>NC_090272.1:118054700-118368790 GCF_040414725.1 Anabrus simplex
TGATTCGGTGGGAGGGGGTTAATTATTAAAAATTTTAGCTTTTCGGATTTTTTCCAGGGGTTACAGCCTAATAACTATCAGAATGCTGAATTTCAAGTTCCTAGCTCATCTGGAAGGATCTACCCCGAAATTTTAGTCCGAAACTTTGATTGGGTGGAGGGGGGCTAAATAGGAAAAGATTCAGCTTTGTGCATTTTTTCCTGGTGTTACAGCCGAATAGCTATCAGATTACCGAATTTCAAGTTCCTAGCTCATCTGGAACTGAAGGGCCTGACCCGAAATTTGAGTCCGATATTTTGATTCCGTGGGGGGCTAAATACAAAAAATTTAACTTTTTGGAATTTTGCCTTGGGTTACAGCCTCATATACATCAGGTTGCCGAATTTCAAGTTCCTAGCTCATCTGGAAGGGTCTAACACGAAATTTCTTTGATTGGGCGGAAGGGGGGCTAAATATGAAAAATTTGAACTTTTTGCAATTTTTCCTTGGGTTGCAGCCTAAAAGCTATCAGACTGCCGAATTTCAAGTTCCTATCTCACCTGGAAGTGGGCAAACATTAATGTCAGTGAGTGAGTGAGTGAGTGAGTGAGTGAGTTAGCCTTGCGGCTTTATATATATATAATAAGATAAGATAAGATAGAGCCAGGCAATGTGCACGCTAAATAGTGCAGGCTTTCGTTTGGAAATTTATTGCGAGCAAACGGTGCGTCATATCGAGGTACGGATTGCGGCGTTAGGCGACTCTTTTAGTGGTCTACATTACTGTCTTAAGCGCTTTCTCCTATCCCGCATATTTATGCCATAGAAAGAGGTGAACGTTTCGATCCATGTCAAATTTCGCCCACTTGTCACAAATTGAAAAATAAATTTGCCAACTTGGCAGACAGCTACAGTGTTGAAACTTTGCAGGCACGTTGACGATGAAACGGCCTATAATTTCGGTTATTTGAGGTTTTACCGTATCTCAACGGGTTTCGCCATAAATTGCTTAAGAATCATCAATTAGGCCGAAATTTCAGTAGTGTTTCCACATGTACCCTCCGTTTTCCCATACTTGCAAGGCAGCTAGAATAACGAAAGTCGGTCTACATATGGCCAATGCCGTTGCCAAGGAGCGTGCTGAATTTCGTTCATCTATCTATCATATGAGTGTGTGAATCAGAAAATAATTTATGGAAATTTAACAAAATTTTGCGAAACCGGGAAAATGAAGCTCAATCTAAGGTAGAAGGGGTCGAGATACGACAAAAAGTCATAAGACCAAAGTTGTAGATCTCTTAATTTTAGGAGTCGAAAGTGCAATCCGTTCATTGATAGCAAATACCGTTCGGCCACAAGAGAGCTCGAAACAAAAGCCTGCACCGTCCTATATATTGATTCGGTGGGAGGGGGTTAATTATTAAAAATTTTAGCTTTTCGGATTTTTTCCAGGGGTTACAGCCTAATAACTATCAGAATGCTGAATTTCAAGTTCCTAGCTCATCTGGAAGGATCTACCCCGAAATTTTAGTCCGAAACTTTGATTGGGTGGAGGGGGGCTAAATAGGAAAAGATTCAGCTTTGTGCATTTTTTCCTGGTGTTACAGCCGAATAGCTATCAGATTACCGAATTTCAAGTTCCTAGCTCATCTGGAACTGAAGGGCCTGACCCGAAATTTGAGTCCGATATTTTGATTCCGTGGGGGGCTAAATACAAAAAATTTAACTTTTTGGAATTTTGCCTTGGGTTACAGCCTCATATACATCAGGTTGCCGAATTTCAAGTTCCTAGCTCATCTGGAAGGGTCTAACACGAAATTTCTTTGATTGGGCGGAAGGGGGGCTAAATATGAAAAATTTGAACTTTTTGCAATTTTTCCTTGGGTTGCAGCCTAAAAGCTATCAGACTGCCGAATTTCAAGTTCCTATCTCACCTGGAAGTGGGCAAACATTAATGTCAGTGAGTGAGTGAGTGAGTGAGTGAGTGAGTTAGCCTTGCGGCTTTATATATATATAATAAGATAAGATAAGATAGAGCCAGGCAATGTGCACGCTAAATAGTGCAGGCTTTCGTTTGGAAATTTATTGCGAGCAAACGGTGCGTCATATCGAGGTACGGATTGCGGCGTTAGGCGACTCTTTTAGTGGTCTACATTACTGTCTTAAGCGCTTTCTCCTATCCCGCATATTTATGCCATAGAAAGAGGTGAACGTTTCGATCCATGTCAAATTTCGCCCACTTGTCACAAATTGAAAAATAAATTTGCCAACTTGGCAGACAGCTACAGTGTTGAAACTTTGCAGGCACGTTGACGATGAAACGGCCTATAATTTCGGTTATTTGAGGTTTTACCGTATCTCAACGGGTTTCGCCATAAATTGCTTAAGAATCATCAATTAGGCCGAAATTTCAGTAGTGTTTCCACATGTACCCTCCGTTTTCCCATACTTGCAAGGCAGCTAGAATAACGAAAGTCGGTCTACATATGGCCAATGCCGTTGCCAAGGAGCGTGCTGAATTTCGTTCATCTATCTATCATATGAGTGTGTGAATCAGAAAATAATTTATGGAAATTTAACAAAATTTTGCGAAACCGGGAAAATGAAGCTCAATCTAAGGTAGAAGGGGTCGAGATACGACAAAAAGTCATAAGACCAAAGTTGTAGATCTCTTAATTTTAGGAGTCGAAAGTGCAATCCGTTCATTGATAGCAAATACCGTTCGGCCACAAGAGAGCTCGAAACGAAAGCCTGCACCGTCCTATATATTGATTCGGTGGGAGGGGGTTAATTATTAAAAATTTTAGCTTTTCGGATTTTTTCCAGGGGTTACAGCCTAATAACTATCAGAATGCTGAATTTCAAGTTCCTAGCTCATCTGGAAGGATCTACCCCGAAATTTTAGTCCGAAACTTTGATTGGGTGGAGGGGGGCTAAATAGGAAAAGATTCAGCTTTGTGCATTTTTTCCTGGTGTTACAGCCGAATAGCTATCAGATTACCGAATTTCAAGTTCCTAGCTCATCTGGAACTGAAGGGCCTGACCCGAAATTTGAGTCCGATATTTTGATTCCGTGGGGGGCTAAATACAAAAAATTTAACTTTTTGGAATTTTGCCTTGGGTTACAGCCTCATATACATCAGGTTGCCGAATTTCAAGTTCCTAGCTCATCTGGAAGGGTCTAACACGAAATTTCTTTGATTGGGCGGAAGGGGGGCTAAATATAAAAAAATTCAACTTTTTTGAATTTTTCCTTTGGTTGCAGCCTAATAGCTATCAGACTGCCGAATTTCAAGTTCCTACCTCACTTGGAAGTGGGCAAACATTAATGTCAGTCAGTGAGTGAGTGAGTCAGTTAGCCTTGTGGCTTTATATATATAGGATAAGATAGAGTCAGGCAATGTGCACGCTGAATAGTGCAGGCTTTCGTTTGGAAATTGATTGCGAGCAAACGGTGCATCGTATCGCGGTACGGTTTGCGGCGTTAGGCGACCCTTTTAGTGGTCTACATTACTGTCTTTGGCGCTTTCTCCTACCCCGCATATTTATGCCATAGAGGAGGTGAACGTTTCGATCCATGTCAAATTTCGCCCACTTTTCACAAATTGAAAAATAATTTTTCCAACTTGGCAGACAGCTACAGTCTTGAAACTTTGCAGGCACGTTGACGATGAAACGGCCTATAATTTCGGTTATTAGAGGTTTTACCGTATCTCAACGGGTTTCGCCATAAATTGCTTAAGAATCATCAATTATGCCGAAATTTCAGTAGTGTTTCCACATGTACCCTCCGTTTTCCCATACTTGCAAGGCAGCTAGAATAACGAAAGTCGGTCTACATATGGCCAATGCCGTTGCCAAGGAGCGTGCTGAATTTCGTTCATCTATCTATCATACGAGTGTGTGAATCAGAAAATAATTTATGGAAATTTAACAAAATTTTGCGAAACCGGGAAAATGAAGCTCAATCTAAGGTAGAAGGGGTCGAGATACGACAAAAAGTCATAAGACCAAAGTTGTAGATCTCTTAATTTTAGGAGCCGAAAGTGCAATCCGTTCATTGATAGCAAATACCGTTCGGCCACAAGAGAGCTCGAAACGAAAGCCTGCACCGTCCTATATATTGATTCGGTGGGAGGGGGTTAATTATTAAAAATTTTAGCTTTTCGGATTTTTTCCAGGGGTTACAGCCTAATAACTATCAGAATGCTGAATTTCAAGTTCCTAGCTCATCTGGAAGGATCTACCCCGAAATTTTAGTCCGAAACTTTGATTGGGTGGAGGGGGGCTAAATAGGAAAAGATTCAGCTTTGTGCATTTTTTCCTGGTGTTACAGCCGAATAGCTATCAGATTACCGAATTTCAAGTTCCTAGCTCATCTGGAACTGAAGGGCCTGACCCGAAATTTGAGTCCGATATTTTGATTCCGTGGGGGGCTAAATACAAAAAATTTAACTTTTTGGAATTTTGCCTTGGGTTACAGCCTCATATACATCAGGTTGCCGAATTTCAAGTTCCTAGCTCATCTGGAAGGGTCTAACACGAAATTTCTTTGATTGGGCGGAAGGGGGGCTAAATATAAAAAAATTCAACTTTTTTGAATTTTTCCTTTGGTTGCAGCCTAATAGCTATCAGACTGCCGAATTTCAAGTTCCTACCTCACTTGGAAGTGGGCAAACATTAATGTCAGTCAGTGAGTGAGTGAGTCAGTTAGCCTTGTGGCTTTATATATATAGGATAAGATAGAGTCAGGCAATGTGCACGCTGAATAGTGCAGGCTTTCGTTTGGAAATTGATTGCGAGCAAACGGTGCATCGTATCGCGGTACGGTTTGCGGCGTTAGGCGACCCTTTTAGTGGTCTACATTACTGTCTTTGGCGCTTTCTCCTACCCCGCATATTTATGCCATAGAGGAGGTGAACGTTTCGATCCATGTCAAATTTCGCCCACTTTTCACAAATTGAAAAATAATTTTTCCAACTTGGCAGACAGCTACAGTCTTGAAACTTTGCAGGCACGTTGACGATGAAACGGCCTATAATTTCGGTTATTAGAGGTTTTACCGTATCTCAACGGGTTTCGCCATAAATTGCTTAAGAATCATCAATTATGCCGAAATTTCAGTAGTGTTTCCACATGTACCCTCCGTTTTCCCATACTTGCAAGGCAGCTAGAATAACGAAAGTCGGTCTACATATGGCCAATGCCGTTGCCAAGGAGCGTGCTGAATTTCGTTCATCTATCTATCATACGAGTGTGTGAATCAGAAAATAATTTATGGAAATTTAACAAAATTTTGCGAAACCGGGAAAATGAAGCTCAATCTAAGGTAGAAGGGGTCGAGATACGACAAAAAGTCATAAGACCAAAGTTGTAGATCTCTTAATTTTAGGAGTCGAAAGTGCAATCCGTTCATTGATAGCAAATACCGTTCGGCCACAAGAGAGCTCGAAACGAAAGCCTGCACCGTCCTATATATTGATTCGGTGGGAGGGGGTTAATTATTAAAAATTTTAGCTTTTCGGATTTTTTCCAGGGGTTACAGCCTAATAACTATCAGAATGCTGAATTTCAAGTTCCTAGCTCATCTGGAAGGATCTACCCCGAAATTTTAGTCCGAAACTTTGATTGGGTGGAGGGGGGCTAAATAGGAAAAGATTCAGCTTTGTGCATTTTTTCCTGGTGTTACAGCCGAATAGCTATCAGATTACCGAATTTCAAGTTCCTAGCTCATCTGGAACTGAAGGGCCTGACCCGAAATTTGAGTCCGATATTTTGATTCCGTGGGGGGCTAAATACAAAAAATTTAACTTTTTGGAATTTTGCCTTGGGTTACAGCCTCATATACATCAGGTTGCCGAATTTCAAGTTCCTAGCTCATCTGGAAGGGTCTAACACGAAATTTCTTTGATTGGGCGGAAGGGGGGCTAAATATAAAAAAATTCAACTTTTTTGAATTTTTCCTTTGGTTGCAGCCTAATAGCTATCAGACTGCCGAATTTCAAGTTCCTACCTCACTTGGAAGTGGGCAAACATTAATGTCAGTCAGTGAGTGAGTGAGTCAGTTAGCCTTGTGGCTTTATATATATAGGATAAGATAGAGTCAGGCAATGTGCACGCTGAATAGTGCAGGCTTTCGTTTGGAAATTGATTGCGAGCAAACGGTGCATCGTATCGCGGTACGGTTTGCGGCGTTAGGCGACCCTTTTAGTGGTCTACATTACTGTCTTTGGCGCTTTCTCCTACCCCGCATATTTATGCCATAGAGGAGGTGAACGTTTCGATCCATGTCAAATTTCGCCCACTTTTCACAAATTGAAAAATAATTTTTCCAACTTGGCAGACAGCTACAGTCTTGAAACTTTGCAGGCACGTTGACGATGAAACGGCCTATAATTTCGGTTATTAGAGGTTTTACCGTATCTCAACGGGTTTCGCCATAAATTGCTTAAGAATCATCAATTATGCCGAAATTTCAGTAGTGTTTCCACATGTACCCTCCGTTTTCCCATACTTGCAAGGCAGCTAGAATAACGAAAGTCGGTCTACATATGGCCAATGCCGTTGCCAAGGAGCGTGCTGAATTTCGTTCATCTATCTATCATACGAGTGTGTGAATCAGAAAATAATTTATGGAAATTTAACAAAATTTTGCGAAACCGGGAAAATGAAGCTCAATCTAAGGTAGAAGGGGTCGAGATACGACAAAAAGTCATAAGACCAAAGTTGTAGATCTCTTAATTTTAGGAGTCGAAAGTGCAATCCGTTCATTGATAGCAAATACCGTTCGGCCACAAGAGAGCTCGAAACGAAAGCCTGCACCGTCCTATATATTGATTCGGTGGGAGGGGGTTAATTATTAAAAATTTTAGCTTTTCGGATTTTTTCCAGGGGTTACAGCCTAATAACTATCAGAATGCTGAATTTCAAGTTCCTAGCTCATCTGGAAGGATCTACCCCGAAATTTTAGTCCGAAACTTTGATTGGGTGGAGGGGGGCTAAATAGGAAAAGATTCAGCTTTGTGCATTTTTTCCTGGTGTTACAGCCGAATAGCTATCAGATTACCGAATTTCAAGTTCCTAGCTCATCTGGAACTGAAGGGCCTGACCCGAAATTTGAGTCCGATATTTTGATTCCGTGGGGGGCTAAATACAAAAAATTTAACTTTTTGGAATTTTGCCTTGGGTTACAGCCTCATATACATCAGGTTGCCGAATTTCAAGTTCCTAGCTCATCTGGAAGGGTCTAACACGAAATTTCTTTGATTGGGCGGAAGGGGGGCTAAATATGAAAAATTTGAACTTTTTGCAATTTTTCCTTGGGTTGCAGCCTAAAAGCTATCAGACTGCCGAATTTCAAGTTCCTATCTCACCTGGAAGTGGGCAAACATTAATGTCAGTGAGTGAGTGAGTGAGTGAGTGAGTGAGTTAGCCTTGCGGCTTTATATATATATAATAAGATAAGATAAGATAGAGCCAGGCAATGTGCACGCTAAATAGTGCAGGCTTTCGTTTGGAAATTTATTGCGAGCAAACGGTGCGTCATATCGAGGTACGGATTGCGGCGTTAGGCGACTCTTTTAGTGGTCTACATTACTGTCTTAAGCGCTTTCTCCTATCCCGCATATTTATGCCATAGAAAGAGGTGAACGTTTCGATCCATGTCAAATTTCGCCCACTTGTCACAAATTGAAAAATAAATTTGCCAACTTGGCAGACAGCTACAGTGTTGAAACTTTGCAGGCACGTTGACGATGAAACGGCCTATAATTTCGGTTATTTGAGGTTTTACCGTATCTCAACGGGTTTCGCCATAAATTGCTTAAGAATCATCAATTAGGCCGAAATTTCAGTAGTGTTTCCACATGTACCCTCCGTTTTCCCATACTTGCAAGGCAGCTAGAATAACGAAAGTCGGTCTACATATGGCCAATGCCGTTGCCAAGGAGCGTGCTGAATTTCGTTCATCTATCTATCATACGAGTGTGTGAATCAGAAAATAATTTATGGAAATTTAACAAAATTTTGCGAAACCGGGAAAATGAAGCTCAATCTAAGGTAGAAGGGGTCGAGATACGACAAAAAGTCATAAGACCAAAGTTGTAGATCTCTTAATTTTAGGAGTCGAAAGTGCAATCCGTTCATTGATAGCAAATACCGTTCGGCCACAAGAGAGCTCGAAACGAAAGCCTGCACCGTCCTATATATTGATTCGGTGGGAGGGGGTTAATTATTAAAAATTTTAGCTTTTCGGATTTTTTCCAGGGGTTACAGCCTAATAACTATCAGAATGCTGAATTTCAAGTTCCTAGCTCATCTGGAAGGATCTACCCCGAAATTTTAGTCCGAAACTTTGATTGGGTGGAGGGGGGCTAAATAGGAAAAGATTCAGCTTTGTGCATTTTTTCCTGGTGTTACAGCCGAATAGCTATCAGATTACCGAATTTCAAGTTCCTAGCTCATCTGGAACTGAAGGGCCTGACCCGAAATTTGAGTCCGATATTTTGATTCCGTGGGGGGCTAAATACAAAAAATTTAACTTTTTGGAATTTTGCCTTGGGTTACAGCCTCATATACATCAGGTTGCCGAATTTCAAGTTCCTAGCTCATCTGGAAGGGTCTAACACGAAATTTCTTTGATTGGGCGGAAGGGGGGCTAAATATGAAAAATTTGAACTTTTTGCAATTTTTCCTTGGGTTGCAGCCTAAAAGCTATCAGACTGCCGAATTTCAAGTTCCTATCTCACCTGGAAGTGGGCAAACATTAATGTCAGTGAGTGAGTGAGTGAGTGAGTGAGTGAGTTAGCCTTGCGGCTTTATATATATATAATAAGATAAGATAAGATAGAGCCAGGCAATGTGCACGCTAAATAGTGCAGGCTTTCGTTTGGAAATTTATTGCGAGCAAACGGTGCGTCATATCGAGGTACGGATTGCGGCGTTAGGCGACTCTTTTAGTGGTCTACATTACTGTCTTAAGCGCTTTCTCCTATCCCGCATATTTATGCCATAGAAAGAGGTGAACGTTTCGATCCATGTCAAATTTCGCCCACTTGTCACAAATTGAAAAATAAATTTGCCAACTTGGCAGACAGCTACAGTGTTGAAACTTTGCAGGCACGTTGACGATGAAACGGCCTATAATTTCGGTTATTTGAGGTTTTACCGTATCTCAACGGGTTTCGCCATAAATTGCTTAAGAATCATCAATTATGCCGAAATTTCAGTAGTGTTTCCACATGTACCCTCCGTTTTCCCATACTTGCAAGGCAGCTAGAATAACGAAAGTCGGTCTACATATGGCCAATGCCGTTGCCAAGGAGCGTGCTGAATTTCGTTCATCTATCTATCATACGAGTGTGTGAATCAGAAAATAATTTATGGAAATTTAACAAAATTTTGCGAAACCGGGAAAATGAAGCTCAATCTAAGGTAGAAGGGGTCGAGATACGACAAAAAGTCATAAGACCAAAGTTGTAGATCTCTTAATTTTAGGAGTCGAAAGTGCAATCCGTTCATTGATAGCAAATACCGTTCGGCCACAAGAGAGCTCGAAACGAAAGCCTGCACCGTCCTATATATTGATTCGGTGGGAGGGGGTTAATTATTAAAAATTTTAGCTTTTCGGATTTTTTCCAGGGGTTACAGCCTAATAACTATCAGAATGCTGAATTTCAAGTTCCTAGCTCATCTGGAAGGATCTACCCCGAAATTTTAGTCCGAAACTTTGATTGGGTGGAGGGGGGCTAAATAGGAAAAGATTCAGCTTTGTGCATTTTTTCCTGGTGTTACAGCCGAATAGCTATCAGATTACCGAATTTCAAGTTCCTAGCTCATCTGGAACTGAAGGGCCTGACCCGAAATTTGAGTCCGATATTTTGATTCCGTGGGGGGCTAAATACAAAAAATTTAACTTTTTGGAATTTTGCCTTGGGTTACAGCCTCATATACATCAGGTTGCCGAATTTCAAGTTCCTAGCTCATCTGGAAGGGTCTAACACGAAATTTCTTTGATTGGGCGGAAGGGGGGCTAAATATGAAAAATTTGAACTTTTTGCAATTTTTCCTTGGGTTGCAGCCTAAAAGCTATCAGACTGCCGAATTTCAAGTTCCTATCTCACCTGGAAGTGGGCAAACATTAATGTCAGTGAGTGAGTGAGTGAGTGAGTGAGTGAGTTAGCCTTGCGGCTTTATATATATATAATATAAGATAGAGCCGGGCAATGTGCACGCTAAATAGTGCAGACTTCCATTTGGAAATTGATTGCGTCCAAACGGTAAGTCGTATCGAGGTAAGGATTTCACCATCGGACGTCCCATTTAGTCGCCTACAGTACTGTGTGGGGCATTCTGTCGTATCTCGCCTATTTATACCATATAAAGGGGTGAACGTTTCGATCCATATCAAATTTCGTCCGCTTAGCAACAGTTGAAAAATAATTTTGCCAACATAGCAGACAGCTACAGTCTTGAAACTTTGCAGGCTGGTTAACGATGAAACGACCTATAATTTTGGTTATTTGAGGTTTTGCCGTATCTCAACGGGGTTCGCCATAAATTGCTTAAGAATCATAAATTAGGCCGAAATTTCAATAGTGTTTCCACATGTACCCTCCGTTTTCCCATACTTGCAAGGCAGCTAGAATAACGAAAGTCGGTCTACATATGGCCAATGACGTTGCCAAGGAGCGTCCTGAATTTCGTTCATCTATCCATCTTATGAGTGTGTGAATCAGTAAAATCATTTATGGAAATTTAACAAAAATTACCGAAACCGGGAAAACGAAGCTCAATCTAAGGTAGAAGGAGTCGAGATACGATAAAAAGTCATAGGACCAAAGTTGTAGATCTCTTCATTTTAGGAGACGAAAGTGCAGTCCGTTTATTGATAACAATTACCGTTTAGCCACAAGAGAGCTCGAAACGAAAGCCTGCACCGTGATTTAATTTGGCTTAAAATTTCGAATTTTTTAGTGGATGAAATATTAAATATTTTAACTTTTTGCAATGTCTACGTCGGTTACAGGCTAGAAGCTAGAACTTTGCCAAATATTAATTTTGTAGGGCACTGCATCACGGTATCCGCCATTTGGTTTGGGGGGAGGGGGCAAAAATTAAAAATTTAAAATTTTTGGAATTTTTCCGTAGGTTGCACGCTAATAGCTATCACCTTGCCAAATTTCAAGTTTCTAGCGCATCTGGAACTGAAGGATCTAACCCGAAACTTTTTTATTCCGTGGGGGGCTACGTACACAAAAATTTGAACTTTTTGGAATTTTTCCTTGGGTTACAGCCTAATATCTATCAGGTTGCCGAATTTGAAGTTCCTAGCTCATCTGGAAGGGTCTAACACGAAATTTCTTTGATTGGGCGGAAGGGGGGCTAAATATAAAAAAATTGTACTTTTTGCAATTTTTCCTTGGGTTGCAGCCTAAAAGCTGTCAGACTGCCGAATTTCAAGTTCCTAGCTCACTTGGAAGTGGGCAAACATTAATGTCAGTGAGTCAGTCAGTCAGTTAGCCTTGTGGCTTTATATATATAAGAAGATAGAGCCGGGCAATGTGCACGCTAAATAGTGCAGACTTCCATTTGGAAATTCATTGCGTCCAAACGGTAAGTCGTATCGAGGTAAGGATTTCACCATCGGACGTCCCATTTAGTCGCCTACAGTACTGTGTGGGGCATTCTGTCGTATCTCGCCTATTTATACCATATAAAGGGGTGAACGTTTCGATCCATATCAAATTTCGTCCGCTTAGCAACAGTTGAAAAATAATTTTGCCAACATAGCAGACAGCTACAGTCTTGAAACTTTGCAGGCTGGTTAACGATGAAACGACCTATAATTTTGGTTATTTGAGGTTTTGCCGTATCTCAACGGGGTTCGCCATAAATTGCTTAAGAATCATAAATTAGGCCGAAATTTCAATAGTGTTTCCACATGTACCCTCCGTTTTCCCATACTTGCAAGGCAGCTAGAATAACGAAAGTCGGTCTACATATGGCCAATGACGTTGCCAAGGAGCGTCCTGAATTTCGTTCATCTATCCATCTTATGAGTGTGTGAATCAGTAAAATCATTTATGGAAATTTAACAAAAATTACCGAAACCGGGAAAACGAAGCTCAATCTAAGGTAGAAGGAGTCGAGATACGATAAAAAGTCATAGGACCAAAGTTGTAGATCTCTTCATTTTAGGAGACGAAAGTGCAGTCCGTTTATTGATAACAATTACCGTTTAGCCACAAGAGAGCTCGAAACGAAAGCCTGCACCGTGATTTAATTTGGCTTAAAATTTCGAATTTTTTAGTGGATGAAATATTAAATATTTTAACTTTTTGCAATGTCTATGTCGGTTACAGGCTAGAAGCTAGAACTTTGCCAAATATTAATTTTGTAGGGCACTGCATCACGGTATCCGCCATTTGGTTTGGGGGGAGGGGGCAAAAATTAAAAATTTAAAATTTTTGGAATTTTTCCGTAGGTTGCACGCTAATAGCTATCACCTTGCCAAATTTCAAGTTTCTAGCGCATCTGGAACTGAAGGATCTAACCCGAAACTTTTTTATTCCGTGGGGGGCTACGTACACAAAAATTTGAACTTTTTGGAATTTTTCCTTGGGTTACAGCCTAATATCTATCAGGTTGCCGAATTTGAAGTTCCTAGCTCATCTGGAAGGGTCTAACACGAAATTTCTTTGATTGGGCGGAAGGGGGGCTAAATATAAAAAAATTGTACTTTTTGCAATTTTTCCTTGGGTTGCAGCCTAAAAGCTGTCAGACTGCCGAATTTCAAGTTCCTAGCTCACTTGGAAGTGGGCAAACATTAATGTCAGTGAGTCAGTCAGTCAGTTAGCCTTGTGGCTTTATATATATAAGATAGAGCCGGGCAATGTGCACGCTAAATAGTGCAGACTTCCATTTGGAAATTGATTGCGTCCAAACGGTAAGTCGTATCGAGGTAAGGATTTCACCATCGGACGTCCCATTTAGTCGCCTACAGTACTGTGTGGGGCATTCTGTCGTATCTCGCCTATTTATACCATATAAAGGGGTGAACGTTTCGATCCATATCAAATTTCGTCCGCTTAGCAACAGTTGAAAAATAATTTTGCCAACATAGCAGACAGCTACAGTCTTGAAACTTTGCAGGCTGGTTAACGATGAAACGACCTATAATTTTGGTTATTTGAGGTTTTGCCGTATCTCAACGGGGTTCGCCATAAATTGCTTAAGAATCATAAATTAGGCCGAAATTTCAATAGTGTTTCCACATGTACCCTCCGTTTTCCCATACTTGCAAGGCAGCTAGAATAACGAAAGTCGGTCTACATATGGCCAATGACGTTGCCAAGGAGCGTCCTGAATTTCGTTCATCTATCCATCTTATGAGTGTGTGAATCAGTAAAATCATTTATGGAAATTTAACAAAAATTACCGAAACCGGGAAAACGAAGCTCAATCTAAGGTAGAAGGAGTCGAGATACGATAAAAAGTCATAGGACCAAAGTTGTAGATCTCTTCATTTTAGGAGACGAAAGTGCAGTCCGTTTATTGATAACAATTACCGTTTAGCCACAAGAGAGCTCGAAACGAAAGCCTGCACCGTGATTTAATTTGGCTTAAAATTTCGAATTTTTTAGTGGATGAAATATTAAATATTTTAACTTTTTGCAATGTCTATGTCGGTTACAGGCTAGAAGCTAGAACTTTGCCAAATATTAATTTTGTAGGGCACTGCATCACGGTATCCGCCATTTGGTTTGGGGGGAGGGGGCAAAAATTAAAAATTTAAAATTTTTGGAATTTTTCCGTAGGTTGCACGCTAATAGCTATCACCTTGCCAAATTTCAAGTTTCTAGCGCATCTGGAACTGAAGGATCTAACCCGAAACTTTTTTATTCCGTGGGGGGCTACGTACACAAAAATTTGAACTTTTTGGAATTTTTCCTTGGGTTACAGCCTAATATCTATCAGGTTGCCGAATTTGAAGTTCCTAGCTCATCTGGAAGGGTCTAACACGAAATTTCTTTGATTGGGCGGAAGGGGGGCTAAATATAAAAAAATTGTACTTTTTGCAATTTTTCCTTGGGTTGCAGCCTAAAAGCTGTCAGACTGCCGAATTTCAAGTTCCTAGCTCACTTGGAAGTGGGCAAACATTAATGTCAGTGAGTCAGTCAGTCAGTTAGCCTTGTGGCTTTATATATATAAGATAGAGCCGGGCAATGTGCACGCTAAATAGTGCAGACTTCCATTTGGAAATTGATTGCGTCCAAACGGTAAGTCGTATCGAGGTAAGGATTTCACCATCGGACGTCCCATTTAGTCGCCTACAGTACTGTGTGGGGCATTCTGTCGTATCTCGCCTATTTATACCATATAAAGGGGTGAACGTTTCGATCCATATCAAATTTCGTCCGCTTAGCAACAGTTGAAAAATAATTTTGCCAACATAGCAGACAGCTACAGTCTTGAAACTTTGCAGGCTGGTTAACGATGAAACGACCTATAATTTTGGTTATTTGAGGTTTTGCCGTATCTCAACGGGGTTCGCCATAAATTGCTTAAGAATCATAAATTAGGCCGAAATTTCAATAGTGTTTCCACATGTACCCTCCGTTTTCCCATACTTGCAAGGCAGCTAGAATAACGAAAGTCGGTCTACATATGGCCAATGACGTTGCCAAGGAGCGTCCTGAATTTCGTTCATCTATCCATCTTATGAGTGTGTGAATCAGTAAAATCATTTATGGAAATTTAACAAAAATTACCGAAACCGGGAAAACGAAGCTCAATCTAAGGTAGAAGGAGTCGAGATACGATAAAAAGTCATAGGACCAAAGTTGTAGATCTCTTCATTTTAGGAGACGAAAGTGCAGTCCGTTTATTGATAACAATTACCGTTTAGCCACAAGAGAGCTCGAAACGAAAGCCTGCACCGTGATTTAATTTGGCTTAAAATTTCGAATTTTTTAGTGGATGAAATATTAAATATTTTAACTTTTTGCAATGTCTACGTCGGTTACAGGCTAGAAGCTAGAACTTTGCCAAATATTAATTTTGTAGGGCACTGCATCACGGTATCCGCCATTTGGTTTGGGGGGAGGGGGCAAAAATTAAAAATTTAAAATTTTTGGAATTTTTCCGTAGGTTGCACGCTAATAGCTATCACCTTGCCAAATTTCAAGTTTCTAGCGCATCTGGAACTGAAGGATCTAACCCGAAACTTTTTTATTCCGTGGGGGGCTACGTACACAAAAATTTGAACTTTTTGGAATTTTTCCTTGGGTTACAGCCTAATATCTATCAGGTTGCCGAATTTGAAGTTCCTAGCTCATCTGGAAGGGTCTAACACGAAATTTCTTTGATTGGGCGGAAGGGGGGCTAAATATAAAAAAATTGTACTTTTTGCAATTTTTCCTTGGGTTGCAGCCTAAAAGCTGTCAGACTGCCGAATTTCAAGTTCCTAGCTCACTTGGAAGTGGGCAAACATTAATGTCAGTGAGTCAGTCAGTCAGTTAGCCTTGTGGCTTTATATATATAAGATAGAGCCGGGCAATGTGCACGCTAAATAGTGCAGACTTCCATTTGGAAATTCATTGCGTCCAAACGGTAAGTCGTATCGAGGTAAGGATTTCACCATCGGACGTCCCATTTAGTCGCCTACAGTACTGTGTGGGGCATTCTGTCGTATCTCGCCTATTTATACCATATAAAGGGGTGAACGTTTCGATCCATATCAAATTTCGTCCGCTTAGCAACAGTTGAAAAATAATTTTGCCAACATAGCAGACAGCTACAGTCTTGAAACTTTGCAGGCTGGTTAACGATGAAACGACCTATAATTTTGGTTATTTGAGGTTTTGCCGTATCTCAACGGGGTTCGCCATAAATTGCTTAAGAATCATAAATTAGGCCGAAATTTCAATAGTGTTTCCACATGTACCCTCCGTTTTCCCATACTTGCAAGGCAGCTAGAATAACGAAAGTCGGTCTACATATGGCCAATGACGTTGCCAAGGAGCGTCCTGAATTTCGTTCATCTATCCATCTTATGAGTGTGTGAATCAGTAAAATCATTTATGGAAATTTAACAAAAATTACCGAAACCGGGAAAACGAAGCTCAATCTAAGGTAGAAGGAGTCGAGATACGATAAAAAGTCATAGGACCAAAGTTGTAGATCTCTTCATTTTAGGAGACGAAAGTGCAGTCCGTTTATTGATAACAATTACCGTTTAGCCACAAGAGAGCTCGAAACGAAAGCCTGCACCGTGATTTAATTTGGCTTAAAATTTCGAATTTTTTAGTGGATGAAATATTAAATATTTTAACTTTTTGCAATGTCTATGTCGGTTACAGGCTAGAAGCTAGAACTTTGCCAAATATTAATTTTGTAGGGCACTGCATCACGGTATCCGCCATTTGGTTTGGGGGGAGGGGGCAAAAATTAAAAATTTAAAATTTTTGGAATTTTTCCGTAGGTTGCACGCTAATAGCTATCACCTTGCCAAATTTCAAGTTTCTAGCGCATCTGGAACTGAAGGATCTAACCCGAAACTTTTTTATTCCGTGGGGGGCTACGTACACAAAAATTTGAACTTTTTGGAATTTTTCCTTGGGTTACAGCCTAATATCTATCAGGTTGCCGAATTTGAAGTTCCTAGCTCATCTGGAAGGGTCTAACACGAAATTTCTTTGATTGGGCGGAAGGGGGGCTAAATATAAAAAAATTGTACTTTTTGCAATTTTTCCTTGGGTTGCAGCCTAAAAGCTGTCAGACTGCCGAATTTCAAGTTCCTAGCTCACTTGGAAGTGGGCAAACATTAATGTCAGTGAGTCAGTCAGTCAGTTAGCCTTGTGGCTTTATATATATAAGATAGAGCCGGGCAATGTGCACGCTAAATAGTGCAGACTTCCATTTGGAAATTGATTGCGTCCAAACGGTAAGTCGTATCGAGGTAAGGATTTCACCATCGGACGTCCCATTTAGTCGCCTACAGTACTGTGTGGGGCATTCTGTCGTATCTCGCCTATTTATACCATATAAAGGGGTGAACGTTTCGATCCATATCAAATTTCGTCCGCTTAGCAACAGTTGAAAAATAATTTTGCCAACATAGCAGACAGCTACAGTCTTGAAACTTTGCAGGCTGGTTAACGATGAAACGACCTATAATTTTGGTTATTTGAGGTTTTGCCGTATCTCAACGGGGTTCGCCATAAATTGCTTAAGAATCATAAATTAGGCCGAAATTTCAATAGTGTTTCCACATGTACCCTCCGTTTTCCCATACTTGCAAGGCAGCTAGAATAACGAAAGTCGGTCTACATATGGCCAATGACGTTGCCAAGGAGCGTCCTGAATTTCGTTCATCTATCCATCTTATGAGTGTGTGAATCAGTAAAATCATTTATGGAAATTTAACAAAAATTACCGAAACCGGGAAAACGAAGCTCAATCTAAGGTAGAAGGAGTCGAGATACGATAAAAAGTCATAGGACCAAAGTTGTAGATCTCTTCATTTTAGGAGACGAAAGTGCAGTCCGTTTATTGATAACAATTACCGTTTAGCCACAAGAGAGCTCGAAACGAAAGCCTGCACCGTGATTTAATTTGGCTTAAAATTTCGAATTTTTTAGTGGATGAAATATTAAATATTTTAACTTTTTGCAATGTCTACGTCGGTTACAGGCTAGAAGCTAGAACTTTGCCAAATATTAATTTTGTAGGGCACTGCATCACGGTATCCGCCATTTGGTTTGGGGGGAGGGGGCAAAAATTAAAAATTTAAAATTTTTGGAATTTTTCCGTAGGTTGCACGCTAATAGCTATCACCTTGCCAAATTTCAAGTTTCTAGCGCATCTGGAACTGAAGGATCTAACCCGAAACTTTTTTATTCCGTGGGGGGCTACGTACACAAAAATTTGAACTTTTTGGAATTTTTCCTTGGGTTACAGCCTAATATCTATCAGGTTGCCGAATTTGAAGTTCCTAGCTCATCTGGAAGGGTCTAACACGAAATTTCTTTGATTGGGCGGAAGGGGGGCTAAATATAAAAAAATTGTACTTTTTGCAATTTTTCCTTGGGTTGCAGCCTAAAAGCTGTCAGACTGCCGAATTTCAAGTTCCTAGCTCACTTGGAAGTGGGCAAACATTAATGTCAGTGAGTCAGTCAGTCAGTTAGCCTTGTGGCTTTATATATATAAGATAGAGCCAGGCAATGTGCACGCTAAATAGTGCAGGCTTTCGTTTGGAAATTTATTGTGAGCAAACGGTGCGTCGTATCGAGGTACGGATTGCGGCGTTAGACGACCCGTTTAGTGGTCTACATTGCTGCCTTAGGCGCTTTCTCCTATCCCGCATATTTATGCCGTAGAAAGAGGTGAACGTTGCGATCCATGTCAAATTTCGCCCACTTTTCACAAATTGAAAAATAATTTTGCCAACTTGGCAGACAGCTACAGTCTTGAAACTTTGCAGGCAGGTTGGCGATGAAACGACCTATAATTTTGCTTATTTGAGGTTTTGCCGTATCTCAACGGGTTTCGCCATAAATTGCTTAAGAATCATAAATTAGGCCGAAATTTCAATAGTGTTTCCACATGTACCCTCCGTTTTCCCATACTTGCAAGGCAGCTAGAATAACGAAAGTCGGTCTACATATGGCCAATGACGTTGCCAATGAGCGTCCTGAATTTCGTTCATCTATCCATCTTATGAGTGTGTGAATCAGTAAAATCATTTATGGAAATTTAACAAAAATTACCGAAACCGGGAAAACGAAGCTCAATCTAAGGTAGAAGGAGTCGAGATACGATAAAAAGTCATAGGACCAAAGTTGTAGATCTCTTCATTTTAGGAGACGAAAGTGCAGTCCGTTTATTGATAACAATTACCGTTTAGCCACAAGAGAGCTCGAAACGAAAGCCTGCACCGTCATTTAATTTGGCTTAATATTTCGAATTTTTTAGTGGATGAAATATTAAATATTTTAACTTTTTACAATTTCTACGTCGGTTACAGGCTAGGAGCTAGAACTTTGCCAAATATTAATTTTGTGGGGCACTGCATCACGGTATCCGTCATTTTGTTTGGGGGGAGGGGGGAAAAAATTTAAAATTTAAAATTTTTGGAATTTTCCCGTGGGTTACACGCTAATAGCTATCACCTTGCCAAATTTCAAGTTTCTAGCGCATCTGGAACTGAAGGATCTAACCCGAAATTTGTTTATTCCGTGGGGGGCTACGTACACAAAAATTCGAACTTTTTGGAATTTTTCCTTGGGTTACAGCCTAATATCTATCAGGTTGCCGAATTTCAAGTTCCTAGCTCGTCTGGAAGGGTCTAACACGAAATTTCTTTGATTGGGCGGAAGGGGGGCTAAATATAAAAAAATTGTACTTTTTGCAATTTTTCCTTCGGTTGCACCCCAATAGCTACCAGACTGTAGAATTTCAAGTTCCTAGCTCACTTGGAAGTGGGCAAACATTAATGTCAGTGAGTGAGTGAGTGAGTGAGTTAGCCTTGTGGCTTTATATATATAAGATAGAGCCAGGCAATGTGCACGCTAAATAGTGCAGGCTTTCGTTTGGAAATTTATTGTGAGCAAACGGTGCGTCGTATCGAGGTACGGATTGCGGCGTTAGACGACCCGTTTAGTGGTCTACATTGCTGCCTTAGGCGCTTTCTCCTATCCCGCATATTTATGCCGTAGAAAGAGGTGAACGTTTCGATCCATGTCAAATTTCGCCCACTTTTCACAAATTGAAAAATAATTTTGCCAACTTGGCAGACAGCTACAGTCTTGAAACTTTGCAGGCAGGTTGGCGATGAAACGACCTATAATTTTGCTTATTTGAGGTTTTGCCGTATCTCAACGGGTTTCGCCATAAATTGCTTAAGAATCATAAATTAGGCCGAAATTTCAATAGTGTTTCCACATGTACCCTCCGTTTTCCCATACTTGCAAGGCAGCTAGAATAACGAAAGTCGGTCTACATATGGCCAATGACGTTGCCAATGAGCGTCCTGAATTTCGTTCATCTATCCATCTTATGAGTGTGTGAATCAGTAAAATCATTTATGGAAATTTAACAAAAAATACCGAAACCGGGAAAACGAAGCTCAATCTAAGGTAGAAGGAGTCGAGATACGATAAAAAGTCATAGGACCAAAGTTGTAGATCTCTTCATTTTAGGAGACGAAAGTGCAGTCCGTTTATTGATAACAATTACCGTTTAGCCACAAGAGAGCTCGAAACGAAAGCCTGCACCGTCATTTAATTTGGCTTAATATTTCGAATTTTTTAGTGGATGAAATATTAAATATTTTAACTTTTTACAATTTCTACGTCGGTTACAGGCTAGGAGCTAGAACTTTGCCAAATATTAATTTTGTGGGGCACTGCATCACGGTATCCGTCATTTTGTTTGGGGGGAGGGGGGAAAAAATTTAAAATTTAAAATTTTTGGAATTTTCCCGTGGGTTACACGCTAATAGCTATCACCTTGCCAAATTTCAAGTTTCTAGCGCATCTGGAACTGAAGGATCTAACCCGAAATTTGTTTATTCCGTGGGGGGCTACGTACACAAAAATTCGAACTTTTTGTAATTTTTCCTTGGGTTACAGCCTAATATCTATCAGGTTGCCGAATTTCAAGTTCCTAGCTCGTCTGGAAGGGTCTAACACGAAATTTCTTTGATTGGGCGGAAGGGGGGCTAAATATAAAAAAATTGTACTTTTTGCAATTTTTCCTTCGGTTGCACCCCAATAGCTACCAGACTGTAGAATTTCAAGTTCCTAGCTCACTTGGAAGTGGGCAAACATTAATGTCAGTGAGTCAGTGAGTGAGTGAGTGAGTCAGTTAGCCTTGTGGCTTTATATATATAAGATAGAGCCAGGCAATGTGCACGCTAAATAGTGCAGGCTTTCGTTTGGAAATTTATTGTGAGCAAACGGTGCGTCGTATCGAGGTACGGATTGCGGCGTTAGACGACCCGTTTAGTGGTCTACATTGCTGCCTTAGGCGCTTTCTCCTATCCCGCATATTTATGCCGTAGAAAGAGGTGAACGTTTCGATCCATGTCAAATTTCGCCCACTTTTCACAAATTGAAAAATAATTTTGCCAACTTGGCAGACAGCTACAGTCTTGAAACTTTGCAGGCAGGTTGGCGATGAAACGACCTATAATTTTGCTTATTTGAGGTTTTGCCGTATCTCAACGGGTTTCGCCATAAATTGCTTAAGAATCATAAATTAGGCCGAAATTTCAATAGTGTTTCCACATGTACCCTCCGTTTTCCCATACTTGCAAGGCAGCTAGAATAACGAAAGTCGGTCTACATATGGCCAATGACGTTGCCAATGAGCGTCCTGAATTTCGTTCATCTATCCATCTTATGAGTGTGTGAATCAGTAAAATCATTTATGGAAATTTAACAAAAATTACCGAAACCGGGAAAACGAAGCTCAATCTAAGGTAGAAGGAGTCGAGATACGATAAAAAGTCATAGGACCAAAGTTGTAGATCTCTTCATTTTAGGAGACGAAAGTGCAGTCCGTTTATTGATAACAATTACCGTTTAGCCACAAGAGAGCTCGAAACGAAAGCCTGCACCGTCATTTAATTTGGCTTAATATTTCGAATTTTTTAGTGGATGAAATATTAAATATTTTAACTTTTTACAATTTCTACGTCGGTTACAGGCTAGGAGCTAGAACTTTGCCAAATATTAATTTTGTGGGGCACTGCATCACGGTATCCGTCATTTTGTTTGGGGGGAGGGGGGAAAAAATTTAAAATTTAAAATTTTTGGAATTTTCCCGTGGGTTACACGCTAATAGCTATCACCTTGCCAAATTTCAAGTTTCTAGCGCATCTGGAACTGAAGGATCTAACCCGAAATTTGTTTATTCCGTGGGGGGCTACGTACACAAAAATTCGAACTTTTTGTAATTTTTCCTTGGGTTACAGCCTAATATCTATCAGGTTGCCGAATTTCAAGTTCCTAGCTCGTCTGGAAGGGTCTAACACGAAATTTCTTTGATTGGGCGGAAGGGGGGCTAAATATAAAAAAATTGTACTTTTTGCAATTTTTCCTTCGGTTGCACCCCAATAGCTACCAGACTGTAGAATTTCAAGTTCCTAGCTCACTTGGAAGTGGGCAAACATTAATGTCAGTGAGTCAGTGAGTGAGTGAGTGAGTCAGTTAGCCTTGTGGCTTTATATATATAAGATAGAGCCAGGCAATGTGCACGCTAAATAGTGCAGGCTTTCGTTTGGAAATTTATTGTGAGCAAACGGTGCGTCGTATCGAGGTACGGATTGCGGCGTTAGACGACCCGTTTAGTGGTCTACATTGCTGCCTTAGGCGCTTTCTCCTATCCCGCATATTTATGCCGTAGAAAGAGGTGAACGTTTCGATCCATGTCAAATTTCGCCCACTTTTCACAAATTGAAAAATAATTTTGCCAACTTGGCAGACAGCTACAGTCTTGAAACTTTGCAGGCAGGTTGGCGATGAAACGACCTATAATTTTGCTTATTTGAGGTTTTGCCGTATCTCAACGGGTTTCGCCATAAATTGCTTAAGAATCATAAATTAGGCCGAAATTTCAATAGTGTTTCCACATGTACCCTCCGTTTTCCCATACTTGCAAGGCAGCTAGAATAACGAAAGTCGGTCTACATATGGCCAATGACGTTGCCAATGAGCGTCCTGAATTTCGTTCATCTATCCATCTTATGAGTGTGTGAATCAGTAAAATCATTTATGGAAATTTAACAAAAAATACCGAAACCGGGAAAACGAAGCTCAATCTAAGGTAGAAGGAGTCGAGATACGATAAAAAGTCATAGGACCAAAGTTGTAGATCTCTTCATTTTAGGAGACGAAAGTGCAGTCCGTTTATTGATAACAATTACCGTTTAGCCACAAGAGAGCTCGAAACGAAAGCCTGCACCGTCATTTAATTTGGCTTAATATTTCGAATTTTTTAGTGGATGAAATATTAAATATTTTAACTTTTTACAATTTCTACGTCGGTTACAGGCTAGGAGCTAGAACTTTGCCAAATATTAATTTTGTGGGGCACTGCATCACGGTATCCGTCATTTTGTTTGGGGGGAGGGGGGAAAAAATTTAAAATTTAAAATTTTTGGAATTTTCCCGTGGGTTACACGCTAATAGCTATCACCTTGCCAAATTTCAAGTTTCTAGCGCATCTGGAACTGAAGGATCTAACCCGAAATTTGTTTATTCCGTGGGGGGCTACGTACACAAAAATTCGAACTTTTTGTAATTTTTCCTTGGGTTACAGCCTAATATCTATCAGGTTGCCGAATTTCAAGTTCCTAGCTCGTCTGGAAGGGTCTAACACGAAATTTCTTTGATTGGGCGGAAGGGGGGCTAAATATAAAAAAATTGTACTTTTTGCAATTTTTCCTTCGGTTGCACCCCAATAGCTACCAGACTGTAGAATTTCAAGTTCCTAGCTCACTTGGAAGTGGGCAAACATTAATGTCAGTGAGTCAGTGAGTGAGTGAGTGAGTCAGTTAGCCTTGTGGCTTTATATATATAAGATAGAGCCAGGCAATGTGCACGCTAAATAGTGCAGGCTTTCGTTTGGAAATTTATTGTGAGCAAACGGTGCGTCGTATCGAGGTACGGATTGCGGCGTTAGACGACCCGTTTAGTGGTCTACATTGCTGCCTTAGGCGCTTTCTCCTATCCCGCATATTTATGCCGTAGAAAGAGGTGAACGTTTCGATCCATGTCAAATTTCGCCCACTTTTCACAAATTGAAAAATAATTTTGCCAACTTGGCAGACAGCTACAGTCTTGAAACTTTGCAGGCAGGTTGGCGATGAAACGACCTATAATTTTGCTTATTTGAGGTTTTGCCGTATCTCAACGGGTTTCGCCATAAATTGCTTAAGAATCATAAATTAGGCCGAAATTTCAATAGTGTTTCCACATGTACCCTCCGTTTTCCCATACTTGCAAGGCAGCTAGAATAACGAAAGTCGGTCTACATATGGCCAATGACGTTGCCAATGAGCGTCCAGAATTTCGTTCATCTATCCATCTTATGAGTGTGTGAATCAGTAAAATCATTTATGGAAATTTAACAAAAATTACCGAAACCGGGAAAACGAAGCTCAATCTAAGGTAGAAGGAGTCGAGATACGATAAAAAGTCATAGGACCAAAGTTGTAGATCTCTTCATTTTAGGAGACGAAAGTGCAGTCCGTTTATTGATAACAATTACCGTTTAGCCACAAGAGAGCTCGAAACGAAAGCCTGCACCGTCATTTAATTTGGCTTAATATTTCGAATTTTTTAGTGGATGAAATATTAAATATTTTAACTTTTTACAATTTCTACGTCGGTTACAGGCTAGGAGCTAGAACTTTGCCAAATATTAATTTTGTGGGGCACTGCATCACGGTATCCGTCATTTTGTTTGGGGGGAGGGGGGGAAAAATTTAAAATTTAAAATTTTTGGAATTTTCCCGTGGGTTACACGCTAATAGCTATCACCTTGCCAAATTTCAAGTTTCTAGCGCATCTGGAACTGAAGGATCTAACCCGAAATTTGTTTATTCCGTGGGGGGCTACGTACACAAAAATTCGAACTTTTTGGAATTTTTCCTTGGGTTACAGCCTAATATCTATCAGGTTGCCGAATTTCAAGTTCCTAGCTCGTCTGGAAGGGTCTAACACGAAATTTCTTTGATTGGGCGGAAGGGGGGCTAAATATAAAAAAATTGTACTTTTTGCAATTTTTCCTTCGGTTGCACCCCAATAGCTACCAGACTGTAGAATTTCAAGTTCCTAGCTCACTTGGAAGTGGGCAAACATTAATGTCAGTGAGTCAGTGAGTGAGTGAGTGAGTCAGTTAGCCTTGTGGCTTTATATATATAAGATAGAGCCAGGCAATGTGCACGCTAAATAGTGCAGGCTTTCGTTTGGAAATTTATTGTGAGCAAACGGTGCGTCGTATCGAGGTACGGATTGCGGCGTTAGACGACCCGTTTAGTGGTCTACATTGCTGCCTTAGGCGCTTTCTCCTATCCCGCATATTTATGCCGTAGAAAGAGGTGAACGTTTCGATCCATGTCAAATTTCGCCCACTTTTCACAAATTGAAAAATAATTTTGCCAACTTGGCAGACAGCTACAGTCTTGAAACTTTGCAGGCAGGTTGGCGATGAAACGACCTATAATTTTGCTTATTTGAGGTTTTGCCGTATCTCAACGGGTTTCGCCATAAATTGCTTAAGAATCATAAATTAGGCCGAAATTTCAATAGTGTTTCCACATGTACCCTCCGTTTTCCCATACTTGCAAGGCAGCTAGAATAACGAAAGTCGGTCTACATATGGCCAATGACGTTGCCAATGAGCGTCCTGAATTTCGTTCATCTATCCATCTTATGAGTGTGTGAATCAGTAAAATCATTTATGGAAATTTAACAAAAATTACCGAAACCGGGAAAACGAAGCTCAATCTAAGGTAGAAGGAGTCGAGATACGATAAAAAGTCATAGGACCAAAGTTGTAGATCTCTTCATTTTAGGACACGAAAGTGCAGTCCGTTTATTGATAACAATTACCGTTTAGCCACAAGAGAGCTCGAAACGAAAGCCTGCACCGTCATTTAATTTGGCTTAATATTTCGAATTTTTTAGTGGATGAAATATTAAATATTTTAACTTTTTACAATTTCTACGTCGGTTACAGGCTAGGAGCTAGAACTTTGCCAAATATTAATTTTGTGGGGCACTGCATCACGGTATCCGTCATTTTGTTTGGGGGGAGGGGGGAAAAAATTTAAAATTTAAAATTTTTGGAATTTTCCCGTGGGTTACACGCTAATAGCTATCACCTTGCCAAATTTCAAGTTTCTAGCGCATCTGGAACTGAAGGATCTAACCCGAAATTTGTTTATTCCGTGGGGGGCTACGTACACAAAAATTCGAACTTTTTGTAATTTTTCCTTGGGTTACAGCCTAATATCTATCAGGTTGCCGAATTTCAAGTTCCTAGCTCGTCTGGAAGGGTCTAACACGAAATTTCTTTGATTGGGCGGAAGGGGGGCTAAATATAAAAAAATTGTACTTTTTGCAATTTTTCCTTCGGTTGCACCCCAATAGCTACCAGACTGTAGAATTTCAAGTTCCTAGCTCACTTGGAAGTGGGCAAACATTAATGTCAGTGAGTCAGTGAGTGAGTGAGTGAGTCAGTTAGCCTTGTGGCTTTATATATATAAGATAGAGCCAGGCAATGTGCACGCTAAATAGTGCAGGCTTTCGTTTGGAAATTTATTGTGAGCAAACGGTGCGTCGTATCGAGGTACGGATTGCGGCGTTAGACGACCCGTTTAGTGGTCTACATTGCTGCCTTAGGCGCTTTCTCCTATCCCGCATATTTATGCCGTAGAAAGAGGTGAACGTTTCGATCCATGTCAAATTTCGCCCACTTTTCACAAATTGAAAAATAATTTTGCCAACTTGGCAGACAGCTACAGTCTTGAAACTTTGCAGGCAGGTTGGCGATGAAACGACCTATAATTTTGCTTATTTGAGGTTTTGCCGTATCTCAACGGGTTTCGCCATAAATTGCTTAAGAATCATAAATTAGGCCGAAATTTCAATAGTGTTTCCACATGTACCCTCCGTTTTCCCATACTTGCAAGGCAGCTAGAATAACGAAAGTCGGTCTACATATGGCCAATGACGTTGCCAATGAGCGTCCTGAATTTCGTTCATCTATCCATCTTATGAGTGTGTGAATCAGTAAAATCATTTATGGAAATTTAACAAAAATTACCGAAACCGGGAAAACGAAGCTCAATCTAAGGTAGAAGGAGTCGAGATACGATAAAAAGTCATAGGACCAAAG
The DNA here is from genome assembly GCF_040414725.1 of Anabrus simplex. Lineage (NCBI taxonomy): Eukaryota > Metazoa > Arthropoda > Insecta > Orthoptera > Tettigoniidae > Anabrus > Anabrus simplex. Next base: position 118,081,590 of record NC_090272.1, read on the forward strand.
TTGTAGATCTCTTCATTTTAGGAGACGAAAGTGCAGTCCGTTTATTGATAACAATTACCGTTTAGCCACAAGAGAGCTCGAAACGAAAGCCTGCACCGTCATTTAATTTGGCTTAATATTTCGAATTTTTTAGTGGATGAAATATTAAATATTTTAACTTTTTACAATTTCTACGTCGGTTACAGGCTAGGAGCTAGAACTTTGCCAAATATTAATTTTGTGGGGCACTGCATCACGGTATCCGTCATTTTGTTTGGGGGGAGGGGGGAAAAAATTTAAAATTTAAAATTTTTGGAATTTTCCCGTGGGTTACACGCTAATAGCTATCACCTTGCCAAATTTCAAGTTTCTAGCGCATCTGGAACTGAAGGATCTAACCCGAAATTTGTTTATTCCGTGGGGGGCTACGTACACAAAAATTCGAACTTTTTGTAATTTTTCCTTGGGTTACAGCCTAATATCTATCAGGTTGCCGAATTTCAAGTTCCTAGCTCGTCTGGAAGGGTCTAACACGAAATTTCTTTGATTGGGCGGAAGGGGGGCTAAATATAAAAAAATTGTACTTTTTGCAATTTTTCCTTCGGTTGCACCCCAATAGCTACCAGACTGTAGAATTTCAAGTTCCTAGCTCACTTGGAAGTGGGCAAACATTAATGTCAGTGAGTCAGTGAGTGAGTGAGTGAGTGAGTCAGTTAGCCTTGTGGCTTTATATATATAAGATAGAGCCAGGCAATGTGCACGCTAAATAGTGCAGGCTTTCGTTTGGAAATTTATTGTGAGCAAACGGTGCGTCGTATCGAGGTACGGATTGCGGCGTTAGACGACCCGTTTAGTGGTCTACATTGCTGCCTTAGGCGCTTTCTCCTATCCCGCATATTTATGCCGTAGAAAGAGGTGAACGTTTCGATCCATGTCAAATTTCGCCCACTTTTCACAAATTGAAAAATAATTTTGCCAACTTGGCAGACAGCTACAGTCTTGAAACTTTGCAGGCAGGTTGGCGATGAAACGACCTATAATTTTGCTTATTTGAGGTTTTGCCGTATCTCAACGGGTTTCGCCATAAATTGCTTAAGAATCATAAATTAGGCCGAAATTTCAATAGTGTTTCCACATGTACCCTCCGTTTTCCCATACTTGCAAGGCAGCTAGAATAACGAAAGTCGGTCTACATATGGCCAATGACGTTGCCAATGAGCGTCCTGAATTTCGTTCATCTATCCATCTTATGAGTGTGTGAATCAGTAAAATCATTTATGGAAATTTAACAAAAATTACCGAAACCGGGAAAACGAAGCTCAATCTAAGGTAGAAGGAGTCGAGATACGATAAAAAGTCATAGGACCAAAGTTGTAGATCTCTTCATTTTAGGACACGAAAGTGCAGTCCGTTTATTGATAACAATTACCGTTTAGCCACAAGAGAGCTCGAAACGAAAGCCTGCACCGTCATTTAATTTGGCTTAATATTTCGAATTTCTTAGTGGATGAAATATTAAATATTTTAACTTTTTACAATTTCTACGTCGGTTACAGGCTAGGAGCTAGAACTTTGCCAAATATTAATTTTGTGGGGCACTGCATCACGGTATCCGTCATTTTGTTTGGGGGGAGGGGGGAAAAAATTTAAAATTTAAAATTTTTGGAATTTTCCCGTGGGTTACACGCTAATAGCTATCACCTTGCCAAATTTCAAGTTTCTAGCGCATCTGGAACTGAAGGATCTAACCCGAAATTTGTTTATTCCGTGGGGGGCTACGTACACAAAAATTCGAACTTTTTGGAATTTTTCCTTGGGTTACAGCCTAATATCTATCAGGTTGCCGAATTTCAAGTTCCTAGCTCGTCTGGAAGGGTCTAACACGAAATTTCTTTGATTGGGCGGAAGGGGGGCTAAATATAAAAAAATTGTACTTTTTGCAATTTTTCCTTCGGTTGCACCCCAATAGCTACCAGACTGTAGAATTTCAAGTTCCTAGCTCACTTGGAAGTGGGCAAACATTAATGTCAGTGAGTCAGTGAGTGAGTGAGTGAGTCAGTTAGCCTTGTGGCTTTATATATATAAGATAGAGCCAGGCAATGTGCACGCTAAATAGTGCAGGCTTTCGTTTGGAAATTTATTGTGAGCAAACGGTGCGTCGTATCGAGGTACGGATTGCGGCGTTAGACGACCCGTTTAGTGGTCTACATTGCTGCCTTAGGCGCTTTCTCCTATCCCGCATATTTATGCCGTAGAAAGAGGTGAACGTTTCGATCCATGTCAAATTTCGCCCACTTTTCACAAATTGAAAAATAATTTTGCCAACTTGGCAGACAGCTACAGTCTTGAAACTTTGCAGGCAGGTTGGCGATGAAACGACCTATAATTTTGCTTATTTGAGGTTTTGCCGTATCTCAACGGGTTTCGCCATAAATTGCTTAAGAATCATAAATTAGGCCGAAATTTCAATAGTGTTTCCACATGTACCCTCCGTTTTCCCATACTTGCAAGGCAGCTAGAATAACGAAAGTCGGTCTACATATGGCCAATGACGTTGCCAATGAGCGTCCTGAATTTCGTTCATCTATCCATCTTATGAGTGTGTGAATCAGTAAAATCATTTATGGAAATTTAACAAAAATTACCGAAACCGGGAAAACGAAGCTCAATCTAAGGTAGAAGGAGTCGAGATACGATAAAAAGTCATAGGACCAAAGTTGTAGATCTCTTCATTTTAGGAGACGAAAGTGCAGTCCGTTTATTGATAACAATTACCGTTTAGCCACAAGAGAGCTCGAAACGAAAGCCTGCACCGTCATTTAATTTGGCTTAATATTTCGAATTTTTTAGTGGATGAAATATTAAATATTTTAACTTTTTACAATTTCTACGTCGGTTACAGGCTAGGAGCTAGAACTTTGCCAAATATTAATTTTGTGGGGCACTGCATCACGGTATCCGTCATTTTGTTTGGGGGGAGGGGGGAAAAAATTTAAAATTTAAAATTTTTGGAATTTTCCCGTGGGTTACACGCTAATAGCTATCACCTTGCCAAATTTCAAGTTTCTAGCGCATCTGGAACTGAAGGATCTAACCCGAAATTTGTTTATTCCGTGGGGGGCTACGTACACAAAAATTCGAACTTTTTGGAATTTTTCCTTGGGTTACAGCCTAATATCTATCAGGTTGCCGAATTTCAAGTTCCTAGCTCGTCTGGAAGGGTCTAACACGAAATTTCTTTGATTGGGCGGAAGGGGGGCTAAATATAAAAAAATTGTACTTTTTGCAATTTTTCCTTCGGTTGCACCCCAATAGCTACCAGACTGTAGAATTTCAAGTTCCTAGCTCACTTGGAAGTGGGCAAACATTAATGTCAGTGAGTCAGTGAGTGAGTGAGTGAGTCAGTTAGCCTTGTGGCTTTATATATATAAGATAGAGCCAGGCAATGTGCACGCTAAATAGTGCAGGCTTTCGTTTGGAAATTTATTGTGAGCAAACGGTGCGTCGTATCGAGGTACGGATTGCGGCGTTAGACGACCCGTTTAGTGGTCTACATTGCTGCCTTAGGCGCTTTCTCCTATCCCGCATATTTATGCCGTAGAAAGAGGTGAACGTTTCGATCCATGTCAAATTTCGCCCACTTTTCACAAATTGAAAAATAATTTTGCCAACTTGGCAGACAGCTACAGTCTTGAAACTTTGCAGGCAGGTTGGCGATGAAACGACCTATAATTTTGCTTATTTGAGGTTTTGCCGTATCTCAACGGGTTTCGCCATAAATTGCTTAAGAATCATAAATTAGGCCGAAATTTCAATAGTGTTTCCACATGTACCCTCCGTTTTCCCATACTTGCAAGGCAGCTAGAATAACGAAAGTCGGTCTACATATGGCCAATGACGTTGCCAATGAGCGTCCTGAATTTCGTTCATCTATCCATCTTATGAGTGTGTGAATCAGTAAAATCATTTATGGAAATTTAACAAAAATTACCGAAACCGGGAAAACGAAGCTCAATCTAAGGTAGAAGGAGTCGAGATACGATAAAAAGTCATAGGACCAAAGTTGTAGATCTCTTCATTTTAGGAGACGAAAGTGCAGTCCGTTTATTGATAACAATTACCGTTTAGCCACAAGAGAGCTCGAAACGAAAGCCTGCACCGTCATTTAATTTGGCTTAATATTTCGAATTTTTTAGTGGATGAAATATTAAATATTTTAACTTTTTACAATTTCTACGTCGGTTACAGGCTAGGAGCTAGAACTTTGCCAAATATTAATTTTGTGGGGCACTGCATCACGGTATCCGTCATTTTGTTTGGGGGGAGGGGGGAAAAAATTTAAAATTTAAAATTTTTGGAATTTTCCCGTGGGTTACACGCTAATAGCTATCACCTTGCCAAATTTCAAGTTTCTAGCGCATCTGGAACTGAAGGATCTAACCCGAAATTTGTTTATTCCGTGGGGGGCTACGTACACAAAAATTCGAACTTTTTGTAATTTTTCCTTGGGTTACAGCCTAATATCTATCAGGTTGCCGAATTTCAAGTTCCTAGCTCGTCTGGAAGGGTCTAACACGAAATTTCTTTGATTGGGCGGAAGGGGGGCTAAATATAAAAAAATTGTACTTTTTGCAATTTTTCCTTCGGTTGCACCCCAATAGCTACCAGACTGTAGAATTTCAAGTTCCTAGCTCACTTGGAAGTGGGCAAACATTAATGTCAGTGAGTGAGTGAGTCAGTTAGCCTTGTGGCTTTATATATATAAGATAGAGCCAGGCAATGTGCACGCTAAATAGTGCAGGCTTTCGTTTGGAAATTTATTGTGAGCAAACGGTGCGTCGTATCGAGGTACGGATTGCGGCGTTAGACGACCCGTTTAGTGGTCTACATTGCTGCCTTAGGCGCTTTCTCCTATCCCGCATATTTATGCCGTAGAAAGAGGTGAACGTTTCGATCCATGTCAAATTTCGCCCACTTTTCACAAATTGAAAAATAATTTTGCCAACTTGGCAGACAGCTACAGTCTTGAAACTTTGCAGGCAGGTTGGCGATGAAACGACCTATAATTTTGCTTATTTGAGGTTTTGCCGTATCTCAACGGGTTTCGCCATAAATTGCTTAAGAATCATAAATTAGGCCGAAATTTCAATAGTGTTTCCACATGTACCCTCCGTTTTCCCATACTTGCAAGGCAGCTAGAATAACGAAAGTCGGTCTACATATGGCCAATGACGTTGCCAATGAGCGTCCTGAATTTCGTTCATCTATCCATCTTATGAGTGTGTGAATCAGTAAAATCATTTATGGAAATTTAACAAAAATTACCGAAACCGGGAAAACGAAGCTCAATCTAAGGTAGAAGGAGTCGAGATACGATAAAAAGTCATAGGACCAAAGTTGTAGATCTCTTCATTTTAGGAGACGAGAGTGCAGTCCGTTTATTGATAACAATTACCGTTTAGCCACAAGAGAGCTCGAAACGAAAGCCTGCACCGTCATTTAATTTGGCTTAATATTTCGAATTTTTTAGTGGATGAAATATTAAATATTTTAACTTTTTACAATTTCTACGTCGGTTACAGGCTAGGAGCTAGAACTTTGCCAAATATTAATTTTGTGGGGCACTGCATCACGGTATCCGTCATTTTGTTTGGGGGGAGGGGGGAAAAAATTTAAAATTTAAAATTTTTGGAATTTTCCCGTGGGTTACACGCTAATAGCTATCACCTTGCCAAATTTCAAGTTTCTAGCGCATCTGGAACTGAAGGATCTAACCCGAAATTTGTTTATTCCGTGGGGGGCTACGTACACAAAAATTCGAACTTTTTGTAATTTTTCCTTGGGTTACAGCCTAATATCTATCAGGTTGCCGAATTTCAAGTTCCTAGCTCGTCTGGAAGGGTCTAACACGAAATTTCTTTGATTGGGCGGAAGGGGGGCTAAATATAAAAAAATTGTACTTTTTGCAATTTTTCCTTCGGTTGCACCCCAATAGCTACCAGACTGTAGAATTTCAAGTTCCTAGCTCACTTGGAAGTGGGCAAACATTAATGTCAGTGAGTCAGTGAGTGAGTGAGTGAGTCAGTTAGCCTTGTGGCTTTATATATATAAGATAGAGCCAGGCAATGTGCACGCTAAATAGTGCAGGCTTTCGTTTGGAAATTTATTGTGAGCAAACGGTGCGTCGTATCGAGGTACGGATTGCGGCGTTAGACGACCCGTTTAGTGGTCTACATTGCTGCCTTAGGCGCTTTCTCCTATCCCGCATATTTATGCCGTAGAAAGAGGTGAACGTTTCGATCCATGTCAAATTTCGCCCACTTTTCACAAATTGAAAAATAATTTTGCCAACTTGGCAGACAGCTACAGTCTTGAAACTTTGCAGGCAGGTTGGCGATGAAACGACCTATAATTTTGCTTATTTGAGGTTTTGCCGTATCTCAACGGGTTTCGCCATAAATTGCTTAAGAATCATAAATTAGGCCGAAATTTCAATAGTGTTTCCACATGTACCCTCCGTTTTCCCATACTTGCAAGGCAGCTAGAATAACGAAAGTCGGTCTACATATGGCCAATGACGTTGCCAATGAGCGTCCTGAATTTCGTTCATCTATCCATCTTATGAGTGTGTGAATCAGTAAAATCATTTATGGAAATTTAACAAAAATTACCGAAACCGGGAAAACGAAGCTCAATCTAAGGTAGAAGGAGTCGAGATACGATAAAAAGTCATAGGACCAAAGTTGTAGATCTCTTCATTTTAGGAGACGAAAGTGCAGTCCGTTTATTGATAACAATTACCGTTTAGCCACAAGAGAGCTCGAAACGAAAGCCTGCACCGTCATTTAATTTGGCTTAATATTTCGAATTTTTTAGTGGATGAAATATTAAATATTTTAACTTTTTACAATTTCTACGTCGGTTACAGGCTAGGAGCTAGAACTTTGCCAAATATTAATTTTGTGGGGCACTGCATCACGGTATCCGTCATTTTGTTTGGGGGGAGGGGGGAAAAAATTTAAAATTTAAAATTTTTGGAATTTTCCCGTGGGTTACACGCTAATAGCTATCACCTTGCCAAATTTCAAGTTTCTAGCGCATCTGGAACTGAAGGATCTAACCCGAAATTTGTTTATTCCGTGGGGGGCTACGTACACAAAAATTCGAACTTTTTGTAATTTTTCCTTGGGTTACAGCCTAATATCTATCAGGTTGCCGAATTTCAAGTTCCTAGCTCGTCTGGAAGGGTCTAACACGAAATTTCTTTGATTGGGCGGAAGGGGGGCTAAATATAAAAAAATTGTACTTTTTGCAATTTTTCCTTCGGTTGCACCCCAATAGCTACCAGACTGTAGAATTTCAAGTTCCTAGCTCACTTGGAAGTGGGCAAACATTAATGTCAGTGAGTGAGTGAGTGAGTGAGTTAGCCTTGTGGCTTTATATATATAAGATAGAGCCAGGCAATGTGCACGCTAAATAGTGCAGGCTTTCGTTTGGAAATTTATTGTGAGCAAACGGTGCGTCGTATCGAGGTACGGATTGCGGCGTTAGACGACCCGTTTAGTGGTCTACATTGCTGCCTTAGGCGCTTTCTCCTATCCCGCATATTTATGCCGTAGAAAGAGGTGAACGTTTCGATCCATGTCAAATTTCGCCCACTTTTCACAAATTGAAAAATAATTTTGCCAACTTGGCAGACAGCTACAGTCTTGAAACTTTGCAGGCAGGTTGGCGATGAAACGACCTATAATTTTGCTTATTTGAGGTTTTGCCGTATCTCAACGGGTTTCGCCATAAATTGCTTAAGAATCATAAATTAGGCCGAAATTTCAATAGTGTTTCCACATGTACCCTCCGTTTTCCCATACTTGCAAGGCAGCTAGAATAACGAAAGTCGGTCTACATATGGCCAATGACGTTGCCAATGAGCGTCCTGAATTTCGTTCATCTATCCATCTTATGAGTGTGTGAATCAGTAAAATCATTTATGGAAATTTAACAAAAATTACCGAAACCGGGAAAACGAAGCTCAATCTAAGGTAGAAGGAGTCGAGATACGATAAAAAGTCATAGGACCAAAGTTGTAGATCTCTTCATTTTAGGAGACGAAAGTGCAGTCCGTTTATTGATAACAATTACCGTTTAGCCACAAGAGAGCTCGAAACGAAAGCCTGCACCGTCATTTAATTTGGCTTAATATTTCGAATTTTTTAGTGGATGAAATATTAAATATTTTAACTTTTTACAATTTCTACGTCGGTTACAGGCTAGGAGCTAGAACTTTGCCAAATATTAATTTTGTGGGGCACTGCATCACGGTATCCGTCATTTTGTTTGGGGGGAGGGGGGAAAAAATTTAAAATTTAAAATTTTTGGAATTTTCCCGTGGGTTACACGCTAATAGCTATCACCTTGCCAAATTTCAAGTTTCTAGCGCATCTGGAACTGAAGGATCTAACCCGAAATTTGTTTATTCCGTGGGGGGCTACGTACACAAAAATTCGAACTTTTTGGAATTTTTCCTTGGGTTACAGCCTAATATCTATCAGGTTGCCGAATTTCAAGTTCCTAGCTCGTCTGGAAGGGTCTAACACGAAATTTCTTTGATTGGGTGGAAGGGGGGCTAAATATAAAAAAATTGTACTTTTTGCAATTTTTCCTTCGGTTGCACCCCAATAGCTACCAGACTGTAGAATTTCAAGTTCCTAGCTCACTTGGAAGTGGGCAAACATTAATGTCAGTGAGTGAGTGAGTGAGTGAGTTAGCCTTGTGGCTTTATATATATAAGATAGAGCCAGGCAATGTGCACGCTAAATAGTGCAGGCTTTCGTTTGGAAATTTATTGTGAGCAAACGGTGCGTCGTATCGAGGTACGGATTGCGGCGTTAGACGACCCGTTTAGTGGTCTACATTGCTGCCTTAGGCGCTTTCTCCTATCCCGCATATTTATGCCGTAGAAAGAGGTGAACGTTTCGATCCATGTCAAATTTCGCCCACTTTTCACAAATTGAAAAATAATTTTGCCAACTTGGCAGACAGCTACAGTCTTGAAACTTTGCAGGCAGGTTGGCGATGAAACGACCTATAATTTTGCTTATTTGAGGTTTTGCCGTATCTCAACGGGTTTCGCCATAAATTGCTTAAGAATCATAAATTAGGCCGAAATTTCAATAGTGTTTCCACATGTACCCTCCGTTTTCCCATACTTGCAAGGCAGCTAGAATAACGAAAGTCGGTCTACATATGGCCAATGACGTTGCCAATGAGCGTCCTGAATTTCGTTCATCTATCCATCTTATGAGTGTGTGAATCAGTAAAATCATTTATGGAAATTTAACAAAAATTACCGAAACCGGGAAAACGAAGCTCAATCTAAGGTAGAAGGAGTCGAGATACGATAAAAAGTCATAGGACCAAAGTTGTAGATCTCTTCATTTTAGGAGACGAAAGTGCAGTCCGTTTATTGATAACAATTACCGTTTAGCCACAAGAGAGCTCGAAACGAAAGCCTGCACCGTCATTTAATTTGGCTTAATATTTCGAATTTTTTAGTGGATGAAATATTAAATATTTTAACTTTTTACAATTTCTACGTCGGTTACAGGCTAGGAGCTAGAACTTTGCCAAATATTAATTTTGTGGGGCACTGCATCACGGTATCCGTCATTTTGTTTGGGGGGAGGGGGGAAAAAATTTAAAATTTAAAATTTTTGGAATTTTCCCGTGGGTTACACGCTAATAGCTATCACCTTGCCAAATTTCAAGTTTCTAGCGCATCTGGAACTGAAGGATCTAACCCGAAATTTGTTTATTCCGTGGGGGGCTACGTACACAAAAATTCGAACTTTTTGTAATTTTTCCTTGGGTTACAGCCTAATATCTATCAGGTTGCCGAATTTCAAGTTCCTAGCTCGTCTGGAAGGGTCTAACACGAAATTTCTTTGATTGGGCGGAAGGGGGGCTAAATATAAAAAAATTGTACTTTTTGCAATTTTTCCTTCGGTTGCACCCCAATAGCTACCAGACTGTAGAATTTCAAGTTCCTAGCTCACTTGGAAGTGGGCAAACATTAATGTCAGTGAGTCAGTGAGTGAGTGAGTGAGTCAGTTAGCCTTGTGGCTTTATATATATAAGATAGAGCCAGGCAATGTGCACGCTAAATAGTGCAGGCTTTCGTTTGGAAATTTATTGTGAGCAAACGGTGCGTCGTATCGAGGTACGGATTGCGGCGTTAGACGACCCGTTTAGTGGTCTACATTGCTGCCTTAGGCGCTTTCTCCTATCCCGCATATTTATGCCGTAGAAAGAGGTGAACGTTTCGATCCATGTCAAATTTCGCCCACTTTTCACAAATTGAAAAATAATTTTGCCAACTTGGCAGACAGCTACAGTCTTGAAACTTTGCAGGCAGGTTGGCGATGAAACGACCTATAATTTTGCTTATTTGAGGTTTTGCCGTATCTCAACGGGTTTCGCCATAAATTGCTTAAGAATCATAAATTAGGCCGAAATTTCAATAGTGTTTCCACATGTACCCTCCGTTTTCCCATACTTGCAAGGCAGCTAGAATAACGAAAGTCGGTCTACATATGGCCAATGACGTTGCCAATGAGCGTCCTGAATTTCGTTCATCTATCCATCTTATGAGTGTGTGAATCAGTAAAATCATTTATGGAAATTTAACAAAAAATACCGAAACCGGGAAAACGAAGCTCAATCTAAGGTAGAAGGAGTCGAGATACGATAAAAAGTCATAGGACCAAAGTTGTAGATCTCTTCATTTTAGGAGACGAAAGTGCAGTCCGTTTATTGATAACAATTACCGTTTAGCCACAAGAGAGCTCGAAACGAAAGCCTGCACCGTCATTTAATTTGGCTTAATATTTCGAATTTTTTAGTGGATGAAATATTAAATATTTTAACTTTTTACAATTTCTACGTCGGTTACAGGCTAGGAGCTAGAACTTTGCCAAATATTAATTTTGTGGGGCACTGCATCACGGTATCCGTCATTTTGTTTGGGGGGAGGGGGGAAAAAATTTAAAATTTAAAATTTTTGGAATTTTCCCGTGGGTTACACGCTAATAGCTATCACCTTGCCAAATTTCAAGTTTCTAGCGCATCTGGAACTGAAGGATCTAACCCGAAATTTGTTTATTCCGTGGGGGGCTACGTACACAAAAATTCGAACTTTTTGTAATTTTTCCTTGGGTTACAGCCTAATATCTATCAGGTTGCCGAATTTCAAGTTCCTAGCTCGTCTGGAAGGGTCTAACACGAAATTTCTTTGATTGGGCGGAAGGGGGGCTAAATATAAAAAAATTGTACTTTTTGCAATTTTTCCTTCGGTTGCACCCCAATAGCTACCAGACTGTAGAATTTCAAGTTCCTAGCTCACTTGGAAGTGGGCAAACATTAATGTCAGTGAGTCAGTGAGTGAGTGAGTGAGTCAGTTAGCCTTGTGGCTTTATATATATAAGATAGAGCCAGGCAATGTGCACGCTAAATAGTGCAGGCTTTCGTTTGGAAATTTATTGTGAGCAAACGGTGCGTCGTATCGAGGTACGGATTGCGGCGTTAGACGACCCGTTTAGTGGTCTACATTGCTGCCTTAGGCGCTTTCTCCTATCCCGCATATTTATGCCGTAGAAAGAGGTGAACGTTTCGATCCATGTCAAATTTCGCCCACTTTTCACAAATTGAAAAATAATTTTGCCAACTTGGCAGACAGCTACAGTCTTGAAACTTTGCAGGCAGGTTGGCGATGAAACGACCTATAATTTTGCTTATTTGAGGTTTTGCCGTATCTCAACGGGTTTCGCCATAAATTGCTTAAGAATCATAAATTAGGCCGAAATTTCAATAGTGTTTCCACATGTACCCTCCGTTTTCCCATACTTGCAAGGCAGCTAGAATAACGAAAGTCGGTCTACATATGGCCAATGACGTTGCCAATGAGCGTCCAGAATTTCGTTCATCTATCCATCTTATGAGTGTGTGAATCAGTAAAATCATTTATGGAAATTTAACAAAAATTACCGAAACCGGGAAAACGAAGCTCAATCTAAGGTAGAAGGAGTCGAGATACGATAAAAAGTCATAGGACCAAAGTTGTAGATCTCTTCATTTTAGGAGACGAAAGTGCAGTCCGTTTATTGATAACAATTACCGTTTAGCCACAAGAGAGCTCGAAACGAAAGCCTGCACCGTCATTTAATTTGGCTTAATATTTCGAATTTTTTAGTGGATGAAATATTAAATATTTTAACTTTTTACAATTTCTACGTCGGTTACAGGCTAGGAGCTAGAACTTTGCCAAATATTAATTTTGTGGGGCACTGCATCACGGTATCCGTCATTTTGTTTGGGGGGAGGGGGGGAAAAATTTAAAATTTAAAATTTTTGGAATTTTCCCGTGGGTTACACGCTAATAGCTATCACCTTGCCAAATTTCAAGTTTCTAGCGCATCTGGAACTGAAGGATCTAACCCGAAATTTGTTTATTCCGTGGGGGGCTACGTACACAAAAATTCGAACTTTTTGTAATTTTTCCTTGGGTTACAGCCTAATATCTATCAGGTTGCCGAATTTCAAGTTCCTAGCTCGTCTGGAAGGGTCTAACACGAAATTTCTTTGATTGGGCGGAAGGGGGGCTAAATATAAAAAAATTGTACTTTTTGCAATTTTTCCTTCGGTTGCACCCCAATAGCTACCAGACTGTAGAATTTCAAGTTCCTAGCTCACTTGGAAGTGGGCAAACATTAATGTCAGTGAGTCAGTGAGTGAGTGAGTGAGTCAGTTAGCCTTGTGGCTTTATATATATAAGATAGAGCCAGGCAATGTGCACGCTAAATAGTGCAGGCTTTCGTTTGGAAATTTATTGTGAGCAAACGGTGCGTCGTATCGAGGTACGGATTGCGGCGTTAGACGACCCGTTTAGTGGTCTACATTGCTGCCTTAGGCGCTTTCTCCTATCCCGCATATTTATGCCGTAGAAAGAGGTGAACGTTTCGATCCATGTCAAATTTCGCCCACTTTTCACAAATTGAAAAATAATTTTGCCAACTTGGCAGACAGCTACAGTCTTGAAACTTTGCAGGCAGGTTGGCGATGAAACGACCTATAATTTTGCTTATTTGAGGTTTTGCCGTATCTCAACGGGTTTCGCCATAAATTGCTTAAGAATCATAAATTAGGCCGAAATTTCAATAGTGTTTCCACATGTACCCTCCGTTTTCCCATACTTGCAAGGCAGCTAGAATAACGAAAGTCGGTCTACATATGGCCAATGACGTTGCCAATGAGCGTCCTGAATTTCGTTCATCTATCCATCTTATGAGTGTGTGAATCAGTAAAATCATTTATGGAAATTTAACAAAAATTACCGAAACCGGGAAAACGAAGCTCAATCTAAGGTAGAAGGAGTCGAGATACGATAAAAAGTCATAGGACCAAAGTTGTAGATCTCTTCATTTTAGGAGACGAAAGTGCAGTCCGTTTATTGATAACAATTACCGTTTAGCCACAAGAGAGCTCGAAACGAAAGCCTGCACCGTCATTTAATTTGGCTTAATATTTCGAATTTTTTAGTGGATGAAATATTAAATATTTTAACTTTTTACAATTTCTACGTCGGTTACAGGCTAGGAGCTAGAACTTTGCCAAATATTAATTTTGTGGGGCACTGCATCACGGTATCCGTCATTTTGTTTGGGGGGAGGGGGGAAAAAATTTAAAATTTAAAATTTTTGGAATTTTCCCGTGGGTTACACGCTAATAGCTATCACCTTGCCAAATTTCAAGTTTCTAGCGCATCTGGAACTGAAGGATCTAACCCGAAATTTGTTTATTCCGTGGGGGGCTACGTACACAAAAATTCGAACTTTTTGTAATTTTTCCTTGGGTTACAGCCTAATATCTATCAGGTTGCCGAATTTCAAGTTCCTAGCTCGTCTGGAAGGGTCTAACACGAAATTTCTTTGATTGGGCGGAAGGGGGGCTAAATATAAAAAAATTGTACTTTTTGCAATTTTTCCTTCGGTTGCACCCCAATAGCTACCAGACTGTAGAATTTCAAGTTCCTAGCTCACTTGGAAGTGGGCAAACATTAATGTCAGTGAGTGAGTGAGTGAGTGAGTTAGCCTTGTGGCTTTATATATATAAGATAGAGCCAGGCAATGTGCACGCTAAATAGTGCAGGCTTTCGTTTGGAAATTTATTGTGAGCAAACGGTGCGTCGTATCGAGGTACGGATTGCGGCGTTAGACGACCCGTTTAGTGGTCTACATTGCTGCCTTAGGCGCTTTCTCCTATCCCGCATATTTATGCCGTAGAAAGAGGTGAACGTTTCGATCCATGTCAAATTTCGCCCACTTTTCACAAATTGAAAAATAATTTTGCCAACTTGGCAGACAGCTACAGTCTTGAAACTTTGCAGGCAGGTTGGCGATGAAACGACCTATAATTTTGCTTATTTGAGGTTTTGCCGTATCTCAACGGGTTTCGCCATAAATTGCTTAAGAATCATAAATTAGGCCGAAATTTCAATAGTGTTTCCACATGTACCCTCCGTTTTCCCATACTTGCAAGGCAGCTAGAATAACGAAAGTCGGTCTACATATGGCCAATGACGTTGCCAATGAGCGTCCTGAATTTCGTTCATCTATCCATCTTATGAGTGTGTGAATCAGTAAAATCATTTATGGAAATTTAACAAAAATTACCGAAACCGGGAAAACGAAGCTCAATCTAAGGTAGAAGGAGTCGAGATACGATAAAAAGTCATAGGACCAAAGTTGTAGATCTCTTCATTTTAGGAGACGAAAGTGCAGTCCGTTTATTGATAACAATTACCGTTTAGCCACAAGAGAGCTCGAAACGAAAGCCTGCACCGTCATTTAATTTGGCTTAATATTTCGAATTTTTTAGTGGATGAAATATTAAATATTTTAACTTTTTACAATTTCTACGTCGGTTACAGGCTAGGAGCTAGAACTTTGCCAAATATTAATTTTGTGGGGCACTGCATCACGGTATCCGTCATTTTGTTTGGGGGGAGGGGGGAAAAAATTTAAAATTTAAAATTTTTGGAATTTTCCCGTGGGTTACACGCTAATAGCTATCACCTTGCCAAATTTCAAGTTTCTAGCGCATCTGGAACTGAAGGATCTAACCCGAAATTTGTTTATTCCGTGGGGGGCTACGTACACAAAAATTCGAACTTTTTGGAATTTTTCCTTGGGTTACAGCCTAATATCTATCAGGTTGCCGAATTTCAAGTTCCTAGCTCGTCTGGAAGGGTCTAACACGAAATTTCTTTGATTGGGTGGAAGGGGGGCTAAATATAAAAAAATTGTACTTTTTGCAATTTTTCCTTCGGTTGCACCCCAATAGCTACCAGACTGTAGAATTTCAAGTTCCTAGCTCACTTGGAAGTGGGCAAACATTAATGTCAGTGAGTGAGTGAGTGAGTGAGTTAGCCTTGTGGCTTTATATATATAAGATAGAGCCAGGCAATGTGCACGCTAAATAGTGCAGGCTTTCGTTTGGAAATTTATTGTGAGCAAACGGTGCGTCGTATCGAGGTACGGATTGCGGCGTTAGACGACCCGTTTAGTGGTCTACATTGCTGCCTTAGGCGCTTTCTCCTATCCCGCATATTTATGCCGTAGAAAGAGGTGAACGTTTCGATCCATGTCAAATTTCGCCCACTTTTCACAAATTGAAAAATAATTTTGCCAACTTGGCAGACAGCTACAGTCTTGAAACTTTGCAGGCAGGTTGGCGATGAAACGACCTATAATTTTGCTTATTTGAGGTTTTGCCGTATCTCAACGGGTTTCGCCATAAATTGCTTAAGAATCATAAATTAGGCCGAAATTTCAATAGTGTTTCCACATGTACCCTCCGTTTTCCCATACTTGCAAGGCAGCTAGAATAACGAAAGTCGGTCTACATATGGCCAATGACGTTGCCAATGAGCGTCCTGAATTTCGTTCATCTATCCATCTTATGAGTGTGTGAATCAGTAAAATCATTTATGGAAATTTAACAAAAATTACCGAAACCGGGAAAACGAAGCTCAATCTAAGGTAGAAGGAGTCGAGATACGATAAAAAGTCATAGGACCAAAGTTGTAGATCTCTTCATTTTAGGAGACGAAAGTGCAGTCCGTTTATTGATAACAATTACCGTTTAGCCACAAGAGAGCTCGAAACGAAAGCCTGCACCGTCATTTAATTTGGCTTAATATTTCGAATTTTTTAGTGGATGAAATATTAAATATTTTAACTTTTTACAATTTCTACGTCGGTTACAGGCTAGGAGCTAGAACTTTGCCAAATATTAATTTTGTGGGGCACTGCATCACGGTATCCGTCATTTTGTTTGGGGGGAGGGGGGAAAAAATTTAAAATTTAAAATTTTTGGAATTTTCCCGTGGGTTACACGCTAATAGCTATCACCTTGCCAAATTTCAAGTTTCTAGCGCATCTGGAACTGAAGGATCTAACCCGAAATTTGTTTATTCCGTGGGGGGCTACGTACACAAAAATTCGAACTTTTTGTAATTTTTCCTTGGGTTACAGCCTAATATCTATCAGGTTGCCGAATTTCAAGTTCCTAGCTCGTCTGGAAGGGTCTAACACGAAATTTCTTTGATTGGGCGGAAGGGGGGCTAAATATAAAAAAATTGTACTTTTTGCAATTTTTCCTTCGGTTGCACCCCAATAGCTACCAGACTGTAGAATTTCAAGTTCCTAGCTCACTTGGAAGTGGGCAAACATTAATGTCAGTGAGTCAGTGAGTGAGTGAGTGAGTCAGTTAGCCTTGTGGCTTTATATATATAAGATAGAGCCAGGCAATGTGCACGCTAAATAGTGCAGGCTTTCGTTTGGAAATTTATTGTGAGCAAACGGTGCGTCGTATCGAGGTACGGATTGCGGCGTTAGACGACCCGTTTAGTGGTCTACATTGCTGCCTTAGGCGCTTTCTCCTATCCCGCATATTTATGCCGTAGAAAGAGGTGAACGTTTCGATCCATGTCAAATTTCGCCCACTTTTCACAAATTGAAAAATAATTTTGCCAACTTGGCAGACAGCTACAGTCTTGAAACTTTGCAGGCAGGTTGGCGATGAAACGACCTATAATTTTGCTTATTTGAGGTTTTGCCGTATCTCAACGGGTTTCGCCATAAATTGCTTAAGAATCATAAATTAGGCCGAAATTTCAATAGTGTTTCCACATGTACCCTCCGTTTTCCCATACTTGCAAGGCAGCTAGAATAACGAAAGTCGGTCTACATATGGCCAATGACGTTGCCAATGAGCGTCCTGAATTTCGTTCATCTATCCATCTTATGAGTGTGTGAATCAGTAAAATCATTTATGGAAATTTAACAAAAAATACCGAAACCGGGAAAACGAAGCTCAATCTAAGGTAGAAGGAGTCGAGATACGATAAAAAGTCATAGGACCAAAGTTGTAGATCTCTTCATTTTAGGAGACGAAAGTGCAGTCCGTTTATTGATAACAATTACCGTTTAGCCACAAGAGAGCTCGAAACGAAAGCCTGCACCGTCATTTAATTTGGCTTAATATTTCGAATTTTTTAGTGGATGAAATATTAAATATTTTAACTTTTTACAATTTCTACGTCGGTTACAGGCTAGGAGCTAGAACTTTGCCAAATATTAATTTTGTGGGGCACTGCATCACGGTATCCGTCATTTTGTTTGGGGGGAGGGGGGAAAAAATTTAAAATTTAAAATTTTTGGAATTTTCCCGTGGGTTACACGCTAATAGCTATCACCTTGCCAAATTTCAAGTTTCTAGCGCATCTGGAACTGAAGGATCTAACCCGAAATTTGTTTATTCCGTGGGGGGCTACGTACACAAAAATTCGAACTTTTTGTAATTTTTCCTTGGGTTACAGCCTAATATCTATCAGGTTGCCGAATTTCAAGTTCCTAGCTCGTCTGGAAGGGTCTAACACGAAATTTCTTTGATTGGGCGGAAGGGGGGCTAAATATAAAAAAATTGTACTTTTTGCAATTTTTCCTTCGGTTGCACCCCAATAGCTACCAGACTGTAGAATTTCAAGTTCCTAGCTCACTTGGAAGTGGGCAAACATTAATGTCAGTGAGTCAGTGAGTGAGTGAGTGAGTCAGTTAGCCTTGTGGCTTTATATATATAAGATAGAGCCAGGCAATGTGCACGCTAAATAGTGCAGGCTTTCGTTTGGAAATTTATTGTGAGCAAACGGTGCGTCGTATCGAGGTACGGATTGCGGCGTTAGACGACCCGTTTAGTGGTCTACATTGCTGCCTTAGGCGCTTTCTCCTATCCCGCATATTTATGCCGTAGAAAGAGGTGAACGTTTCGATCCATGTCAAATTTCGCCCACTTTTCACAAATTGAAAAATAATTTTGCCAACTTGGCAGACAGCTACAGTCTTGAAACTTTGCAGGCAGGTTGGCGATGAAACGACCTATAATTTTGCTTATTTGAGGTTTTGCCGTATCTCAACGGGTTTCGCCATAAATTGCTTAAGAATCATAAATTAGGCCGAAATTTCAATAGTGTTTCCACATGTACCCTCCGTTTTCCCATACTTGCAAGGCAGCTAGAATAACGAAAGTCGGTCTACATATGGCCAATGACGTTGCCAATGAGCGTCCAGAATTTCGTTCATCTATCCATCTTATGAGTGTGTGAATCAGTAAAATCATTTATGGAAATTTAACAAAAATTACCGAAACCGGGAAAACGAAGCTCAATCTAAGGTAGAAGGAGTCGAGATACGATAAAAAGTCATAGGACCAAAGTTGTAGATCTCTTCATTTTAGGAGACGAAAGTGCAGTCCGTTTATTGATAACAATTACCGTTTAGCCACAAGAGAGCTCGAAACGAAAGCCTGCACCGTCATTTAATTTGGCTTAATATTTCGAATTTTTTAGTGGATGAAATATTAAATATTTTAACTTTTTACAATTTCTACGTCGGTTACAGGCTAGGAGCTAGAACTTTGCCAAATATTAATTTTGTGGGGCACTGCATCACGGTATCCGTCATTTTGTTTGGGGGGAGGGGGGGAAAAATTTAAAATTTAAAATTTTTGGAATTTTCCCGTGGGTTACACGCTAATAGCTATCACCTTGCCAAATTTCAAGTTTCTAGCGCATCTGGAACTGAAGGATCTAACCCGAAATTTGTTTATTCCGTGGGGGGCTACGTACACAAAAATTCGAACTTTTTGGAATTTTTCCTTGGGTTACAGCCTAATATCTATCAGGTTGCCGAATTTCAAGTTCCTAGCTCGTCTGGAAGGGTCTAACACGAAATTTCTTTGATTGGGCGGAAGGGGGGCTAAATATAAAAAAATTGTACTTTTTGCAATTTTTCCTTCGGTTGCACCCCAATAGCTACCAGACTGTAGAATTTCAAGTTCCTAGCTCACTTGGAAGTGGGCAAACATTAATGTCAGTGAGTCAGTGAGTGAGTGAGTGAGTCAGTTAGCCTTGTGGCTTTATATATATAAGATAGAGCCAGGCAATGTGCACGCTAAATAGTGCAGGCTTTCGTTTGGAAATTTATTGTGAGCAAACGGTGCGTCGTATCGAGGTACGGATTGCGGCGTTAGACGACCCGTTTAGTGGTCTACATTGCTGCCTTAGGCGCTATCTCCTATCCCGCATATTTATGCCGTAGAAAGAGGTGAACGTTTCGATCCATGTCAAATTTCGCCCACTTTTCACAAATTGAAAAATAATTTTGCCAACTTGGCAGACAGCTACAGTCTTGAAACTTTGCAGGCAGGTTGGCGATGAAACGACCTATAATTTTGCTTATTTGAGGTTTTGCCGTATCTCAACGGGTTTCGCCATAAATTGCTTAAGAATCATAAATTAGGCCGAAATTTCAATAGTGTTTCCACATGTACCCTCCGTTTTCCCATACTTGCAAGGCAGCTAGAATAACGAAAGTCGGTCTACATATGGCCAATGACGTTGCCAATGAGCGTCCTGAATTTCGTTCATCTATCCATCTTATGAGTGTGTGAATCAGTAAAATCATTTATGGAAATTTAACAAAAATTACCGAAACCGGGAAAACGAAGCTCAATCTAAGGTAGAAGGAGTCGAGATACGATAAAAAGTCATAGGACCAAAGTTGTAGATCTCTTCATTTTAGGAGACGAAAGTGCAGTCCGTTTATTGATAACAATTACCGTTTAGCCACAAGAGAGCTCGAAACGAAAGCCTGCACCGTCATTTAATTTGGCTTAATATTTCGAATTTTTTAGTGGATGAAATATTAAATATTTTAACTTTTTACAATTTCTACGTCGGTTACAGGCTAGGAGCTAGAACTTTGCCAAATATTAATTTTGTGGGGCACTGCATCACGGTATCCGTCATTTTGTTTGGGGGGAGGGGGGAAAAAATTTAAAATTTAAAATTTTTGGAATTTTCCCGTGGGTTACACGCTAATAGCTATCACCTTGCCAAATTTCAAGTTTCTAGCGCATCTGGAACTGAAGGATCTAACCCGAAATTTGTTTATTCCGTGGGGGGCTACGTACACAAAAATTCGAACTTTTTGGAATTTTTCCTTGGGTTACAGCCTAATATCTATCAGGTTGCCGAATTTCAAGTTCCTAGCTCGTCTGGAAGGGTCTAACACGAAATTTCTTTGATTGGGCGGAAGGGGGGCTAAATATAAAAAAATTGTACTTTTTGCAATTTTTCCTTCGGTTGCACCCCAATAGCTACCAGACTGTAGAATTTCAAGTTCCTAGCTCACTTGGAAGTGGGCAAACATTAATGTCAGTGAGTCAGTGAGTGAGTGAGTGAGTCAGTTAGCCTTGTGGCTTTATATATATAAGATAAGATAGAGTCGGGCAATGTGCACGCTGAATAGTGCAGGCTTTCGTTTGGAAATTTATTGCGAGCAAACGGTGCATCGTATCGCGGTACGGTTTGCGGCGTTAGGCGACCCTTTTAGTGGTCTATATTACTGTCTTTGGCGCTTTCTCCTACCCCGCATATTTATGCCATAGAGGAGGTGAACGTTTCGATCCATGTCAAATTTCGCCCACTTTTCACAAATTGAAAAATAATTTTTCCAACTTGGCAGACAGCTACAGTGTTGAAACTTTGCAGGCAAGTTGACGATGAAACGGCCTATAATTTCGGTTATTTGAGGTTTTACCGTATCTCAACGGGGTTCGCCATAAATTGCTTAAGAATCATCAATTAGGCCGAAATTTCAGTAGTGTTTCCACATGTACCCTCCGTTTTCCCATACTTGCAAGGCAGCTAGAATAACGAAAGTCGGTCTACATATGGCCAATGCCGTTGCCAAGGAGCGTGCTGAATTTCGTTCATCTATCTATCATACGAGTGTGTGAATCAGAAAATAATTTATGGAAATTTAACAAAATTTTGCGAAACCGGGAAAATGAAGCTCAATCTAAGGTAGAAGGGGTCGAGATACGACAAAAAGTCATAAGACCAAAGTTGTAGATCTCTTAATTTTAGGAGTCGAAAGTGCAATCCGTTCATTGATAGCAATTACCGTTCGGCCACAAGAGAGCTCGAAACGAAAGCCTGCACCGTCCTATATATTGATTCGGTGGGAGGGGGTTAATTATTAAAAATTTTAGCTTTTCGGATTTTTTCCAGGGGTTACAGCCTAATAACTATCAGGTTGCCGAATTTCAAGTTCCTAGCTCATCTGGAAGGGTCTAACACGAAATTTCTTTGATTGGGCGGAAGGGGGGCTAAATATAAAAAAATTGTACTTTTTGCAATTTTTCCTTGGGTTGCAGCCTAAAAGCTGTCAGACTGCCGAATTTCAAGTTCCTACCTCATCTGGAAGGGTCTAACACGAATATTTACTACGACATTTTGATGGGCCGTAAGGGGGGCTAAATATGAAAAATGTCAACTTTTTTGAAT
This sequence comes from Anabrus simplex, assembly GCF_040414725.1. NCBI lineage: Eukaryota > Metazoa > Arthropoda > Insecta > Orthoptera > Tettigoniidae > Anabrus > Anabrus simplex. Next base: position 118,103,530 of record NC_090272.1, read on the forward strand.
TTTTCCTTGGGTTGCAGCCAAATAGCTATCAGATTGCCGAATTTCAAGTTCCTACCTCACTTGGTAGTGGGCAAACATTAATGTCAGTCAGTGAGTCAGTCAGTGAGTCAGTCAATTAGCCTTGTGGCTTTATATATATAATAAGATAAGATAGAGTCGGGCAATGTGCACGCTGAATAGTGCAGGCTTTCGTTTGGAAATTTATTGCGAGCAAACGGTGCATCGTATCGCGGTACGGTTTGCGGCGTTAGGCGACCCTTTTAGTGGTCTATATTACTGTCTTTGGCGCTTTCTCCTACCCCGCATATTTATGCCATAGAGGAGGTGAACGTTTCGATCCATGTCAAATTTCGCCCACTTTTCACAAATTGAAAAATAATTTTTCCAACTTGGCAGACAGCTACAGTGTTGAAACTTTGCAGGCAAGTTGACGATGAAACGGCCTATAATTTCGGTTATTTGAGGTTTTACCGTATCTCAACGGGGTTCGCCATAAATTGCTTAAGAATCATCAATTAGGCCGAAATTTCAGTAGTGTTTCCACATGTACCCTCCGTTTTCCCATACTTGCAAGGCAGCTAGAATAACGAAAGTCGGTCTACATATGGCCAATGCCGTTGCCAAGGAGCGTGCTGAATTTCGTTCATCTATCTATCATACGAGTGTGTGAATCAGAAAATAATTTATGGAAATTTAACAAAATTTTGCGAAACCGGGAAAATGAAGCTCAATCTAAGGTAGAAGGGGTCGAGATACGACAAAAAGTCATAAGACCAAAGTTGTAGATCTCTTAATTTTAGGACGCGAAAGTGCAATCCGTTCATTGATAGCAATTACCGTTCGGCCACAAGAGAGCTCGAAACGAAAGCCTGCACCGTCCTATATATTGATTCGGTGGGAGGGGGTTAATTATTAAAAATTTTAGCTTTTCGGATTTTTTCCAGGGGTTACAGCCTAATAACTATCAGGTTGCCGAATTTCAAGTTCCTAGCTCATCTGGAAGGGTCTAACACGAAATTTCTTTGATTGGGCGGAAGGGGGGCTAAATATAAAAAAATTGTACTTTTTGCAATTTTTCCTTGGGTTGCAGCCTAAAAGCTGTCAGACTGCCGAATTTCAAGTTCCTACCTCATCTGGAAGGGTCTAACACGAATATTTACTACGACATTTTGATGGGCCGTAAGGGGGGCTAAATATGAAAAATGTCAACTTTTTTGAATTTTTCCTTGGGTTGCAGCCAAATAGCTATCAGATTGCCGAATTTCAAGTTCCTACCTCACTTGGTAGTGGGCAAACATTAATGTCAGTCAGTGAGTCAGTCAGTGAGTCAGTCAATTAGCCTTGTGGCTTTATATATATAAGATAAGATAGAGTCGGGCAATGTGCACGCTGAATAGTGCAGGCTTTCGTTTGGAAATTTATTGCGAGCAAACGGTGCATCGTATCGCGGTACGGTTTGCGGCGTTAGGCGACCCTTTTAGTGGTCTATATTACTGTCTTTGGCGCTTTCTCCTACCCCGCATATTTATGCCATAGAGGAGGTGAACGATTCGATCCATGTCAAATTTCGCCCACTTTTCACAAATTGAAAAATAATTTTTCCAACTTGGCAGACAGCTACAGTGTTGAAACTTTGCAGGCAAGTTGACGATGAAACGGCCTATAATTTCGGTTATTTGAGGTTTTACCGTATCTCAACGGGGTTCGCCATAAATTGCTTAAGAATCATCAATTAGGCCGAAATTTCAGTAGTGTTTCCACATGTACCCTCCGTTTTCCCATACTTGCAAGGCAGCTAGAATAACGAAAGTCGGTCTACATATGGCCAATGCCGTTGCCAAGGAGCGTGCTGAATTTCGTTCATCTATCTATCATACGAGTGTGTGAATCAGAAAATAATTTATGGAAATTTAACAAAATTTTGCGAAACCGGGAAAATGAAGCTCAATCTAAGGTAGAAGGGGTCGAGATACGACAAAAAGTCATAAGACCAAAGTTGTAGATCTCTTAATTTTAGGAGTCGAAAGTGCAATCCGTTCATTGATAGCAATTACCGTTCGGCCACAAGAGAGCTCGAAACGAAAGCCTGCACCGTCCTATATATTGATTCGGTGGGAGGGGGTTAATTATTAAAAATTTTAGCTTTTCGGATTTTTTCCAGGGGTTACAGCCTAATAACTATCAGGTTGCCGAATTTCAAGTTCCTAGCTCATCTGGAAGGGTCTAACACGAAATTTCTTTGATTGGGCGGAAGGGGGGCTAAATATAAAAAAATTGTACTTTTTGCAATTTTTCCTTGGGTTGCAGCCTAAAAGCTGTCAGACTGCCGAATTTCAAGTTCCTACCTCATCTGGAAGGGTCTAACACGAATATTTACTACGACATTTTGATGGGCCGTAAGGGGGGCTAAATATGAAAAATGTCAACTTTTTTGAATTTTTCCTTGGGTTGCAGCCAAATAGCTATCAGATTGCCGAATTTCAAGTTCCTACCTCACTTGGTAGTGGGCAAACATTAATGTCAGTCAGTGAGTCAGTCAGTGAGTCAGTCAATTAGCCTTGTGGCTTTATATATATAAGATAAGATAGAGTCGGGCAATGTGCACGCTGAATAGTGCAGGCTTTCGTTTGGAAATTTATTGCGAGCAAACGGTGCATCGTATCGCGGTACGGTTTGCGGCGTTAGGCGACCCTTTTAGTGGTCTATATTACTGTCTTTGGCGCTTTCTCCTACCCCGCATATTTATGCCATAGAGGAGGTGAACGTTTCGATCCATGTCAAATTTCGCCCACTTTTCACAAATTGAAAAATAATTTTTCCAACTTGGCAGACAGCTACAGTGTTGAAACTTTGCAGGCAAGTTGACGATGAAACGGCCTATAATTTCGGTTATTTGAGGTTTTACCGTATCTCAACGGGGTTCGCCATAAATTGCTTAAGAATCATCAATTAGGCCGAAATTTCAGTAGTGTTTCCACATGTACCCTCCGTTTTCCCATACTTGCAAGGCAGCTAGAATAACGAAAGTCGGTCTACATATGGCCAATGCCGTTGCCAAGGAGCGTGCTGAATTTCGTTCATCTATCTATCATACGAGTGTGTGAATCAGAAAATAATTTATGGAAATTTAACAAAATTTTGCGAAACCGGGAAAATGAAGCTCAATCTAAGGTAGAAGGGGTCGAGATACGACAAAAAGTCATAAGACCAAAGTTGTAGATCTCTTAATTTTAGGACGCGAAAGTGCAATCCGTTCATTGATAGCAATTACCGTTCGGCCACAAGAGAGCTCGAAACGAAAGCCTGCACCGTCCTATATATTGATTCGGTGGGAGGGGGTTAATTATTAAAAATTTTAGCTTTTCGGATTTTTTCCAGGGGTTACAGCCTAATAACTATCAGGTTGCCGAATTTCAAGTTCCTAGCTCATCTGGAAGGGTCTAACACGAAATTTCTTTGATTGGGCGGAAGGGGGGCTAAATATAAAAAAATTGTACTTTTTGCAATTTTTCCTTGGGTTGCAGCCTAAAAGCTGTCAGACTGCCGAATTTCAAGTTCCTACCTCATCTGGAAGGGTCTAACACGAATATTTACTACGACATTTTGATGGGCCGTAAGGGGGGCTAAATATGAAAAATGTCAACTTTTTTGAATTTTTCCTTGGGTTGCAGCCAAATAGCTATCAGATTGCCGAATTTCAAGTTCCTACCTCACTTGGTAGTGGGCAAACATTAATGTCAGTCAGTGAGTCAGTCAGTGAGTCAGTCAATTAGCCTTGTGGCTTTATATATATAAGATAAGATAGAGTCGGGCAATGTGCACGCTGAATAGTGCAGGCTTTCGTTTGGAAATTTATTGCGAGCAAACGGTGCATCGTATCGCGGTACGGTTTGCGGCGTTAGGCGACCCTTTTAGTGGTCTATATTACTGTCTTTGGCGCTTTCTCCTACCCCGCATATTTATGCCATAGAGGAGGTGAACGATTCGATCCATGTCAAATTTCGCCCACTTTTCACAAATTGAAAAATAATTTTTCCAACTTGGCAGACAGCTACAGTGTTGAAACTTTGCAGGCAAGTTGACGATGAAACGGCCTATAATTTCGGTTATTTGAGGTTTTACCGTATCTCAACGGGGTTCGCCATAAATTGCTTAAGAATCATCAATTAGGCCGAAATTTCAGTAGTGTTTCCACATGTACCCTCCGTTTTCCCATACTTGCAAGGCAGCTAGAATAACGAAAGTCGGTCTACATATGGCCAATGCCGTTGCCAAGGAGCGTGCTGAATTTCGTTCATCTATCTATCATACGAGTGTGTGAATCAGAAAATAATTTATGGAAATTTAACAAAATTTTGCGAAACCGGGAAAATGAAGCTCAATCTAAGGTAGAAGGGGTCGAGATACGACAAAAAGTCATAAGACCAAAGTTGTAGATCTCTTAATTTTAGGAGTCGAAAGTGCAATCCGTTCATTGATAGCAATTACCGTTCGGCCACAAGAGAGCTCGAAACGAAAGCCTGCACCGTCCTATATATTGATTCGGTGGGAGGGGGTTAATTATTAAAAATTTTAGCTTTTCGGATTTTTTCCAGGGGTTACAGCCTAATAACTATCAGGTTGCCGAATTTCAAGTTCCTAGCTCATCTGGAAGGGTCTAACACGAAATTTCTTTGATTGGGCGGAAGGGGGGCTAAATATAAAAAAATTGTACTTTTTGCAATTTTTCCTTGGGTTGCAGCCTAAAAGCTGTCAGACTGCCGAATTTCAAGTTCCTACCTCATCTGGAAGGGTCTAACACGAATATTTACTACGACATTTTGATGGGCCGTAAGGGGGGCTAAATATGAAAAATGTCAACTTTTTTGAATTTTTCCTTGGGTTGCAGCCAAATAGCTATCAGATTGCCGAATTTCAAGTTCCTACCTCACTTGGTAGTGGGCAAACATTAATGTCAGTCAGTGAGTCAGTCAGTGAGTCAGTCAATTAGCCTTGTGGCTTTATATATATAAGATAAGATAGAGTCGGGCAATGTGCACGCTGAATAGTGCAGGCTTTCGTTTGGAAATTTATTGCGAGCAAACGGTGCATCGTATCGCGGTACGGTTTGCGGCGTTAGGCGACCCTTTTAGTGGTCTATATTACTGTCTTTGGCGCTTTCTCCTACCCCGCATATTTATGCCATAGAGGAGGTGAACGTTTCGATCCATGTCAAATTTCGCCCACTTTTCACAAATTGAAAAATAATTTTTCCAACTTGGCAGACAGCTACAGTGTTGAAACTTTGCAGGCAAGTTGACGATGAAACGGCCTATAATTTCGGTTATTTGAGGTTTTACCGTATCTCAACGGGGTTCGCCATAAATTGCTTAAGAATCATCAATTAGGCCGAAATTTCAGTAGTGTTTCCACATGTACCCTCCGTTTTCCCATACTTGCAAGGCAGCTAGAATAACGAAAGTCGGTCTACATATGGCCAATGCCGTTGCCAAGGAGCGTGCTGAATTTCGTTCATCTATCTATCATACGAGTGTGTGAATCAGAAAATAATTTATGGAAATTTAACAAAATTTTGCGAAACCGGGAAAATGAAGCTCAATCTAAGGTAGAAGGGGTCGAGATACGACAAAAAGTCATAAGACCAAAGTTGTAGATCTCTTAATTTTAGGACGCGAAAGTGCAATCCGTTCATTGATAGCAATTACCGTTCGGCCACAAGAGAGCTCGAAACGAAAGCCTGCACCGTCCTATATATTGATTCGGTGGGAGGGGGTTAATTATTAAAAATTTTAGCTTTTCGGATTTTTTCCAGGGGTTACAGCCTAATAACTATCAGGTTGCCGAATTTCAAGTTCCTAGCTCATCTGGAAGGGTCTAACACGAAATTTCTTTGATTGGGCGGAAGGGGGGCTAAATATAAAAAAATTGTACTTTTTGCAATTTTTCCTTGGGTTGCAGCCTAAAAGCTGTCAGACTGCCGAATTTCAAGTTCCTACCTCATCTGGAAGGGTCTAACACGAATATTTACTACGACATTTTGATGGGCCGTAAGGGGGGCTAAATATGAAAAATGTCAACTTTTTTGAATTTTTCCTTGGGTTGCAGCCAAATAGCTATCAGATTGCCGAATTTCAAGTTCCTACCTCACTTGGTAGTGGGCAAACATTAATGTCAGTCAGTGAGTCAGTCAGTGAGTCAGTCAATTAGCCTTGTGGCTTTATATATATAAGATAAGATAGAGTCGGGCAATGTGCACGCTGAATAGTGCAGGCTTTCGTTTGGAAATTTATTGCGAGCAAACGGTGCATCGTATCGCGGTACGGTTTGCGGCGTTAGGCGACCCTTTTAGTGGTCTATATTACTGTCTTTGGCGCTTTCTCCTACCCCGCATATTTATGCCATAGAGGAGGTGAACGTTTCGATCCATGTCAAATTTCGCCCACTTTTCACAAATTGAAAAATAATTTTTCCAACTTGGCAGACAGCTACAGTGTTGAAACTTTGCAGGCAAGTTGACGATGAAACGGCCTATAATTTCGGTTATTTGAGGTTTTACCGTATCTCAACGGGGTTCGCCATAAATTGCTTAAGAATCATCAATTAGGCCGAAATTTCAGTAGTGTTTCCACATGTACCCTCCGTTTTCCCATACTTGCAAGGCAGCTAGAATAACGAAAGTCGGTCTACATATGGCCAATGCCGTTGCCAAGGAGCGTGCTGAATTTCGTTCATCTATCTATCATACGAGTGTGTGAATCAGAAAATAATTTATGGAAATTTAACAAAATTTTGCGAAACCGGGAAAATGAAGCTCAATCTAAGGTAGAAGGGGTCGAGATACGACAAAAAGTCATAAGACCAAAGTTGTAGATCTCTTAATTTTAGGACGCGAAAGTGCAATCCGTTCATTGATAGCAATTACCGTTCGGCCACAAGAGAGCTCGAAACGAAAGCCTGCACCGTCCTATATATTGATTCGGTGGGAGGGGGTTAATTATTAAAAATTTTAGCTTTTCGGATTTTTTCCAGGGGTTACAGCCTAATAACTATCAGGTTGCCGAATTTCAAGTTCCTAGCTCATCTGGAAGGGTCTAACACGAAATTTCTTTGATTGGGCGGAAGGGGGGCTAAATATAAAAAAATTGTACTTTTTGCAATTTTTCCTTGGGTTGCAGCCTAAAAGCTGTCAGACTGCCGAATTTCAAGTTCCTACCTCATCTGGAAGGGTCTAACACGAATATTTACTACGACATTTTGATGGGCCGTAAGGGGGGCTAAATATGAAAAATGTCAACTTTTTTGAATTTTTCCTTGGGTTGCAGCCAAATAGCTATCAGATTGCCGAATTTCAAGTTCCTACCTCACTTGGTAGTGGGCAAACATTAATGTCAGTCAGTGAGTCAGTCAGTGAGTCAGTCAATTAGCCTTGTGGCTTTATATATATAAGATAAGATAGAGTCGGGCAATGTGCACGCTGAATAGTGCAGGCTTTCGTTTGGAAATTTATTGCGAGCAAACGGTGCATCGTATCGCGGTACGGTTTGCGGCGTTAGGCGACCCTTTTAGTGGTCTATATTACTGTCTTTGGCGCTTTCTCCTACCCCGCATATTTATGCCATAGAGGAGGTGAACGATTCGATCCATGTCAAATTTCGCCCACTTTTCACAAATTGAAAAATAATTTTTCCAACTTGGCAGACAGCTACAGTGTTGAAACTTTGCAGGCAAGTTGACGATGAAACGGCCTATAATTTCGGTTATTTGAGGTTTTACCGTATCTCAACGGGGTTCGCCATAAATTGCTTAAGAATCATCAATTAGGCCGAAATTTCAGTAGTGTTTCCACATGTACCCTCCGTTTTCCCATACTTGCAAGGCAGCTAGAATAACGAAAGTCGGTCTACATATGGCCAATGCCGTTGCCAAGGAGCGTGCTGAATTTCGTTCATCTATCTATCATACGAGTGTGTGAATCAGAAAATAATTTATGGAAATTTAACAAAATTTTGCGAAACCGGGAAAATGAAGCTCAATCTAAGGTAGAAGGGGTCGAGATACGACAAAAAGTCATAAGACCAAAGTTGTAGATCTCTTAATTTTAGGAGTCGAAAGTGCAATCCGTTCATTGATAGCAATTACCGTTCGGCCACAAGAGAGCTCGAAACGAAAGCCTGCACCGTCCTATATATTGATTCGGTGGGAGGGGGTTAATTATTAAAAATTTTAGCTTTTCGGATTTTTTCCAGGGGTTACAGCCTAATAACTATCAGGTTGCCGAATTTCAAGTTCCTAGCTCATCTGGAAGGGTCTAACACGAAATTTCTTTGATTGGGCGGAAGGGGGGCTAAATATAAAAAAATTGTACTTTTTGCAATTTTTCCTTGGGTTGCAGCCTAAAAGCTGTCAGACTGCCGAATTTCAAGTTCCTACCTCATCTGGAAGGGTCTAACACGAATATTTACTACGACATTTTGATGGGCCGTAAGGGGGGCTAAATATGAAAAATGTCAACTTTTTTGAATTTTTCCTTGGGTTGCAGCCAAATAGCTATCAGATTGCCGAATTTCAAGTTCCTACCTCACTTGGTAGTGGGCAAACATTAATGTCAGTCAGTGAGTCAGTCAGTGAGTCAGTCAATTAGCCTTGTGGCTTTATATATATAAGATAAGATAGAGTCGGGCAATGTGCACGCTGAATAGTGCAGGCTTTCGTTTGGAAATTTATTGCGAGCAAACGGTGCATCGTATCGCGGTACGGTTTGCGGCGTTAGGCGACCCTTTTAGTGGTCTATATTACTGTCTTTGGCGCTTTCTCCTACCCCGCATATTTATGCCATAGAGGAGGTGAACGTTTCGATCCATGTCAAATTTCGCCCACTTTTCACAAATTGAAAAATAATTTTTCCAACTTGGCAGACAGCTACAGTGTTGAAACTTTGCAGGCAAGTTGACGATGAAACGGCCTATAATTTCGGTTATTTGAGGTTTTACCGTATCTCAACGGGGTTCGCCATAAATTGCTTAAGAATCATCAATTAGGCCGAAATTTCAGTAGTGTTTCCACATGTACCCTCCGTTTTCCCATACTTGCAAGGCAGCTAGAATAACGAAAGTCGGTCTACATATGGCCAATGCCGTTGCCAAGGAGCGTGCTGAATTTCGTTCATCTATCTATCATACGAGTGTGTGAATCAGAAAATAATTTATGGAAATTTAACAAAATTTTGCGAAACCGGGAAAATGAAGCTCAATCTAAGGTAGAAGGGGTCGAGATACGACAAAAAGTCATAAGACCAAAGTTGTAGATCTCTTAATTTTAGGACGCGAAAGTGCAATCCGTTCATTGATAGCAATTACCGTTCGGCCACAAGAGAGCTCGAAACGAAAGCCTGCACCGTCCTATATATTGATTCGGTGGGAGGGGGTTAATTATTAAAAATTTTAGCTTTTCGGATTTTTTCCAGGGGTTACAGCCTAATAACTATCAGGTTGCCGAATTTCAAGTTCCTAGCTCATCTGGAAGGGTCTAACACGAAATTTCTTTGATTGGGCGGAAGGGGGGCTAAATATAAAAAAATTGTACTTTTTGCAATTTTTCCTTGGGTTGCAGCCTAAAAGCTGTCAGACTGCCGAATTTCAAGTTCCTACCTCATCTGGAAGGGTCTAACACGAATATTTACTACGACATTTTGATGGGCCGTAAGGGGGGCTAAATATGAAAAATGTCAACTTTTTTGAATTTTTCCTTGGGTTGCAGCCAAATAGCTATCAGATTGCCGAATTTCAAGTTCCTACCTCACTTGGTAGTGGGCAAACATTAATGTCAGTCAGTGAGTCAGTCAGTGAGTCAGTCAATTAGCCTTGTGGCTTTATATATATAAGATAAGATAGAGTCGGGCAATGTGCACGCTGAATAGTGCAGGCTTTCGTTTGGAAATTTATTGCGAGCAAACGGTGCATCGTATCGCGGTACGGTTTGCGGCGTTAGGCGACCCTTTTAGTGGTCTATATTACTGTCTTTGGCGCTTTCTCCTACCCCGCATATTTATGCCATAGAGGAGGTGAACGTTTCGATCCATGTCAAATTTCGCCCACTTTTCACAAATTGAAAAATAATTTTTCCAACTTGGCAGACAGCTACAGTGTTGAAACTTTGCAGGCAAGTTGACGATGAAACGGCCTATAATTTCGGTTATTTGAGGTTTTACCGTATCTCAACGGGGTTCGCCATAAATTGCTTAAGAATCATCAATTAGGCCGAAATTTCAGTAGTGTTTCCACATGTACCCTCCGTTTTCCCATACTTGCAAGGCAGCTAGAATAACGAAAGTCGGTCTACATATGGCCAATGCCGTTGCCAAGGAGCGTGCTGAATTTCGTTCATCTATCTATCATACGAGTGTGTGAATCAGAAAATAATTTATGGAAATTTAACAAAATTTTGCGAAACCGGGAAAATGAAGCTCAATCTAAGGTAGAAGGGGTCGAGATACGACAAAAAGTCATAAGACCAAAGTTGTAGATCTCTTAATTTTAGGAGTCGAAAGTGCAATCCGTTCATTGATAGCAATTACCGTTCGGCCACAAGAGAGCTCGAAACGAAAGCCTGCACCGTCCTATATATTGATTCGGTGGGAGGGGGTTAATTATTAAAAATTTTAGCTTTTCGGATTTTTTCCAGGGGTTACAGCCTAATAACTATCAGGTTGCCGAATTTCAAGTTCCTAGCTCATCTGGAAGGGTCTAACACGAAATTTCTTTGATTGGGCGGAAGGGGGGCTAAATATAAAAAAATTGTACTTTTTGCAATTTTTCCTTGGGTTGCAGCCTAAAAGCTGTCAGACTGCCGAATTTCAAGTTCCTACCTCATCTGGAAGGGTCTAACACGAATATTTACTACGACATTTTGATGGGCCGTAAGGGGGGCTAAATATGAAAAATGTCAACTTTTTTGAATTTTTCCTTGGGTTGCAGCCAAATAGCTATCAGATTGCCGAATTTCAAGTTCCTACCTCACTTGGTAGTGGGCAAACATTAATGTCAGTCAGTGAGTCAGTCAGTGAGTCAGTCAATTAGCCTTGTGGCTTTATATATATAAGATAAGATAGAGTCGGGCAATGTGCACGCTGAATAGTGCAGGCTTTCGTTTGGAAATTTATTGCGAGCAAACGGTGCATCGTATCGCGGTACGGTTTGCGGCGTTAGGCGACCCTTTTAGTGGTCTATATTACTGTCTTTGGCGCTTTCTCCTACCCCGCATATTTATGCCATAGAGGAGGTGAACGTTTCGATCCATGTCAAATTTCGCCCACTTTTCACAAATTGAAAAATAATTTTTCCAACTTGGCAGACAGCTACAGTGTTGAAACTTTGCAGGCAAGTTGACGATGAAACGGCCTATAATTTCCGTTATTTGAGGTTTTACCGTATCTCAACGGGGTTCGCCATAAATTGCTTAAGAATCATCAATTAGGCCGAAATTTCAGTAGTGTTTCCACATGTACCCTCCGTTTTCCCATACTTGCAAGGCAGCTAGAATAACGAAAGTCGGTCTACATATGGCCAATGCCGTTGCCAAGGAGCGTGCTGAATTTCGTTCATCTATCTATCATACGAGTGTGTGAATCAGAAAATAATTTATGGAAATTTAACAAAATTTTGCGAAACCGGGAAAATGAAGCTCAATCTAAGGTAGAAGGGGTCGAGATACGACAAAAAGTCATAAGACCAAAGTTGTAGATCTCTTAATTTTAGGAGTCGAAAGTGCAATCCGTTCATTGATAGCAATTACCGTTCGGCCACAAGAGAGCTCGAAACGAAAGCCTGCACCGTCCTATATATTGATTCGGTGGGAGGGGGTTAATTATTAAAAATTTTAGCTTTTCGGATTTTTTCCAGGGGTTACAGCCTAATAACTATCAGGTTGCCGAATTTCAAGTTCCTAGCTCATCTGGAAGGGTCTAACACGAAATTTCTTTGATTGGGCGGAAGGGGGGCTAAATATAAAAAAATTGTACTTTTTGCAATTTTTCCTTGGGTTGCAGCCTAAAAGCTGTCAGACTGCCGAATTTCAAGTTCCTACCTCATCTGGAAGGGTCTAACACGAATATTTACTACGACATTTTGATGGGCCGTAAGGGGGGCTAAATATGAAAAATGTCAACTTTTTTGAATTTTTCCTTGGGTTGCAGCCAAATAGCTATCAGATTGCCGAATTTCAAGTTCCTACCTCACTTGGTAGTGGGCAAACATTAATGTCAGTCAGTGAGTCAGTCAGTGAGTCAGTCAATTAGCCTTGTGGCTTTATATATATAAGATAAGATAGAGTCGGGCAATGTGCACGCTGAATAGTGCAGGCTTTCGTTTGGAAATTTATTGCGAGCAAACGGTGCATCGTATCGCGGTACGGTTTGCGGCGTTAGGCGACCCTTTTAGTGGTCTATATTACTGTCTTTGGCGCTTTCTCCTACCCCGCATATTTATGCCATAGAGGAGGTGAACGTTTCGATCCATGTCAAATTTCGCCCACTTTTCACAAATTGAAAAATAATTTTTCCAACTTGGCAGACAGCTACAGTGTTGAAACTTTGCAGGCAAGTTGACGATGAAACGGCCTATAATTTCGGTTATTTGAGGTTTTACCGTATCTCAACGGGGTTCGCCATAAATTGCTTAAGAATCATCAATTAGGCCGAAATTTCAGTAGTGTTTCCACATGTACCCTCCGTTTTCCCATACTTGCAAGGCAGCTAGAATAACGAAAGTCGGTCTACATATGGCCAATGCCGTTGCCAAGGAGCGTGCTGAATTTCGTTCATCTATCTATCATACGAGTGTGTGAATCAGAAAATAATTTATGGAAATTTAACAAAATTTTGCGAAACCGGGAAAATGAAGCTCAATCTAAGGTAGAAGGGGTCGAGATACGACAAAAAGTCATAAGACCAAAGTTGTAGATCTCTTAATTTTAGGAGTCGAAAGTGCAATCCGTTCATTGATAGCAATTACCGTTCGGCCACAAGAGAGCTCGAAACGAAAGCCTGCACCGTCCTATATATTGATTCGGTGGGAGGGGGTTAATTATTAAAAATTTTAGCTTTTCGGATTTTTTCCAGGGGTTACAGCCTAATAACTATCAGGTTGCCGAATTTCAAGTTCCTAGCTCATCTGGAAGGGTCTAACACGAAATTTCTTTGATTGGGCGGAAGGGGGGCTAAATATAAAAAAATTGTACTTTTTGCAATTTTTCCTTGGGTTGCAGCCTAAAAGCTGTCAGACTGCCGAATTTCAAGTTCCTACCTCATCTGGAAGGGTCTAACACGAATATTTACTACGACATTTTGATGGGCCGTAAGGGGGGCTAAATATGAAAAATGTCAACTTTTTTGAATTTTTCCTTGGGTTGCAGCCAAATAGCTATCAGATTGCCGAATTTCAAGTTCCTACCTCACTTGGTAGTGGGCAAACATTAATGTCAGTCAGTGAGTCAGTCAGTGAGTCAGTCAATTAGCCTTGTGGCTTTATATATATAAGATAAGATAGAGTCGGGCAATGTGCACGCTGAATAGTGCAGGCTTTCGTTTGGAAATTTATTGCGAGCAAACGGTGCATCGTATCGCGGTACGGTTTGCGGCGTTAGGCGACCCTTTTAGTGGTCTATATTACTGTCTTTGGCGCTTTCTCCTACCCCGCATATTTATGCCATAGAGGAGGTGAACGTTTCGATCCATGTCAAATTTCGCCCACTTTTCACAAATTGAAAAATAATTTTTCCAACTTGGCAGACAGCTACAGTGTTGAAACTTTGCAGGCAAGTTGACGATGAAACGGCCTATAATTTCGGTTATTTGAGGTTTTACCGTATCTCAACGGGGTTCGCCATAAATTGCTTAAGAATCATCAATTAGGCCGAAATTTCAGTAGTGTTTCCACATGTACCCTCCGTTTTCCCATACTTGCAAGGCAGCTAGAATAACGAAAGTCGGTCTACATATGGCCAATGCCGTTGCCAAGGAGCGTGCTGAATTTCGTTCATCTATCTATCATACGAGTGTGTGAATCAGAAAATAATTTATGGAGATTTAACAAAATTTTGCGAAACCGGGAAAATGAAGCTCAATCTAAGGTAGAAGGGGTCGAGATACGACAAAAAGTCATAAGACCAAAGTTGTAGATCTCTTAATTTTAGGAGTCGAAAGTGCAATCCGTTCATTGATAGCAATTACCGTTCGGCCACAAGAGAGCTCGAAACGAAAGCCTGCACCGTCCTATATATTGATTCGGTGGGAGGGGGTTAATTATTAAAAATTTTAGCTTTTCGGATTTTTTCCAGGGGTTACAGCCTAATAACTATCAGGTTGCCGAATTTCAAGTTCCTAGCTCATCTGGAAGGGTCTAACACGAAATTTCTTTGATTGGGCGGAAGGGGGGCTAAATATAAAAAAATTGTACTTTTTGCAATTTTTCCTTGGGTTGCAGCCTAAAAGCTGTCAGACTGCCGAATTTCAAGTTCCTACCTCATCTGGAAGGGTCTAACACGAATATTTACTACGACATTTTGATGGGCCGTAAGGGGGGCTAAATATGAAAAATGTCAACTTTTTTGAATTTTTCCTTGGGTTGCAGCCAAATAGCTATCAGATTGCCGAATTTCAAGTTCCTACCTCACTTGGTAGTGGGCAAACATTAATGTCAGTCAGTGAGTCAGTCAGTGAGTCAGTCAATTAGCCTTGTGGCTTTATATATATAAGATAAGATAGAGTCGGGCAATGTGCACGCTGAATAGTGCAGGCTTTCGTTTGGAAATTTATTGCGAGCAAACGGTGCATCGTATCGCGGTACGGTTTGCGGCGTTAGGCGACCCTTTTAGTGGTCTATATTACTGTCTTTGGCGCTTTCTCCTACCCCGCATATTTATGCCATAGAGGAGGTGAACGATTCGATCCATGTCAAATTTCGCCCACTTTTCACAAATTGAAAAATAATTTTTCCAACTTGGCAGACAGCTACAGTGTTGAAACTTTGCAGGCAAGTTGACGATGAAACGGCCTATAATTTCGCTTATTTGAGGTTTTACCGTATCTCAACGGGGTTCGCCATAAATTGCTTAAGAATCATCAATTAGGCCGAAATTTCAGTAGTGTTTACACATGTACCCTCCGTTTTCCCATACTTGCAAGGCAGCTAGAATAACGAAAGTCGGTCTACATATGGCCAATGCCGTTGCCAAGGAGCGTGCTGAATTTCGTTCATCTATCTATCATACGAGTGTGTGAATCAGAAAATAATTTATGGAAATTTAACAAAATTTTGCGAAACCGGGAAAATGAAGCTCAATCTAAGGTAGAAGGGGTCGAGATACGACAAAAAGTCATAAGACCAAAGTTGTAGATCTCTTAATTTTAGGAGTCGAAAGTGCAATCCGTTCATTGATAGCAATTACCGTTCGGCCACAAGAGAGCTCGAAACGAAAGCCTGCACCGTCCTATATATTGATTCGGTGGGAGGGGGTTAATTATTAAAAATTTTAGCTTTTCGGATTTTTTCCAGGGGTTACAGCCTAATAACTATCAGGTTGCCGAATTTCAAGTTCCTAGCTCATCTGGAAGGGTCTAACACGAAATTTCTTTGATTGGGCGGAAGGGGGGCTAAATATAAAAAAATTGTACTTTTTGCAATTTTTCCTTGGGTTGCAGCCTAAAAGCTGTCAGACTGCCGAATTTCAAGTTCCTACCTCATCTGGAAGGGTCTAACACGAATATTTACTACGACATTTTGATGGGCCGTAAGGGGGGCTAAATATGAAAAATGTCAACTTTTTTGAATTTTTCCTTGGGTTGCAGCCAAATAGCTATCAGATTGCCGAATTTCAAGTTCCTACCTCACTTGGTAGTGGGCAAACATTAATGTCAGTCAGTGAGTCAGTCAGTGAGTCAGTCAATTAGCCTTGTGGCTTTATATATATAAGATAAGATAGAGTCGGGCAATGTGCACGCTGAATAGTGCAGGCTTTCGTTTGGAAATTTATTGCGAGCAAACGGTGCATCGTATCGCGGTACGGTTTGCGGCGTTAGGCGACCCTTTTAGTGGTCTATATTACTGTCTTTGGCGCTTTCTCCTACCCCGCATATTTATGCCATAGAGGAGGTGAACGTTTCGATCCATGTCAAATTTCGCCCACTTTTCACAAATTGAAAAATAATTTTTCCAACTTGGCAGACAGCTACAGTGTTGAAACTTTGCAGGCAAGTTGACGATGAAACGGCCTATAATTTCGGTTATTTGAGGTTTTACCGTATCTCAACGGGGTTCGCCATAAATTGCTTAAGAATCATCAATTAGGCCGAAATTTCAGTAGTGTTTCCACATGTACCCTCCGTTTTCCCATACTTGCAAGGCAGCTAGAATAACGAAAGTCGGTCTACATATGGCCAATGCCGTTGCCAAGGAGCGTGCTGAATTTCGTTCATCTATCTATCATACGAGTGTGTGAATCAGAAAATAATTTATGGAGATTTAACAAAATTTTGCGAAACCGGGAAAATGAAGCTCAATCTAAGGTAGAAGGGGTCGAGATACGACAAAAAGTCATAAGACCAAAGTTGTAGATCTCTTAATTTTAGGAGTCGAAAGTGCAATCCGTTCATTGATAGCAATTACCGTTCGGCCACAAGAGAGCTCGAAACGAAAGCCTGCACCGTCCTATATATTGATTCGGTGGGAGGGGGTTAATTATTAAAAATTTTAGCTTTTCGGATTTTTTCCAGGGGTTACAGCCTAATAACTATCAGGTTGCCGAATTTCAAGTTCCTAGCTCATCTGGAAGGGTCTAACACGAAATTTCTTTGATTGGGCGGAAGGGGGGCTAAATATAAAAAAATTGTACTTTTTGCAATTTTTCCTTGGGTTGCAGCCTAAAAGCTGTCAGACTGCCGAATTTCAAGTTCCTACCTCATCTGGAAGGGTCTAACACGAATATTTACTACGACATTTTGATGGGCCGTAAGGGGGGCTAAATATGAAAAATGTCAACTTTTTTGAATTTTTCCTTGGGTTGCAGCCAAATAGCTATCAGATTGCCGAATTTCAAGTTCCTACCTCACTTGGTAGTGGGCAAACATTAATGTCAGTCAGTGAGTCAGTCAGTGAGTCAGTCAATTAGCCTTGTGGCTTTATATATATAAGATAAGATAGAGTCGGGCAATGTGCACGCTGAATAGTGCAGGCTTTCGTTTGGAAATTTATTGCGAGCAAACGGTGCATCGTATCGCGGTACGGTTTGCGGCGTTAGGCGACCCTTTTAGTGGTCTATATTACTGTCTTTGGCGCTTTCTCCTACCCCGCATATTTATGCCATAGAGGAGGTGAACGATTCGATCCATGTCAAATTTCGCCCACTTTTCACAAATTGAAAAATAATTTTTCCAACTTGGCAGACAGCTACAGTGTTGAAACTTTGCAGGCAAGTTGACGATGAAACGGCCTATAATTTCGCTTATTTGAGGTTTTACCGTATCTCAACGGGGTTCGCCATAAATTGCTTAAGAATCATCAATTAGGCCGAAATTTCAGTAGTGTTTACACATGTACCCTCCGTTTTCCCATACTTGCAAGGCAGCTAGAATAACGAAAGTCGGTCTACATATGGCCAATGCCGTTGCCAAGGAGCGTGCTGAATTTCGTTCATCTATCTATCATACGAGTGTGTGAATCAGAAAATAATTTATGGAAATTTAACAAAATTTTGCGAAACCGGGAAAATGAAGCTCAATCTAAGGTAGAAGGGGTCGAGATACGACAAAAAGTCATAAGACCAAAGTTGTAGATCTCTTAATTTTAGGAGTCGAAAGTGCAATCCGTTCATTGATAGCAATTACCGTTCGGCCACAAGAGAGCTCGAAACGAAAGCCTGCACCGTCCTATATATTGATTCGGTGGGAGGGGGTTAATTATTAAAAATTTTAGCTTTTCGGATTTTTTCCAGGGGTTACAGCCTAATAACTATCAGGTTGCCGAATTTCAAGTTCCTAGCTCATCTGGAAGGGTCTAACACGAAATTTCTTTGATTGGGCGGAAGGGGGGCTAAATATAAAAAAATTGTACTTTTTGCAATTTTTCCTTGGGTTGCAGCCTAAAAGCTGTCAGACTGCCGAATTTCAAGTTCCTACCTCATCTGGAAGGGTCTAACACGAATATTTACTACGACATTTTGATGGGCCGTAAGGGGGGCTAAATATGAAAAATGTCAACTTTTTTGAATTTTTCCTTGGGTTGCAGCCAAATAGCTATCAGATTGCCGAATTTCAAGTTCCTACCTCACTTGGTAGTGGGCAAACATTAATGTCAGTCAGTGAGTCAGTCAGTGAGTCAGTCAATTAGCCTTGTGGCTTTATATATATAAGATAAGATAGAGTCGGGCAATGTGCACGCTGAATAGTGCAGGCTTTCGTTTGGAAATTTATTGCGAGCAAACGGTGCATCGTATCGCGGTACGGTTTGCGGCGTTAGGCGACCCTTTTAGTGGTCTATATTACTGTCTTTGGCGCTTTCTCCTACCCCGCATATTTATGCCATAGAGGAGGTGAACGTTTCGATCCATGTCAAATTTCGCCCACTTTTCACAAATTGAAAAATAATTTTTCCAACTTGGCAGACAGCTACAGTGTTGAAACTTTGCAGGCAAGTTGACGATGAAACGGCCTATAATTTCGGTTATTTGAGGTTTTACCGTATCTCAACGGGGTTCGCCATAAATTGCTTAAGAATCATCAATTAGGCCGAAATTTCAGTAGTGTTTCCACATGTACCCTCCGTTTTCCCATACTTGCAAGGCAGCTAGAATAACGAAAGTCGGTCTACATATGGCCAATGCCGTTGCCAAGGAGCGTGCTGAATTTCGTTCATCTATCTATCATACGAGTGTGTGAATCAGAAAATAATTTATGGAGATTTAACAAAATTTTGCGAAACCGGGAAAATGAAGCTCAATCTAAGGTAGAAGGGGTCGAGATACGACAAAAAGTCATAAGACCAAAGTTGTAGATCTCTTAATTTTAGGAGTCGAAAGTGCAATCCGTTCATTGATAGCAATTACCGTTCGGCCACAAGAGAGCTCGAAACGAAAGCCTGCACCGTCCTATATATTGATTCGGTGGGAGGGGGTTAATTATTAAAAATTTTAGCTTTTCGGATTTTTTCCAGGGGTTACAGCCTAATAACTATCAGGTTGCCGAATTTCAAGTTCCTAGCTCATCTGGAAGGGTCTAACACGAAATTTCTTTGATTGGGCGGAAGGGGGGCTAAATATAAAAAAATTGTACTTTTTGCAATTTTTCCTTGGGTTGCAGCCTAAAAGCTGTCAGACTGCCGAATTTCAAGTTCCTACCTCATCTGGAAGGGTCTAACACGAATATTTACTACGACATTTTGATGGGCCGTAAGGGGGGCTAAATATGAAAAATGTCAACTTTTTTGAATTTTTCCTTGGGTTGCAGCCAAATAGCTATCAGATTGCCGAATTTCAAGTTCCTACCTCACTTGGTAGTGGGCAAACATTAATGTCAGTCAGTGAGTCAGTCAGTGAGTCAGTCAATTAGCCTTGTGGCTTTATATATATAAGATAAGATAGAGTCGGGCAATGTGCACGCTGAATAGTGCAGGCTTTCGTTTGGAAATTTATTGCGAGCAAACGGTGCATCGTATCGCGGTACGGTTTGCGGCGTTAGGCGACCCTTTTAGTGGTCTATATTACTGTCTTTGGCGCTTTCTCCTACCCCGCATATTTATGCCATAGAGGAGGTGAACGATTCGATCCATGTCAAATTTCGCCCACTTTTCACAAATTGAAAAATAATTTTTCCAACTTGGCAGACAGCTACAGTGTTGAAACTTTGCAGGCAAGTTGACGATGAAACGGCCTATAATTTCGCTTATTTGAGGTTTTACCGTATCTCAACGGGGTTCGCCATAAATTGCTTAAGAATCATCAATTAGGCCGAAATTTCAGTAGTGTTTACACATGTACCCTCCGTTTTCCCATACTTGCAAGGCAGCTAGAATAACGAAAGTCGGTCTACATATGGCCAATGCCGTTGCCAAGGAGCGTGCTGAATTTCGTTCATCTATCTATCATACGAGTGTGTGAATCAGAAAATAATTTATGGAAATTTAACAAAATTTTGCGAAACCGGGAAAATGAAGCTCAATCTAAGGTAGAAGGGGTCGAGATACGACAAAAAGTCATAAGACCAAAGTTGTAGATCTCTTAATTTTAGGAGTCGAAAGTGCAATCCGTTCATTGATAGCAATTACCGTTCGGCCACAAGAGAGCTCGAAACGAAAGCCTGCACCGTCCTATATATTGATTCGGTGGGAGGGGGTTAATTATTAAAAATTTTAGCTTTTCGGATTTTTTCCAGGGGTTACAGCCTAATAACTATCAGGTTGCCGAATTTCAAGTTCCTAGCTCATCTGGAAGGGTCTAACACGAAATTTCTTTGATTGGGCGGAAGGGGGGCTAAATATAAAAAAATTGTACTTTTTGCAATTTTTCCTTGGGTTGCAGCCTAAAAGCTGTCAGACTGCCGAATTTCAAGTTCCTACCTCATCTGGAAGGGTCTAACACGAATATTTACTACGACATTTTGATGGGCCGTAAGGGGGGCTAAATATGAAAAATGTCAACTTTTTTGAATTTTTCCTTGGGTTGCAGCCAAATAGCTATCAGATTGCCGAATTTCAAGTTCCTACCTCACTTGGTAGTGGGCAAACATTAATGTCAGTCAGTGAGTCAGTCAGTGAGTCAGTCAATTAGCCTTGTGGCTTTATATATATAAGATAAGATAGAGTCGGGCAATGTGCACGCTGAATAGTGCAGGCTTTCGTTTGGAAATTTATTGCGAGCAAACGGTGCATCGTATCGCGGTACGGTTTGCGGCGTTAGGCGACCCTTTTAGTGGTCTATATTACTGTCTTTGGCGCTTTCTCCTACCCCGCATATTTATGCCATAGAGGAGGTGAACGTTTCGATCCATGTCAAATTTCGCCCACTTTTCACAAATTGAAAAATAATTTTTCCAACTTGGCAGACAGCTACAGTGTTGAAACTTTGCAGGCAAGTTGACGATGAAACGGCCTATAATTTCGGTTATTTGAGGTTTTACCGTATCTCAACGGGGTTCGCCATAAATTGCTTAAGAATCATCAATTAGGCCGAAATTTCAGTAGTGTTTCCACATGTACCCTCCGTTTTCCCATACTTGCAAGGCAGCTAGAATAACGAAAGTCGGTCTACATATGGCCAATGCCGTTGCCAAGGAGCGTGCTGAATTTCGTTCATCTATCTATCATACGAGTGTGTGAATCAGAAAATAATTTATGGAGATTTAACAAAATTTTGCGAAACCGGGAAAATGAAGCTCAATCTAAGGTAGAAGGGGTCGAGATACGACAAAAAGTCATAAGACCAAAGTTGTAGATCTCTTAATTTTAGGAGTCGAAAGTGCAATCCGTTCATTGATAGCAATTACCGTTCGGCCACAAGAGAGCTCGAAACGAAAGCCTGCACCGTCCTATATATTGATTCGGTGGGAGGGGGTTAATTATTAAAAATTTTAGCTTTTCGGATTTTTTCCAGGGGTTACAGCCTAATAACTATCAGGTTGCCGAATTTCAAGTTCCTAGCTCATCTGGAAGGGTCTAACACGAAATTTCTTTGATTGGGCGGAAGGGGGGCTAAATATAAAAAAATTGTACTTTTTGCAATTTTTCCTTGGGTTGCAGCCTAAAAGCTGTCAGACTGCCGAATTTCAAGTTCCTACCTCATCTGGAAGGGTCTAACACGAATATTTACTACGACATTTTGATGGGCCGTAAGGGGGGCTAAATATGAAAAATGTCAACTTTTTTGAATTTTTCCTTGGGTTGCAGCCAAATAGCTATCAGATTGCCGAATTTCAAGTTCCTACCTCACTTGGTAGTGGGCAAACATTAATGTCAGTCAGTGAGTCAGTCAGTGAGTCAGTCAATTAGCCTTGTGGCTTTATATATATAAGATAAGATAGAGTCGGGCAATGTGCACGCTGAATAGTGCAGGCTTTCGTTTGGAAATTTATTGCGAGCAAACGGTGCATCGTATCGCGGTACGGTTTGCGGCGTTAGGCGACCCTTTTAGTGGTCTATATTACTGTCTTTGGCGCTTTCTCCTACCCCGCATATTTATGCCATAGAGGAGGTGAACGATTCGATCCATGTCAAATTTCGCCCACTTTTCACAAATTGAAAAATAATTTTTCCAACTTGGCAGACAGCTACAGTGTTGAAACTTTGCAGGCAAGTTGACGATGAAACGGCCTATAATTTCGCTTATTTGAGGTTTTACCGTATCTCAACGGGGTTCGCCATAAATTGCTTAAGAATCATCAATTAGGCCGAAATTTCAGTAGTGTTTACACATGTACCCTCCGTTTTCCCATACTTGCAAGGCAGCTAGAATAACGAAAGTCGGTCTACATATGGCCAATGCCGTTGCCAAGGAGCGTGCTGAATTTCGTTCATCTATCTATCATACGAGTGTGTGAATCAGAAAATAATTTATGGAAATTTAACAAAATTTTGCGAAACCGGGAAAATGAAGCTCAATCTAAGGTAGAAGGGGTCGAGATACGACAAAAAGTCATAAGACCAAAGTTGTAGATCTCTTAATTTTAGGAGTCGAAAGTGCAATCCGTTCATTGATAGCAATTACCGTTCGGCCACAAGAGAGCTCGAAACGAAAGCCTGCACCGTCCTATATATTGATTCGGTGGGAGGGGGTTAATTATTAAAAATTTTAGCTTTTCGGATTTTTTCCAGGGGTTACAGCCTAATAACTATCAGGTTGCCGAATTTCAAGTTCCTAGCTCATCTGGAAGGGTCTAACACGAAATTTCTTTGATTGGGCGGAAGGGGGGCTAAATATAAAAAAATTGTACTTTTTGCAATTTTTCCTTGGGTTGCAGCCTAAAAGCTGTCAGACTGCCGAATTTCAAGTTCCTACCTCATCTGGAAGGGTCTAACACGAATATTTACTACGACATTTTGATGGGCCGTAAGGGGGGCTAAATATGAAAAATGTCAACTTTTTTGAATTTTTCCTTGGGTTGCAGCCAAATAGCTATCAGATTGCCGAATTTCAAGTTCCTACCTCACTTGGTAGTGGGCAAACATTAATGTCAGTCAGTGAGTCAGTCAGTGAGTCAGTCAATTAGCCTTGTGGCTTTATATATATAAGATAAGATAGAGTCGGGCAATGTGCACGCTGAATAGTGCAGGCTTTCGTTTGGAAATTTATTGCGAGCAAACGGTGCATCGTATCGCGGTACGGTTTGCGGCGTTAGGCGACCCTTTTAGTGGTCTATATTACTGTCTTTGGCGCTTTCTCCTACCCCGCATATTTATGCCATAGAGGAGGTGAACGTTTCGATCCATGTCAAATTTCGCCCACTTTTCACAAATTGAAAAATAATTTTTCCAACTTGGCAGACAGCTACAGTGTTGAAACTTTGCAGGCAAGTTGACGATGAAACGGCCTATAATTTCGGTTATTTGAGGTTTTACCGTATCTCAACGGGGTTCGCCATAAATTGCTTAAGAATCATCAATTAGGCCGAAATTTCAGTAGTGTTTCCACATGTACCCTCCGTTTTCCCATACTTGCAAGGCAGCTAGAATAACGAAAGTCGGTCTACATATGGCCAATGCCGTTGCCAAGGAGCGTGCTGAATTTCGTTCATCTATCTATCATACGAGTGTGTGAATCAGAAAATAATTTATGGAGATTTAACAAAATTTTGCGAAACCGGGAAAATGAAGCTCAATCTAAGGTAGAAGGGGTCGAGATACGACAAAAAGTCATAAGACCAAAGTTGTAGATCTCTTAATTTTAGGAGTCGAAAGTGCAATCCGTTCATTGATAGCAATTACCGTTCGGCCACAAGAGAGCTCGAAACGAAAGCCTGCACCGTCCTATATATTGATTCGGTGGGAGGGGGTTAATTATTAAAAATTTTAGCTTTTCGGATTTTTTCCAGGGGTTACAGCCTAATAACTATCAGGTTGCCGAATTTCAAGTTCCTAGCTCATCTGGAAGGGTCTAACACGAAATTTCTTTGATTGGGCGGAAGGGGGGCTAAATATAAAAAAATTGTACTTTTTGCAATTTTTCCTTGGGTTGCAGCCTAAAAGCTGTCAGACTGCCGAATTTCAAGTTCCTACCTCATCTGGAAGGGTCTAACACGAATATTTACTACGACATTTTGATGGGCCGTAAGGGGGGCTAAATATGAAAAATGTCAACTTTTTTGAATTTTTCCTTGGGTTGCAGCCAAATAGCTATCAGATTGCCGAATTTCAAGTTCCTACCTCACTTGGTAGTGGGCAAACATTAATGTCAGTCAGTGAGTCAGTCAGTGAGTCAGTCAATTAGCCTTGTGGCTTTATATATATAAGATAAGATAGAGTCGGGCAATGTGCACGCTGAATAGTGCAGGCTTTCGTTTGGAAATTTATTGCGAGCAAACGGTGCATCGTATCGCGGTACGGTTTGCGGCGTTAGGCGGCGCTTTTAGTGGTCTATATTACTGTCTTTGGCGCTTTCTCCTACCCCGCATATTTATGCCATAGAGGAGGTGAACGTTTCGATCCATGTCAAATTTCGCCCACTTTTCACAAATTGAAAAATAATTTTTCCAACTTGGCAGACAGCTACAGTGTTGAAACTTTGCAGGCAAGTTGACGATGAAACGGCCTATAATTTCGGTTATTTGAGGTTTTACCGTATCTCAACGGGGTTCGCCATAAATTGCTTAAGAATCATCAATTAGGCCGAAATTTCAGTAGTGTTTCCACATGTACCCTCCGTTTTCCCATACTTGCAAGGCAGCTAGAATAACGAAAGTCGGTCTACATATGGCCAATGCCGTTGCCAAGGAGCGTGCTGAATTTCGTTCATCTATCTATCATACGAGTGTGTGAATCAGAAAATAATTTATGGAAATTTAACAAAATTTTGCGAAACCGGGAAAATGAAGCTCAATCTAAGGTAGAAGGGGTCGAGATACGACAAAAAGTCATAAGACCAAAGTTGTAGATCTCTTAATTTTAGGAGTCGAAAGTGCAATCCGTTCATTGATAGCAATTACCGTTCGGCCACAAGAGAGCTCGAAACGAAAGCCTGCACCGTCCTATATATTGATTCGGTGGGAGGGGGTTAATTATTAAAAATTTTAGCTTTTCGGATTTTTTCCAGGGGTTACAGCCTAATAACTATCAGGTTGCCGAATTTCAAGTTCCTAGCTCATCTGGAAGGGTCTAACACGAAATTTCTTTGATTGGGCGGAAGGGGGGCTAAATATAAAAAAATTGTACTTTTTGCAATTTTTCCTTGGGTTGCAGCCTAAAAGCTGTCAGACTGCCGAATTTCAAGTTCCTACCTCATCTGGAAGGGTCTAACACGAATATTTACTACGACATTTTGATGGGCCGTAAGGGGGGCTAAATATGAAAAATGTCAACTTTTTTGAATTTTTCCTTGGGTTGCAGCCAAATAGCTATCAGATTGCCGAATTTCAAGTTCCTACCTCACTTGGTAGTGGGCAAACATTAATGTCAGTCAGTGAGTCAGTCAGTGAGTCAGTCAATTAGCCTTGTGGCTTTATATATATAAGATAAGATAGAGTCGGGCAATGTGCACGCTGAATAGTGCAGGCTTTCGTTTGGAAATTTATTGCGAGCAAACGGTGCATCGTATCGCGGTACGGTTTGCGGCGTTAGGCGACCCTTTTAGTGGTCTATATTACTGTCTTTGGCGCTTTCTCCTACCCCGCATATTTATGCCATAGAGGAGGTGAACGTTTCGATCCATGTCAAATTTCGCCCACTTTTCACAAATTGAAAAATAATTTTTCCAACTTGGCAGACAGCTACAGTGTTGAAACTTTGCAGGCAAGTTGACGATGAAACGGCCTATAATTTCGGTTATTTGAGGTTTTACCGTATCTCAACGGGGTTCGCCATAAATTGCTTAAGAATCATCAATTAGGCCGAAATTTCAGTAGTGTTTCCACATGTACCCTCCGTTTTCCCATACTTGCAAGGCAGCTAGAATAACGAAAGTCGGTCTACATATGGCCAATGCCGTTGCCAAGGAGCGTGCTGAATTTCGTTCATCTATCTATCATACGAGTGTGTGAATCAGAAAATAATTTATGGAAATTTAACAAAATTTTGCGAAACCGGGAAAATGAAGCTCAATCTAAGGTAGAAGGGGTCGAGATACGACAAAAAGTCATAAGACCAAAGTTGTAGATCTCTTAATTTTAGGAGTCGAAAGTGCAATCCGTTCATTGATAGCAATTACCGTTCGGCCACAAGAGAGCTCGAAACGAAAGCCTGCACCGTCCTATATATTGATTCGGTGGGAGGGGGTTAATTATTAAAAATTTTAGCTTTTCGGATTTTTTCCAGGGGTTACAGCCTAATAACTATCAGGTTGCCGAATTTCAAGTTCCTAGCTCATCTGGAAGGGTCTAACACGAAATTTCTTTGATTGGGCGGAAGGGGGGCTAAATATAAAAAAATTGTACTTTTTGCAATTTTTCCTTGGGTTGCAGCCTAAAAGCTGTCAGACTGCCGAATTTCAAGTTCCTACCTCATCTGGAAGGGTCTAACACGAATATTTACTACGACATTTTGATGGGCCGTAAGGGGGGCTAAATATGAAAAATGTCAACTTTTTTGAATTTTTCCTTGGGTTGCAGCCAAATAGCTATCAGATTGCCGAATTTCAAGTTCCTACCTCACTTGGTAGTGGGCAAACATTAATGTCAGTCAGTGAGTCAGTCAGTGAGTCAGTCAATTAGCCTTGTGGCTTTATATATATAAGATAAGATAGAGTCGGGCAATGTGCACGCTGAATAGTGCAGGCTTTCGTTTGGAAATTTATTGCGAGCAAACGGTGCATCGTATCGCGGTACGGTTTGCGGCGTTAGGCGGCGCTTTTAGTGGTCTATATTACTGTCTTTGGCGCTTTCTCCTACCCCGCATATTTATGCCATAGAGGAGGTGAACGTTTCGATCCATGTCAAATTTCGCCCACTTTTCACAAATTGAAAAATAATTTTTCCAACTTGGCAGACAGCTACAGTGTTGAAACTTTGCAGGCAAGTTGACGATGAAACGGCCTATAATTTCGGTTATTTGAGGTTTTACCGTATCTCAACGGGGTTCGCCATAAATTGCTTAAGAATCATCAATTAGGCCGAAATTTCAGTAGTGTTTCCACATGTACCCTCCGTTTTCCCATACTTGCAAGGCAGCTAGAATAACGAAAGTCGGTCTACATATGGCCAATGCCGTTGCCAAGGAGCGTGCTGAATTTCGTTCATCTATCTATCATACGAGTGTGTGAATCAGAAAATAATTTATGGAAATTTAACAAAATTTTGCGAAACCGGGAAAATGAAGCTCAATCTAAGGTAGAAGGGGTCGAGATACGACAAAAAGTCATAAGACCAAAGTTGTAGATCTCTTAATTTTAGGAGTCGAAAGTGCAATCCGTTCATTGATAGCAATTACCGTTCGGCCACAAGAGAGCTCGAAACGAAAGCCTGCACCGTCCTATATATTGATTCGGTGGGAGGGGGTTAATTATTAAAAATTTTAGCTTTTCGGATTTTTTCCAGGGGTTACAGCCTAATAACTATCAGGTTGCCGAATTTCAAGTTCCTAGCTCATCTGGAAGGGTCTAACACGAAATTTCTTTGATTGGGCGGAAGGGGGGCTAAATATAAAAAAATTGTACTTTTTGCAATTTTTCCTTGGGTTGCAGCCTAAAAGCTGTCAGACTGCCGAATTTCAAGTTCCTACCTCATCTGGAAGGGTCTAACACGAATATTTACTACGACATTTTGATGGGCCGTAAGGGGGGCTAAATATGAAAAATGTCAACTTTTTTGAATTTTTCCTTGGGTTGCAGCCAAATAGCTATCAGATTGCCGAATTTCAAGTTCCTACCTCACTTGGTAGTGGGCAAACATTAATGTCAGTCAGTGAGTCAGTCAGTGAGTCAGTCAATTAGCCTTGTGGCTTTATATATATAAGATAAGATAGAGTCGGGCAATGTGCACGCTGAATAGTGCAGGCTTTCGTTTGGAAATTTATTGCGAGCAAACGGTGCATCGTATCGCGGTACGGTTTGCGGCGTTAGGCGACCCTTTTAGTGGTCTATATTACTGTCTTTGGCGCTTTCTCCTACCCCGCATATTTATGCCATAGAGGAGGTGAACGTTTCGATCCATGTCAAATTTCGCCCACTTTTCACAAATTGAAAAATAATTTTTCCAACTTGGCAGACAGCTACAGTGTTGAAACTTTGCAGGCAAGTTGACGATGAAACGGCCTATAATTTCGGTTATTTGAGGTTTTACCGTATCTCAACGGGGTTCGCCATAAATTGCTTAAGAATCATCAATTAGGCCGAAATTTCAGTAGTGTTTCCACATGTACCCTCCGTTTTCCCATACTTGCAAGGCAGCTAGAATAACGAAAGTCGGTCTACATATGGCCAATGCCGTTGCCAAGGAGCGTGCTGAATTTCGTTCATCTATCTATCATACGAGTGTGTGAATCAGAAAATAATTTATGGAAATTTAACAAAATTTTGCGAAACCGGGAAAATGAAGCTCAATCTAAGGTAGAAGGGGTCGAGATACGACAAAAAGTCATAAGACCAAAGTTGTAGATCTCTTAATTTTAGGAGTCGAAAGTGCAATCCGTTCATTGATAGCAATTACCGTTCGGCCACAAGAGAGCTCGAAACGAAAGCCTGCACCGTCCTATATATTGATTCGGTGGGAGGGGGTTAATTATTAAAAATTTTAGCTTTTCGGATTTTTTCCAGGGGTTACAGCCTAATAACTATCAGGTTGCCGAATTTCAAGTTCCTAGCTCATCTGGAAGGGTCTAACACGAAATTTCTTTGATTGGGCGGAAGGGGGGCTAAATATAAAAAAATTGTACTTTTTGCAATTTTTCCTTGGGTTGCAGCCTAAAAGCTGTCAGACTGCCGAATTTCAAGTTCCTACCTCATCTGGAAGGGTCTAACACGAATATTTACTACGACATTTTGATGGGCCGTAAGGGGGGCTAAATATGAAAAATGTCAACTTTTTTGAATTTTTCCTTGGGTTGCAGCCAAATAGCTATCAGATTGCCGAATTTCAAGTTCCTACCTCACTTGGTAGTGGGCAAACATTAATGTCAGTCAGTGAGTCAGTCAGTGAGTCAGTCAATTAGCCTTGTGGCTTTATATATATAAGATAAGATAGAGTCGGGCAATGTGCACGCTGAATAGTGCAGGCTTTCGTTTGGAAATTTATTGCGAGCAAACGGTGCATCGTATCGCGGTACGGTTTGCGGCGTTAGGCGACCCTTTTAGTGGTCTATATTACTGTCTTTGGCGCTTTCTCCTACCCCGCATATTTATGCCATAGAGGAGGTGAACGTTTCGATCCATGTCAAATTTCGCCCACTTTTCACAAATTGAAAAATAATTTTTCCAACTTGGCAGACAGCTACAGTGTTGAAACTTTGCAGGCAAGTTGACGATGAAACGGCCTATAATTTCGGTTATTTGAGGTTTTACCGTATCTCAACGGGGTTCGCCATAAATTGCTTAAGAATCATCAATTAGGCCGAAATTTCAGTAGTGTTTCCACATGTACCCTCCGTTTTCCCATACTTGCAAGGCAGCTAGAATAACGAAAGTCGGTCTACATATGGCCAATGCCGTTGCCAAGGAGCGTGCTGAATTTCGTTCATCTATCTATCATACGAGTGTGTGAATCAGAAAATAATTTATGGAGATTTAACAAAATTTTGCGAAACCGGGAAAATGAAGCTCAATCTAAGGTAGAAGGGGTCGAGATACGACAAAAAGTCATAAGACCAAAGTTGTAGATCTCTTAATTTTAGGAGTCGAAAGTGCAATCCGTTCATTGATAGCAATTACCGTTCGGCCACAAGAGAGCTCGAAACGAAAGCCTGCACCGTCCTATATATTGATTCGGTGGGAGGGGGTTAATTATTAAAAATTTTAGCTTTTCGGATTTTTTCCAGGGGTTACAGCCTAATAACTATCAGGTTGCCGAATTTCAAGTTCCTAGCTCATCTGGAAGGGTCTAACACGAAATTTCTTTGATTGGGCGGAAGGGGGGCTAAATATAAAAAAATTGTACTTTTTGCAATTTTTCCTTGGGTTGCAGCCTAAAAGCTGTCAGACTGCCGAATTTCAAGTTCCTACCTCATCTGGAAGGGTCTAACACGAATATTTACTACGACATTTTGATGGGCCGTAAGGGGGGCTAAATATGAAAAATGTCAACTTTTTTGAATTTTTCCTTGGGTTGCAGCCAAATAGCTATCAGATTGCCGAATTTCAAGTTCCTACCTCACTTGGTAGTGGGCAAACATTAATGTCAGTCAGTGAGTCAGTCAGTGAGTCAGTCAATTAGCCTTGTGGCTTTATATATATAAGATAAGATAGAGTCGGGCAATGTGCACGCTGAATAGTGCAGGCTTTCGTTTGGAAATTTATTGCGAGCAAACGGTGCATCGTATCGCGGTACGGTTTGCGGCGTTAGGCGACCCTTTTAGTGGTCTATATTACTGTCTTTGGCGCTTTCTCCTACCCCGCATATTTATGCCATAGAGGAGGTGAACGTTTCGATCCATGTCAAATTTCGCCCACTTTTCACAAATTGAAAAATAATTTTTCCAACTTGGCAGACAGCTACAGTGTTGAAACTTTGCAGGCAAGTTGACGATGAAACGGCCTATAATTTCGGTTATTTGAGGTTTTACCGTATCTCAACGGGGTTCGCCATAAATTGCTTAAGAATCATCAATTAGGCCGAAATTTCAGTAGTGTTTCCACATGTACCCTCCGTTTTCCCATACTTGCAAGGCAGCTAGAATAACGAAAGTCGGTCTACATATGGCCAATGCCGTTGCCAAGGAGCGTGCTGAATTTCGTTCATCTATCTATCATACGAGTGTGTGAATCAGAAAATAATTTATGGAAATTTAACAAAATTTTGCGAAACCGGGAAAATGAAGCTCAATCTAAGGTAGAAGGGGTCGAGATACGACAAAAAGTCATAAGACCAAAGTTGTAGATCTCTTAATTTTAGGAGTCGAAAGTGCAATCCGTTCATTGATAGCAATTACCGTTCGGCCACAAGAGAGCTCGAAACGAAAGCCTGCACCGTCCTATATATTGATTCGGTGGGAGGGGGTTAATTATTAAAAATTTTAGCTTTTCGGATTTTTTCCAGGGGTTACAGCCTAATAACTATCAGGTTGCCGAATTTCAAGTTCCTAGCTCATCTGGAAGGGTCTAACACGAAATTTCTTTGATTGGGCGGAAGGGGGGCTAAATATAAAAAAATTGTACTTTTTGCAATTTTTCCTTGGGTTGCAGCCTAAAAGCTGTCAGACTGCCGAATTTCAAGTTCCTACCTCATCTGGAAGGGTCTAACACGAATATTTACTACGACATTTTGATGGGCCGTAAGGGGGGCTAAATATGAAAAATGTCAACTTTTTTGAATTTTTCCTTGGGTTGCAGCCAAATAGCTATCAGATTGCCGAATTTCAAGTTCCTACCTCACTTGGTAGTGGGCAAACATTAATGTCAGTCAGTGAGTCAGTCAGTGAGTCAGTCAATTAGCCTTGTGGCTTTATATATATAAGATAAGATAGAGTCGGGCAATGTGCACGCTGAATAGTGCAGGCTTTCGTTTGGAAATTTATTGCGAGCAAACGGTGCATCGTATCGCGGTACGGTTTGCGGCGTTAGGCGACCCTTTTAGTGGTCTATATTACTGTCTTTGGCGCTTTCTCCTACCCCGCATATTTATGCCATAGAGGAGGTGAACGTTTCGATCCATGTCAAATTTCGCCCACTTTTCACAAATTGAAAAATAATTTTTCCAACTTGGCAGACAGCTACAGTGTTGAAACTTTGCAGGCAAGTTGACGATGAAACGGCCTATAATTTCGGTTATTTGAGGTTTTACCGTATCTCAACGGGGTTCGCCATAAATTGCTTAAGAATCATCAATTAGGCCGAAATTTCAGTAGTGTTTCCACATGTACCCTCCGTTTTCCCATACTTGCAAGGCAGCTAGAAT
Source organism: Anabrus simplex (assembly GCF_040414725.1). Classification (NCBI taxonomy): domain Eukaryota; kingdom Metazoa; phylum Arthropoda; class Insecta; order Orthoptera; family Tettigoniidae; genus Anabrus; species Anabrus simplex. The sequence goes on from NC_090272.1 coordinate 118,135,757, forward strand.
AACGAAAGTCGGTCTACATATGGCCAATGCCGTTGCCAAGGAGCGTGCTGAATTTCGTTCATCTATCTATCATACGAGTGTGTGAATCAGAAAATAATTTATGGAAATTTAACAAAATTTTGCGAAACCGGGAAAATGAAGCTCAATCTAAGGTAGAAGGGGTCGAGATACGACAAAAAGTCATAAGACCAAAGTTGTAGATCTCTTAATTTTAGGAGTCGAAAGTGCAATCCGTTCATTGATAGCAATTACCGTTCGGCCACAAGAGAGCTCGAAACGAAAGCCTGCACCGTCCTATATATTGATTCGGTGGGAGGGGGTTAATTATTAAAAATTTTAGCTTTTCGGATTTTTTCCAGGGGTTACAGCCTAATAACTATCAGGTTGCCGAATTTCAAGTTCCTAGCTCATCTGGAAGGGTCTAACACGAAATTTCTTTGATTGGGCGGAAGGGGGGCTAAATATAAAAAAATTGTACTTTTTGCAATTTTTCCTTGGGTTGCAGCCTAAAAGCTGTCAGACTGCCGAATTTCAAGTTCCTACCTCATCTGGAAGGGTCTAACACGAATATTTACTACGACATTTTGATGGGCCGTAAGGGGGGCTAAATATGAAAAATGTCAACTTTTTTGAATTTTTCCTTGGGTTGCAGCCAAATAGCTATCAGATTGCCGAATTTCAAGTTCCTACCTCACTTGGTAGTGGGCAAACATTAATGTCAGTCAGTGAGTCAGTCAGTGAGTCAGTCAATTAGCCTTGTGGCTTTATATATATAAGATAAGATAGAGTCGGGCAATGTGCACGCTGAATAGTGCAGGCTTTCGTTTGGAAATTTATTGCGAGCAAACGGTGCATCGTATCGCGGTACGGTTTGCGGCGTTAGGCGACCCTTTTAGTGGTCTATATTACTGTCTTTGGCGCTTTCTCCTACCCCGCATATTTATGCCATAGAGGAGGTGAACGTTTCGATCCATGTCAAATTTCGCCCACTTTTCACAAATTGAAAAATAATTTTTCCAACTTGGCAGACAGCTACAGTGTTGAAACTTTGCAGGCAAGTTGACGATGAAACGGCCTATAATTTCGGTTATTTGAGGTTTTACCGTATCTCAACGGGGTTCGCCATAAATTGCTTAAGAATCATCAATTAGGCCGAAATTTCAGTAGTGTTTCCACATGTACCCTCCGTTTTCCCATACTTGCAAGGCAGCTAGAATAACGAAAGTCGGTCTACATATGGCCAATGCCGTTGCCAAGGAGCGTGCTGAATTTCGTTCATCTATCTATCATACGAGTGTGTGAATCAGAAAATAATTTATGGAGATTTAACAAAATTTTGCGAAACCGGGAAAATGAAGCTCAATCTAAGGTAGAAGGGGTCGAGATACGACAAAAAGTCATAAGACCAAAGTTGTAGATCTCTTAATTTTAGGAGTCGAAAGTGCAATCCGTTCATTGATAGCAATTACCGTTCGGCCACAAGAGAGCTCGAAACGAAAGCCTGCACCGTCCTATATATTGATTCGGTGGGAGGGGGTTAATTATTAAAAATTTTAGCTTTTCGGATTTTTTCCAGGGGTTACAGCCTAATAACTATCAGGTTGCCGAATTTCAAGTTCCTAGCTCATCTGGAAGGGTCTAACACGAAATTTCTTTGATTGGGCGGAAGGGGGGCTAAATATAAAAAAATTGTACTTTTTGCAATTTTTCCTTGGGTTGCAGCCTAAAAGCTGTCAGACTGCCGAATTTCAAGTTCCTACCTCATCTGGAAGGGTCTAACACGAATATTTACTACGACATTTTGATGGGCCGTAAGGGGGGCTAAATATGAAAAATGTCAACTTTTTTGAATTTTTCCTTGGGTTGCAGCCAAATAGCTATCAGATTGCCGAATTTCAAGTTCCTACCTCACTTGGTAGTGGGCAAACATTAATGTCAGTCAGTGAGTCAGTCAGTGAGTCAGTCAATTAGCCTTGTGGCTTTATATATATAAGATAAGATAGAGTCGGGCAATGTGCACGCTGAATAGTGCAGGCTTTCGTTTGGAAATTTATTGCGAGCAAACGGTGCATCGTATCGCGGTACGGTTTGCGGCGTTAGGCGACCCTTTTAGTGGTCTATATTACTGTCTTTGGCGCTTTCTCCTACCCCGCATATTTATGCCATAGAGGAGGTGAACGTTTCGATCCATGTCAAATTTCGCCCACTTTTCACAAATTGAAAAATAATTTTTCCAACTTGGCAGACAGCTACAGTGTTGAAACTTTGCAGGCAAGTTGACGATGAAACGGCCTATAATTTCGGTTATTTGAGGTTTTACCGTATCTCAACGGGGTTCGCCATAAATTGCTTAAGAATCATCAATTAGGCCGAAATTTCAGTAGTGTTTCCACATGTACCCTCCGTTTTCCCATACTTGCAAGGCAGCTAGAATAACGAAAGTCGGTCTACATATGGCCAATGCCGTTGCCAAGGAGCGTGCTGAATTTCGTTCATCTATCTATCATACGAGTGTGTGAATCAGAAAATAATTTATGGAAATTTAACAAAATTTTGCGAAACCGGGAAAATGAAGCTCAATCTAAGGTAGAAGGGGTCGAGATACGACAAAAAGTCATAAGACCAAAGTTGTAGATCTCTTAATTTTAGGAGTCGAAAGTGCAATCCGTTCATTGATAGCAATTACCGTTCGGCCACAAGAGAGCTCGAAACGAAAGCCTGCACCGTCCTATATATTGATTCGGTGGGAGGGGGGTTAATTATTAAAAATTTTAGCTTTTCGGATTTTTTCCAGGGGTTACAGCCTAATAACTATCAGGTTGCCGAATTTCAAGTTCCTAGCTCATCTGGAAGGGTCTAACACGAAATTTCTTTGATTGGGCGGAAGGGGGGCTAAATATAAAAAAATTGTACTTTTTGCAATTTTTCCTTGGGTTGCAGCCTAAAAGCTGTCAGACTGCCGAATTTCAAGTCCTACTCATCTGGAAGGGTCTAACACGAATATTTACTACGACATTTGATGGGCCCGTAAGGGGGGCTAAATATGAAAAATGTCAACTTTTTTGAATTTTTCCTTGGGTTGCAGCCAAATAGCTATCAGATTGGCCGAATTTCAAGTTCCTACCTCACTTGGTAGTGGGCAAACATTAATGTCAGTCAGTGAGTCAGTCAGTGAGTCAGTCAATTAGCCTTGTGGCTTTATATATATAAGATAAGATAGAGTCGGGCAATGTGCACGCTGAATAGTGCAGGCTTTCGTTTGGAAATTTATTGCGAGCAACGGTGCATCGTATCGCGGTACGGTTTGCGGCGTTAGGCGACCCTTTTAGTGGTCTATATTACTGTCTTTGGCGCTTTCTCCTACCCCGCATATTTATGCCATAGAGGAGGTGAACGTTTCGATCCATGTCAAATTTCGCCCACTTTTCACAAATTGAAAAATAATTTTTCCAACTTGGCAGACAGCTACAGTGTTGAAACTTTGCAGGCAAGTTGACGATGAAACGGCCTATAATTTCGGTTATTTGAGGTTTTACCGTATCTCAACGTGGGTTCGCCATAAATTGCTTAAGAATCATCAATTAGGCCGAAATTTCAGTAGTGTTTCCACATGTACCCTCCGTTTTCCCATACTTGCAAGGCAGCTAGAATAACGAAAGTCGGTCTACATATGGGCCAATGCCGTTGTGCCAAGGAGCGTGCTGAATTTCGTTCATCTATCTATCATACGAGTGTGTGAATCAGAAAATAATTTATGGAAATTTAACAAATTTTGCGAAACCGGGAAAATGAAGCTCAATCTAAGGTAGAAGGGTCGAGATACGACAAAAAGTCATAAGACCAAAGTTGTAGATCTCTTAATTTTAGGAGTCGAAAGTGCAATCCGTTCATTGATAGCAATTACCGTTCGGCCACAAGAGAGCTCGAAACGAAAGCCTGCACCGTCCTATATATTGATTCGGTGGGAGGGGGTTAATTATTAAAAATTTTAGCTTTCGGATTTTTTCCAGGGGTTACAGCCTAATAACTATCAGGTTGCCGAATTTCAAGTTCTAGCTCATCTGGAAGGGTCTAACACGAAATTTCTTTGATTGGGCGGAAGGGGGGCTAAATATAAAAAAATTGTACTTTTTGCAATTTTTCCTTGGGTTGCAGCCTAAAAGCTGTCAGACTGCCGAATTTCAAGTTCCTACCTCATCTGGAAGGGTCTAACACGAATATTTACTACGACATTTTGATGGGCCGTAAGGGGGGCTAAATATGAAAAATGTCAACTTTTTTGAATTTTTCCTTGGGTTGCAGCCAAATAGCTATCAGATTGCCGAATTTCAAGTTCCTACCTCACTTGGTAGTGGGCAAACATTAATGTCAGTCAGTGAGTCAGTCAGTGAGTCAGTCAATTAGCCTTGTGGCTTTATATATATAAGATAAGATAGAGTCGGGCAATGTGCACGCTGAATAGTGCAGGCTTTCGTTTGGAAATTTATTGCGAGCAAACGGTGCATCGTATCGCGGTACGGTTTGCGGCGTTAGGCGACCCTTTTAGTGGTCTATATTACTGTCTTTGGCGCTTTCTCCTACCCCCGCATATTTATGCCATAGAGGAGGTGAACGTTTCGATCCATGTCAAATTTCGCCCACTTTTCACAAATTGAAAAATAATTTTCCCAACTTGGCAGACAGCTACAGTGTTGAAACTTTGCAGGCAAGTTGACGATGAAACGGCCTATAATTTCGGTTATTTGAGGTTTTACCGTATCTCAACGGGGTTCGCCATAAATTGCTTAAGAATCATCAATTAGGCCGAAATTTCAGTAGTGTTTCCACATGTACCCTCCGTTTTCCCATACTTGCAAGGCAGCTAGAATAACGAAAGTCGGTCTACATATGGCCAATGCCGTTGCCAAGGAGCGTGCTGAATTTCGTTCATCTATCTATCATACGAGTGTGTGAATCAGAAAATAATTTATGGAGATTTAACAAAATTTTGCGAAACCGGGAAAATGAAGCTCAATCTAAGGTAGAAGGGGTCGAGATACGACAAAAAGTCATAAGACCAAAGTTGTAGATCTCTTAATTTTAGGAGTCGAAAGTGCAATCCGTTCATTGATAGCAATTACCGTTCGGCCACAAGAGAGCTCGAAACGAAAGCCTGCACCGTCCTATATATTGATTCGGTGGGAGGGGGTTAATTATTAAAAATTTTAGCTTTTCGGATTTTTTCCAGGGGTTACAGCCTAATAACTATCAGGTTGCCGAATTTCAAGTTCCTAGCTCATCTGGAAGGGTCTAACACGAAATTTCTTTGATTGGGCGGAAGGGGGGCTAAATATAAAAAAATTGTACTTTTTGCAATTTTTCCTTGGGTTGCAGCCTAAAAGCTGTCAGACTGCCGAATTTCAAGTTCCTACCTCATCTGGAAGGGTCTAACACGAATATTTACTACGACATTTTGATGGGCCGTAAGGGGGGCTAAATATGAAAAATGTCAACTTTTTTGAATTTTTCCTTGGGTTGCAGCCAAATAGCTATCAGATTGCCGAATTTCAAGTTCCTACCTCACTTGGTAGTGGGCAAACATTAATGTCAGTCAGTGAGTCAGTCAGTGAGTCAGTCAATTAGCCTTGTGGCTTTATATATATAAGATAAGATAGAGTCGGGCAATGTGCACGCTGAATAGTGCAGGCTTTCGTTTGGAAATTTATTGCGAGCAAACGGTGCATCGTATCGCGGTACGGTTTGCGGCGTTAGGCGGCGCTTTTAGTGGTCTATATTACTGTCTTTGGCGCTTTCTCCTACCCCGCATATTTATGCCATAGAGGAGGTGAACGTTTCGATCCATGTCAAATTTCGCCCACTTTTCACAAATTGAAAAATAATTTTTCCAACTTGGCAGACAGCTACAGTGTTGAAACTTTGCAGGCAAGTTGACGATGAAACGGCCTATAATTTCGGTTATTTGAGGTTTTACCGTATCTCAACGGGGTTCGCCATAAATTGCTTAAGAATCATCAATTAGGCCGAAATTTCAGTAGTGTTTCCACATGTACCCTCCGTTTTCCCATACTTGCAAGGCAGCTAGAATAACGAAAGTCGGTCTACATATGGCCAATGCCGTTGCCAAGGAGCGTGCTGAATTTCGTTCATCTATCTATCATACGAGTGTGTGAATCAGAAAATAATTTATGGAAATTTAACAAAATTTTGCGAAACCGGGAAAATGAAGCTCAATCTAAGGTAGAAGGGGTCGAGATACGACAAAAAGTCATAAGACCAAAGTTGTAGATCTCTTAATTTTAGGAGTCGAAAGTGCAATCCGTTCATTGATAGCAATTACCGTTCGGCCACAAGAGAGCTCGAAACGAAAGCCTGCACCGTCCTATATATTGATTCGGTGGGAGGGGGTTAATTATTAAAAATTTTAGCTTTTCGGATTTTTTCCAGGGGTTACAGCCTAATAACTATCAGGTTGCCGAATTTCAAGTTCCTAGCTCATCTGGAAGGGTCTAACACGAAATTTCTTTGATTGGGCGGAAGGGGGGCTAAATATAAAAAAATTGTACTTTTTGCAATTTTTCCTTGGGTTGCAGCCTAAAAGCTGTCAGACTGCCGAATTTCAAGTTCCTACCTCATCTGGAAGGGTCTAACACGAATATTTACTACGACATTTTGATGGGCCGTAAGGGGGGCTAAATATGAAAAATGTCAACTTTTTTGAATTTTTCCTTGGGTTGCAGCCAAATAGCTATCAGATTGCCGAATTTCAAGTTCCTACCTCACTTGGTAGTGGGCAAACATTAATGTCAGTCAGTGAGTCAGTCAGTGAGTCAGTCAATTAGCCTTGTGGCTTTATATATATAAGATAAGATAGAGTCGGGCAATGTGCACGCTGAATAGTGCAGGCTTTCGTTTGGAAATTTATTGCGAGCAAACGGTGCATCGTATCGCGGTACGGTTTGCGGCGTTAGGCGACCCTTTTAGTGGTCTATATTACTGTCTTTGGCGCTTTCTCCTACCCCGCATATTTATGCCATAGAGGAGGTGAACGATTCGATCCATGTCAAATTTCGCCCACTTTTCACAAATTGAAAAATAATTTTTCCAACTTGGCAGACAGCTACAGTGTTGAAACTTTGCAGGCAAGTTGACGATGAAACGGCCTATAATTTCGGTTATTTGAGGTTTTACCGTATCTCAACGGGGTTCGCCATAAATTGCTTAAGAATCATCAATTAGGCCGAAATTTCAGTAGTGTTTCCACATGTACCCTCCGTTTTCCCATACTTGCAAGGCAGCTAGAATAACGAAAGTCGGTCTACATATGGCCAATGCCGTTGCCAAGGAGCGTGCTGAATTTCGTTCATCTATCTATCATACGAGTGTGTGAATCAGAAAATAATTTATGGAAATTTAACAAAATTTTGCGAAACCGGGAAAATGAAGCTCAATCTAAGGTAGAAGGGGTCGAGATACGACAAAAAGTCATAAGACCAAAGTTGTAGATCTCTTAATTTTAGGAGTCGAAAGTGCAATCCGTTCATTGATAGCAATTACCGTTCGGCCACAAGAGAGCTCGAAACGAAAGCCTGCACCGTCCTATATATTGATTCGGTGGGAGGGGGTTAATTATTAAAAATTTTAGCTTTTCGGATTTTTTCCAGGGGTTACAGCCTAATAACTATCAGGTTGCCGAATTTCAAGTTCCTAGCTCATCTGGAAGGGTCTAACACGAAATTTCTTTGATTGGGCGGAAGGGGGGCTAAATATAAAAAAATTGTACTTTTTGCAATTTTTCCTTGGGTTGCAGCCTAAAAGCTGTCAGACTGCCGAATTTCAAGTTCCTACCTCATCTGGAAGGGTCTAACACGAATATTTACTACGACATTTTGATGGGCCGTAAGGGGGGCTAAATATGAAAAATGTCAACTTTTTTGAATTTTTCCTTGGGTTGCAGCCAAATAGCTATCAGACTGCCGAATTTCAAGTTCCTACCTCACTTGGTAGTGGGCAAACATTAATGTCAGTCAGTGAGTCAGTGAGTGAGTCAGTCAATTAGCCTTGTGGCTTTATATATATAAGATAAGATAGAGTCGGGCAATGTGCACGCTGAATAGTGCAGGCTTTCGTTTGGAAATTTATTGCGAGCAAACGGTGCATCGTATCGCGGTACGGTTTGCGGCGTTAGGCGACCCTTTTAGTGGTCTATATTACTGTCTTTGGCGCTTTCTCCTACCCCGCATATTTATGCCATAGAGGAGGTGAACGTTTCGATCCATGTCAAATTTCGCCCACTTTTCACAAATTGAAAAATAATTTTTCCAACTTGGCAGACAGCTACAGTGTTGAAACTTTGCAGGCAAGTTGACGATGAAACGGCCTATAATTTCGGTTATTTGAGGTTTTACCGTATCTCAACGGGGTTCGCCATAAATTGCTTAAGAATCATCAATTAGGCCGAAATTTCAGTAGTGTTTCCACATGTACCCTCCGTTTTCCCATACTTGCAAGGCAGCTAGAATAACGAAAGTCGGTCTACATATGGCCAATGCCGTTGCCAAGGAGCGTGCTGAATTTCGTTCATCTATCTATCATACGAGTGTGTGAATCAGAAAATAATTTATGGAAATTTAACAAAATTTTGCGAAACCGGGAAAATGAAGCTCAATCTAAGGTAGAAGGGGTCGAGATACGACAAAAAGTCATAAGACCAAAGTTGTAGATCTCTTAATTTTAGGAGTCGAAAGTGCAATCCGTTCATTGATAGCAATTACCGTTCGGCCACAAGAGAGCTCGAAACGAAAGCCTGCACCGTCCTATATATTGATTCGGTGGGAGGGGGTTAATTATTAAAAATTTTAGCTTTTCGGATTTTTTCCAGGGGTTACAGCCTAATAACTATCAGGTTGCCGAATTTCAAGTTCCTAGCTCATCTGGAAGGGTCTAACACGAAATTTCTTTGATTGGGCGGAAGGGGGGCTAAATATAAAAAAATTGTACTTTTTGCAATTTTTCCTTGGGTTGCAGCCTAAAAGCTGTCAGACTGCCGAATTTCAAGTTCCTACCTCATCTGGAAGGGTCTAACACGAATATTTACTACGACATTTTGATGGGCCGTAAGGGGGGCTAAATATGAAAAATGTCAACTTTTTTGAATTTTTCCTTGGGTTGCAGCCAAATAGCTATCAGATTGCCGAATTTCAAGTTCCTACCTCACTTGGTAGTGGGCAAACATTAATGTCAGTCAGTGAGTCAGTCAGTGAGTCAGTCAATTAGCCTTGTGGCTTTATATATATAAGATAAGATAGAGTCGGGCAATGTGCACGCTGAATAGTGCAGGCTTTCGTTTGGAAATTTATTGCGAGCAAACGGTGCATCGTATCGCGGTACGGTTTGCGGCGTTAGGCGGCGCTTTTAGTGGTCTATATTACTGTCTTTGGCGCTTTCTCCTACCCCGCATATTTATGCCATAGAGGAGGTGAACGATTCGATCCATGTCAAATTTCGCCCACTTTTCACAAATTGAAAAATAATTTTTCCAACTTGGCAGACAGCTACAGTGTTGAAACTTTGCAGGCAAGTTGACGATGAAACGGCCTATAATTTCGCTTATTTGAGGTTTTACCGTATCTCAACGGGGTTCGCCATAAATTGCTTAAGAATCATCAATTAGGCCGAAATTTCAGTAGTGTTTCCACATGTACCCTCCGTTTTCCCATACTTGCAAGGCAGCTAGAATAACGAAAGTCGGTCTACATATGGCCAATGCCGTTGCCAAGGAGCGTGCTGAATTTCGTTCATCTATCTATCATACGAGTGTGTGAATCAGAAAATAATTTATGGAAATTTAACAAAATTTTGCGAAACCGGGAAAATGAAGCTCAATCTAAGGTAGAAGGGGTCGAGATACGACAAAAAGTCATAAGACCAAAGTTGTAGATCTCTTAATTTTAGGAGTCGAAAGTGCAATCCGTTCATTGATAGCAATTACCGTTCGGCCACAAGAGAGCTCGAAACGAAAGCCTGCACCGTCCTATATATTGATTCGGTGGGAGGGGGTTAATTATTAAAAATTTTAGCTTTTCGGATTTTTTCCAGGGGTTACAGCCTAATAACTATCAGGTTGCCGAATTTCAAGTTCCTAGCTCATCTGGAAGGGTCTAACACGAAATTTCTTTGATTGGGCGGAAGGGGGGCTAAATATAAAAAAATTGTACTTTTTGCAATTTTTCCTTGGGTTGCAGCCTAAAAGCTGTCAGACTGCCGAATTTCAAGTTCCTACCTCATCTGGAAGGGTCTAACACGAATATTTACTACGACATTTTGATGGGCCGTAAGGGGGGCTAAATATGAAAAATGTCAACTTTTTTGAATTTTTCCTTGGGTTGCAGCCAAATAGCTATCAGATTGCCGAATTTCAAGTTCCTACCTCACTTGGTAGTGGGCAAACATTAATGTCAGTCAGTGAGTCAGTCAGTGAGTCAGTCAATTAGCCTTGTGGCTTTATATATATAAGATAAGATAGAGTCGGGCAATGTGCACGCTGAATAGTGCAGGCTTTCGTTTGGAAATTTATTGCGAGCAAACGGTGCATCGTATCGCGGTACGGTTTGCGGCGTTAGGCGACCCTTTTAGTGGTCTATATTACTGTCTTTGGCGCTTTCTCCTACCCCGCATATTTATGCCATAGAGGAGGTGAACGTTTCGATCCATGTCAAATTTCGCCCACTTTTCACAAATTGAAAAATAATTTTTCCAACTTGGCAGACAGCTACAGTGTTGAAACTTTGCAGGCAAGTTGACGATGAAACGGCCTATAATTTCGGTTATTTGAGGTTTTACCGTATCTCAACGGGTTTCGCCATAAATTGCTTAAGAATCATCAATTAGGCCGAAATTTCAGTAGTGTTTCCACATGTACCCTCCGTTTTCCCATACTTGCAAGGCAGCTAGAATGACGAAAGTCTGTCTACATATGGCCAATGACGTTGCCAAGGAGCGTGCTGAATTTCGTTCATCTATCTATCATATGAGTGTGTGAATCAGAAAATAATTTATGGAAATCTAACAAAATTTTGCGAAACCGGGAAAATGAAGCTCAATCTAAGGTAGAAGGGGTCGAGATACGACAAAAAGTCATAAGACCAAAGTTGTAGATCGCTTAATTTTAGGAGCCGAAAGTGCAATCCGTTCATTGATAGCAATTACCGTTCGGCCACAAGAGAGCTCGAAACGAAAGCCTGCACCGTCCTATATATTGATTCGGTGGGAGGGGGTTAATTGTTAAAAATTTTAGCTTTTCGGATTTTTTCCAGGGGTTACAGCCTAATAACTATCAGATTGCTGAATTTCAAGTTCCTAGCTCATCTGGAAGGATATACCCCGAAATTTTAGTCCGATACTTTGATTGGGTGGAGTTGGGCTAAATAGGAAAAGATTCAGCTTTTTGCATTTTTTCCTGGTGTTACAGCCGAATAGCTATCAGATTACCGAATTTCAAGTTCCTAGCTCGTCTGGAACTGAAGGGTCTGACCCGAAATTTGAGTCCGATATTTTGATTCCGTGGGGGGGCTAAATACAAAAAAATTTAACTGTTTGGAATTTTTCCTTGGTTTACAGCCTCATATACATCAGGTTGCCGAATTTCAAGTTCCTAGCTCATCTGGAAGGGTCTAACACGAAATTTCTTTGATTGGGCGGAAGGGGGGCTAAATATTAAAAAATTCAACTTTTTGGAATTTTTCCTTTGGTTGCAGCCTAATAGCTATCAGACTGCCGAATTTCAAGTTCCTACCTCACTTGGAAGTGGGCAAACATTAATGTCAGTCAGTGAGTGAGTGAGTCAGTCAGTCAGTTAGCCTTGTGGCTTTATATATATAGGATAAGATAGAGCCGGGCAATGTGCACGCTAAATAGTGCAGACTTCCATTTGGAAATTCATTGCGTCCAAACGGTAAGTCGTATCGAGGTAAGGTTTTCACCATCGGACGTCCCATTTAGTCGCCGACAGTACTGTGTGGGGCATTCTCTCGTATCTCGCCAATTTATACCATATAAAGGGGTGAACGTTTCGATCCATATCAAATTTCGTCTGCTTAGCAACAGTTGAAAAAAATTTTGCCAACTTGGCAGACAGCTACAGTCTTGAAACTTTGCAGGCAGGTTGATGATGAAACGACCTATAATTTTGGTTATTTGAGGTTTTGCCGTATCGCAACGGGTTTTGCCATAAATTGCTTAAGAATCATAAATTAGGCCGAAATTTCAATAGTGTTTCCACATGTACCCTCCGTTTTCCCATACTTGCAAGGCAGCTAGAATAACGAAAGTCGGTCTACATATGGCCAATGACGTTGCCAAGGAGTGTCTTGAATTTCGTTCATCTATCCATTTTATGAGTGTGTGAATCAGTAAAATCATTTATGGAAATTTAACAAAAATGACCGAAACCGGGAAAATGAAGCTCAATCTAAGGTAGAAGGAGTCGAGATACGACAAAAAGTCATAGGACCAAAGTTGTAGATCTCTTCATTTTAGCGGCCGAAAGTGCAGTCCGTTTATTGATAACAATTACCGTTTAGCCACAAGAGAGCTCGAAACGAAAGCCTGCACCGTGATTTAATTTGGCTTAAAATTTCGAATTTTTTAGTGGATGAAATATTAAATATTTTAACTTTTTGCAATTTCTACGTCGGTTACAGGCTAGGAGCTAGAACTTTGCCAAATATTAATTTTGTAGGGCACTGCATCACGGTATCCGCCATTTTGTTTGGGGGGAGGGGGGGCAAAAATTTAAAATTTAAAATTTTTGGAATTTTTCCGTGGGTTACACGCTAATAGCTATCACCTTGCCAAATTTCAAGTTTCTAGCGCATCTGGAACTGAAGGATCTAACCCGAATTTTTTTTATTCCGTGGGGGGCTACGTACACAAAAATTTGAACTTTTTGGAATTTTTCCTTGGGTTACAGCCTAATATCTATCAGGTTGCCGAATTTCAAGTTCCTAGCTCATCTGGAAGGGTCTAACACGAAATTTCAATGATTGGGCGGAAGGGGGGCTAAATACAAAAAAATTGAACTTTTCGGAATTTTCCCTTGGGACACACCCTAATAGCTATCAGATTGTCACATTTCAAGTTCCTAGCTCATCTGGAAGGGCCTAACACGAAATGTCACTCCGATATTTTGATTGGGCGGAAGGGGGGCTAAATATGAAAAATATCAACTTTTTGGAATTTGTCCTTGGGTTGCAGCCTAATAGCTATTTGACTGCCGAATTTCAAGTTCCTAGCTCATCTGCAAGGGTGTAACACGAAATTTCAGTGTTTCGGCGAAGGGGGGGCTAAATACCAAAAATTTGAACTTTTTGTAATTTTCCCTTGGGACACACCCTAATAGCTATCAGATTGCCACACTTCAAGTTCCTAGCTCATCTGGCAGGGCCTAACACGAAATTTCAGCCCGATACTTTGATTGGGCGGAAGGGGGGCTAAAAGTGAAAAATTTCAACTTTTTTGAATTTTTCCTTGGGTTGCAGCCTAAAAGCTATCAGACTGCCGAATTTCAAGTTCCTAGCTCACTTGGAAGTGGGCAAACATTAATGTCAGTCAGTGAGTGAGTGAGTGAGTGAGTGAGTGAGTGAGTGAGTCAGTTAGCCTTCTAGCTTTATATATATAAGATAAGATAGAGCCAGGCAATGTGCACGCTAAATAGTGCAGGCTTTCGTTTGGAAATTTATAGCGAGCAAATGGTGCGTCGTATCGAGGTACGGATTGCGGCGTTAGGCGACCCTTTTAGTGGTCTACATTACTGTCTTAGGTGCTTTCTCCTATCCCGCATATTTATGCCCTAGAAAGAGGTGAACGTTTCGATCCATGTCAAATTTCGCCCACTTGTCACAAATTGAAAAATAAATTTGCCAACTTGGCAGACAGCAACAGTCTTGAAACTTTGCAGGCAGATTGACGATGAAACGACCTATAATTTTGCTTATTTGAGGTTTTGCCGTATCTCAACGGGTTTCGCCATAAATTGAGTAAGAATCATAAATTAGGCCGAAATATCAGTAGTGTTTCCACATGTACCCTCCGTTTTCCCATACTTGCAAGGCAGCTAGAATAACGAAAGTCGGTCTACATATGGCCAATGCCGTTGCCAAGGAGCGTGCTGAATTTCGTTCATCTATCTATCATATGAGTGTGTGAATCAGAAAATAATTTATGGAAATTTAACAAAATTTTGCGAAACCGGGAAAATGAAGCTCAATCTAAGGTAGAAGGGGTCGAGATACGACAAAAAGTCATAAGACCAAAGTTGTAGATCGCTTAATTTTAGGAGCCGAAAGTGCAATCCGTTCATTGATAGCAATTACCGTTCGGCCACAAGAGAGCTCGAAACGAAAGCCTGCACCGTCCTATATATTGATTCGGTGGGAGGGGGTTAATTATTAAAAATTTTAGCTTTTCGGATTTTTTCCAGGGGTTACAGCCTAATAACTATCAGGTTGCCGAATTTCAAGTTCCTAGCTCATCTGGAAGGGTCTAACACGAAATTTCTTTGATTGGGCGGAAGGGGGGCTAAATATAAAAAAATTGTACTTTTTGCAATTTTTCCTTGGGTTGCAGCCTAAAAGCTGTCAGACTGCCGAATTTCAAGTTCCTACCTCATCTGGAAGGGTCTAACACGAATATTTACTACGACATTTTGATGGGCCGTAAGGGGGGCTAAATATGAAAAATGTCAACTTTTTTGAATTTTTCCTTGGGTTGCAGCCAAATAGCTATCAGATTGCCGAATTTCAAGTTCCTACCTCACTTGGTAGTGGGCAAACATTAATGTCAGTCAGTGAGTCAGTCAGTGAGTCAGTCAATTAGCCTTGTGGCTTTATATATATAAGATAAGATAGAGTCGGGCAATGTGCACGCTGAATAGTGCAGGCTTTCGTTTGGAAATTTATTGCGAGCAAACGGTGCATCGTATCGCGGTACGGTTTGCGGCGTTAGGCGGCGCTTTTAGTGGTCTATATTACTGTCTTTGGCGCTTTCTCCTACCCCGCATATTTATGCCATAGAGGAGGTGAACGTTTCGATCCATGTCAAATTTCGCCCACTTTTCACAAATTGAAAAATAATTTTTCCAACTTGGCAGACAGCTACAGTGTTGAAACTTTGCAGGCAAGTTGACGATGAAACGGCCTATAATTTCGGTTATTTGAGGTTTTACCGTATCTCAACGGGGTTCGCCATAAATTGCTTAAGAATCATCAATTAGGCCGAAATTTCAGTAGTGTTTCCACATGTACCCTCCGTTTTCCCATACTTGCAAGGCAGCTAGAATAACGAAAGTCGGTCTACATATGGCCAATGCCGTTGCCAAGGAGCGTGCTGAATTTCGTTCATCTATCTATCATACGAGTGTGTGAATCAGAAAATAATTTATGGAAATTTAACAAAATTTTGCGAAACCGGGAAAATGAAGCTCAATCTAAGGTAGAAGGGGTCGAGATACGACAAAAAGTCATAAGACCAAAGTTGTAGATCTCTTAATTTTAGGAGTCGAAAGTGCAATCCGTTCATTGATAGCAATTACCGTTCGGCCACAAGAGAGCTCGAAACGAAAGCCTGCACCGTCCTATATATTGATTCGGTGGGAGGGGGTTAATTATTAAAAATTTTAGCTTTTCGGATTTTTTCCAGGGGTTACAGCCTAATAACTATCAGGTTGCCGAATTTCAAGTTCCTAGCTCATCTGGAAGGGTCTAACACGAAATTTCTTTGATTGGGCGGAAGGGGGGCTAAATATAAAAAAATTGTACTTTTTGCAATTTTTCCTTGGGTTGCAGCCTAAAAGCTGTCAGACTGCCGAATTTCAAGTTCCTACCTCATCTGGAAGGGTCTAACACGAATATTTACTACGACATTTTGATGGGCCGTAAGGGGGGCTAAATATGAAAAATGTCAACTTTTTTGAATTTTTCCTTGGGTTGCAGCCAAATAGCTATCAGATTGCCGAATTTCAAGTTCCTACCTCACTTGGTAGTGGGCAAACATTAATGTCAGTCAGTGAGTCAGTCAGTGAGTCAGTCAATTAGCCTTGTGGCTTTATATATATAAGATAAGATAGAGTCGGGCAATGTGCACGCTGAATAGTGCAGGCTTTCGTTTGGAAATTTATTGCGAGCAAACGGTGCATCGTATCGCGGTACGGTTTGCGGCGTTAGGCGGCGCTTTTAGTGGTCTATATTACTGTCTTTGGCGCTTTCTCCTACCCCGCATATTTATGCCATAGAGGAGGTGAACGTTTCGATCCATGTCAAATTTCGCCCACTTTTCACAAATTGAAAAATAATTTTTCCAACTTGGCAGACAGCTACAGTGTTGAAACTTTGCAGGCAAGTTGACGATGAAACGGCCTATAATTTCGGTTATTTGAGGTTTTACCGTATCTCAACGGGGTTCGCCATAAATTGCTTAAGAATCATCAATTAGGCCGAAATTTCAGTAGTGTTTCCACATGTACCCTCCGTTTTCCCATACTTGCAAGGCAGCTAGAATAACGAAAGTCGGTCTACATATGGCCAATGCCGTTGCCAAGGAGCGTGCTGAATTTCGTTCATCTATCTATCATACGAGTGTGTGAATCAGAAAATAATTTATGGAAATTTAACAAAATTTTGCGAAACCGGGAAAATGAAGCTCAATCTAAGGTAGAAGGGGTCGAGATACGACAAAAAGTCATAAGACCAAAGTTGTAGATCTCTTAATTTTAGGAGTCGAAAGTGCAATCCGTTCATTGATAGCAATTACCGTTCGGCCACAAGAGAGCTCGAAACGAAAGCCTGCACCGTCCTATATATTGATTCGGTGGGAGGGGGTTAATTATTAAAAATTTTAGCTTTTCGGATTTTTTCCAGGGGTTACAGCCTAATAACTATCAGGTTGCCGAATTTCAAGTTCCTAGCTCATCTGGAAGGGTCTAACACGAAATTTCTTTGATTGGGCGGAAGGGGGGCTAAATATAAAAAAATTGTACTTTTTGCAATTTTTCCTTGGGTTGCAGCCTAAAAGCTGTCAGACTGCCGAATTTCAAGTTCCTACCTCATCTGGAAGGGTCTAACACGAATATTTACTACGACATTTTGATGGGCCGTAAGGGGGGCTAAATATGAAAAATGTCAACTTTTTTGAATTTTTCCTTGGGTTGCAGCCAAATAGCTATCAGACTGCCGAATTTCAAGTTCCTACCTCACTTGGTAGTGGGCAAACATTAATGTCAGTCAGTGAGTCAGTGAGTGAGTCAGTCAATTAGCCTTGTGGCTTTATATATATAAGATAAGATAGAGTCGGGCAATGTGCACGCTGAATAGTGCAGGCTTTCGTTTGGAAATTTATTGCGAGCAAACGGTGCATCGTATCGCGGTACGGTTTGCGGCGTTAGGCGACCCTTTTAGTGGTCTATATTACTGTCTTTGGCGCTTTCTCCTACCCCGCATATTTATGCCATAGAGGAGGTGAACGTTTCGATCCATGTCAAATTTCGCCCACTTTTCACAAATTGAAAAATAATTTTTCCAACTTGGCAGACAGCTACAGTGTTGAAACTTTGCAGGCAAGTTGACGATGAAACGGCCTATAATTTCGGTTATTTGAGGTTTTACCGTATCTCAACGGGGTTCGCCATAAATTGCTTAAGAATCATCAATTAGGCCGAAATTTCAGTAGTGTTTCCACATGTACCCTCCGTTTTCCCATACTTGCAAGGCAGCTAGAATAACGAAAGTCGGTCTACATATGGCCAATGCCGTTGCCAAGGAGCGTGCTGAATTTCGTTCATCTATCTATCATACGAGTGTGTGAATCAGAAAATAATTTATGGAAATTTAACAAAATTTTGCGAAACCGGGAAAATGAAGCTCAATCTAAGGTAGAAGGGGTCGAGATACGACAAAAAGTCATAAGACCAAAGTTGTAGATCTCTTAATTTTAGGAGTCGAAAGTGCAATCCGTTCATTGATAGCAATTACCGTTCGGCCACAAGAGAGCTCGAAACGAAAGCCTGCACCGTCCTATATATTGATTCGGTGGGAGGGGGTTAATTATTAAAAATTTTAGCTTTTCGGATTTTTTCCAGGGGTTACAGCCTAATAA
Organism: Anabrus simplex; assembly: GCF_040414725.1. Lineage (NCBI taxonomy): Eukaryota > Metazoa > Arthropoda > Insecta > Orthoptera > Tettigoniidae > Anabrus > Anabrus simplex. Next base: position 118,153,901 of record NC_090272.1, read on the forward strand.
CTATCAGGTTGCCGAATTTCAAGTTCCTAGCTCATCTGGAAGGGTCTAACACGAAATTTCTTTGATTGGGCGGAAGGGGGGCTAAATATAAAAAAATTGTACTTTTTGCAATTTTTCCTTGGGTTGCAGCCTAAAAGCTGTCAGACTGCCGAATTTCAAGTTCCTACCTCATCTGGAAGGGTCTAACACGAATATTTACTACGACATTTTGATGGGCCGTAAGGGGGGCTAAATATGAAAAATGTCAACTTTTTTGAATTTTTCCTTGGGTTGCAGCCAAATAGCTATCAGATTGCCGAATTTCAAGTTCCTACCTCACTTGGTAGTGGGCAAACATTAATGTCAGTCAGTGAGTCAGTCAGTGAGTCAGTCAATTAGCCTTGTGGCTTTATATATATAAGATAAGATAGAGTCGGGCAATGTGCACGCTGAATAGTGCAGGCTTTCGTTTGGAAATTTATTGCGAGCAAACGGTGCATCGTATCGCGGTACGGTTTGCGGCGTTAGGCGGCGCTTTTAGTGGTCTATATTACTGTCTTTGGCGCTTTCTCCTACCCCGCATATTTATGCCATAGAGGAGGTGAACGATTCGATCCATGTCAAATTTCGCCCACTTTTCACAAATTGAAAAATAATTTTTCCAACTTGGCAGACAGCTACAGTGTTGAAACTTTGCAGGCAAGTTGACGATGAAACGGCCTATAATTTCGCTTATTTGAGGTTTTACCGTATCTCAACGGGGTTCGCCATAAATTGCTTAAGAATCATCAATTAGGCCGAAATTTCAGTAGTGTTTACACATGTACCCTCCGTTTTCCCATACTTGCAAGGCAGCTAGAATAACGAAAGTCGGTCTACATATGGCCAATGCCGTTGCCAAGGAGCGTGCTGAATTTCGTTCATCTATCTATCATACGAGTGTGTGAATCAGAAAATAATTTATGGAAATTTAACAAAATTTTGCGAAACCGGGAAAATGAAGCTCAATCTAAGGTAGAAGGGGTCGAGATACGACAAAAAGTCATAAGACCAAAGTTGTAGATCTCTTAATTTTAGGAGTCGAAAGTGCAATCCGTTCATTGATAGCAATTACCGTTCGGCCACAAGAGAGCTCGAAACGAAAGCCTGCACCGTCCTATATATTGATTCGGTGGGAGGGGGTTAATTATTAAAAATTTTAGCTTTTCGGATTTTTTCCAGGGGTTACAGCCTAATAACTATCAGGTTGCCGAATTTCAAGTTCCTAGCTCATCTGGAAGGGTCTAACACGAAATTTCTTTGATTGGGCGGAAGGGGGGCTAAATATAAAAAAATTGTACTTTTTGCAATTTTTCCTTGGGTTGCAGCCTAAAAGCTGTCAGACTGCCGAATTTCAAGTTCCTACCTCATCTGGAAGGGTCTAACACGAATATTTACTACGACATTTTGATGGGCCGTAAGGGGGGCTAAATATGAAAAATGTCAACTTTTTTGAATTTTTCCTTGGGTTGCAGCCAAATAGCTATCAGATTGCCGAATTTCAAGTTCCTACCTCACTTGGTAGTGGGCAAACATTAATGTCAGTCAGTGAGTCAGTCAGTGAGTCAGTCAATTAGCCTTGTGGCTTTATATATATAAGATAAGATAGAGTCGGGCAATGTGCACGCTGAATAGTGCAGGCTTTCGTTTGGAAATTTATTGCGAGCAAACGGTGCATCGTATCGCGGTACGGTTTGCGGCGTTAGGCGACCCTTTTAGTGGTCTATATTACTGTCTTTGGCGCTTTCTCCTACCCCGCATATTTATGCCATAGAGGAGGTGAACGTTTCGATCCATGTCAAATTTCGCCCACTTTTCACAAATTGAAAAATAATTTTTCCAACTTGGCAGACAGCTACAGTGTTGAAACTTTGCAGGCAAGTTGACGATGAAACGGCCTATAATTTCGGTTATTTGAGGTTTTACCGTATCTCAACGGGGTTCGCCATAAATTGCTTAAGAATCATCAATTAGGCCGAAATTTCAGTAGTGTTTCCACATGTACCCTCCGTTTTCCCATACTTGCAAGGCAGCTAGAATAACGAAAGTCGGTCTACATATGGCCAATGCCGTTGCCAAGGAGCGTGCTGAATTTCGTTCATCTATCTATCATACGAGTGTGTGAATCAGAAAATAATTTATGGAAATTTAACAAAATTTTGCGAAACCGGGAAAATGAAGCTCAATCTAAGGTAGAAGGGGTCGAGATACGACAAAAAGTCATAAGACCAAAGTTGTAGATCTCTTAATTTTAGGAGTCGAAAGTGCAATCCGTTCATTGATAGCAATTACCGTTCGGCCACAAGAGAGCTCGAAACGAAAGCCTGCACCGTCCTATATATTGATTCGGTGGGAGGGGGTTAATTATTAAAAATTTTAGCTTTTCGGATTTTTTCCAGGGGTTACAGCCTAATAACTATCAGGTTGCCGAATTTCAAGTTCCTAGCTCATCTGGAAGGGTCTAACACGAAATTTCTTTGATTGGGCGGAAGGGGGGCTAAATATAAAAAAATTGTACTTTTTGCAATTTTTCCTTGGGTTGCAGCCTAAAAGCTGTCAGACTGCCGAATTTCAAGTTCCTACCTCATCTGGAAGGGTCTAACACGAATATTTACTACGACATTTTGATGGGCCGTAAGGGGGGCTAAATATGAAAAATGTCAACTTTTTTGAATTTTTCCTTGGGTTGCAGCCAAATAGCTATCAGATTGCCGAATTTCAAGTTCCTACCTCACTTGGTAGTGGGCAAACATTAATGTCAGTCAGTGAGTCAGTCAGTGAGTCAGTCAATTAGCCTTGTGGCTTTATATATATAAGATAAGATAGAGTCGGGCAATGTGCACGCTGAATAGTGCAGGCTTTCGTTTGGAAATTTATTGCGAGCAAACGGTGCATCGTATCGCGGTACGGTTTGCGGCGTTAGGCGACCCTTTTAGTGGTCTATATTACTGTCTTTGGCGCTTTCTCCTACCCCGCATATTTATGCCATAGAGGAGGTGAACGTTTCGATCCATGTCAAATTTCGCCCACTTTTCACAAATTGAAAAATAATTTTTCCAACTTGGCAGACAGCTACAGTGTTGAAACTTTGCAGGCAAGTTGACGATGAAACGGCCTATAATTTCGGTTATTTGAGGTTTTACCGTATCTCAACGGGGTTCGCCATAAATTGCTTAAGAATCATCAATTAGGCCGAAATTTCAGTAGTGTTTCCACATGTACCCTCCGTTTTCCCATACTTGCAAGGCAGCTAGAATAACGAAAGTCGGTCTACATATGGCCAATGCCGTTGCCAAGGAGCGTGCTGAATTTCGTTCATCTATCTATCATACGAGTGTGTGAATCAGAAAATAATTTATGGAAATTTAACAAAATTTTGCGAAACCGGGAAAATGAAGCTCAATCTAAGGTAGAAGGGGTCGAGATACGACAAAAAGTCATAAGACCAAAGTTGTAGATCTCTTAATTTTAGGAGTCGAAAGTGCAATCCGTTCATTGATAGCAATTACCGTTCGGCCACAAGAGAGCTCGAAACGAAAGCCTGCACCGTCCTATATATTGATTCGGTGGGAGGGGGTTAATTATTAAAAATTTTAGCTTTTCGGATTTTTTCCAGGGGTTACAGCCTAATAACTATCAGGTTGCCGAATTTCAAGTTCCTAGCTCATCTGGAAGGGTCTAACACGAAATTTCTTTGATTGGGCGGAAGGGGGGCTAAATATAAAAAAATTGTACTTTTTGCAATTTTTCCTTGGGTTGCAGCCTAAAAGCTGTCAGACTGCCGAATTTCAAGTTCCTACCTCATCTGGAAGGGTCTAACACGAATATTTACTACGACATTTTGATGGGCCGTAAGGGGGGCTAAATATGAAAAATGTCAACTTTTTTGAATTTTTCCTTGGGTTGCAGCCAAATAGCTATCAGATTGCCGAATTTCAAGTTCCTACCTCACTTGGTAGTGGGCAAACATTAATGTCAGTCAGTGAGTCAGTCAGTGAGTCAGTCAATTAGCCTTGTGGCTTTATATATATAAGATAAGATAGAGTCGGGCAATGTGCACGCTGAATAGTGCAGGCTTTCGTTTGGAAATTTATTGCGAGCAAACGGTGCATCGTATCGCGGTACGGTTTGCGGCGTTAGGCGACCCTTTTAGTGGTCTATATTACTGTCTTTGGCGCTTTCTCCTACCCCGCATATTTATGCCATAGAGGAGGTGAACGTTTCGATCCATGTCAAATTTCGCCCACTTTTCACAAATTGAAAAATAATTTTTCCAACTTGGCAGACAGCTACAGTGTTGAAACTTTGCAGGCAAGTTGACGATGAAACGGCCTATAATTTCGGTTATTTGAGGTTTTACCGTATCTCAACGGGGTTCGCCATAAATTGCTTAAGAATCATCAATTAGGCCGAAATTTCAGTAGTGTTTCCACATGTACCCTCCGTTTTCCCATACTTGCAAGGCAGCTAGAATAACGAAAGTCGGTCTACATATGGCCAATGCCGTTGCCAAGGAGCGTGCTGAATTTCGTTCATCTATCTATCATACGAGTGTGTGAATCAGAAAATAATTTATGGAAATTTAACAAAATTTTGCGAAACCGGGAAAATGAAGCTCAATCTAAGGTAGAAGGGGTCGAGATACGACAAAAAGTCATAAGACCAAAGTTGTAGATCTCTTAATTTTAGGAGTCGAAAGTGCAATCCGTTCATTGATAGCAATTACCGTTCGGCCACAAGAGAGCTCGAAACGAAAGCCTGCACCGTCCTATATATTGATTCGGTGGGAGGGGGTTAATTATTAAAAATTTTAGCTTTTCGGATTTTTTCCAGGGGTTACAGCCTAATAACTATCAGGTTGCCGAATTTCAAGTTCCTAGCTCATCTGGAAGGGTCTAACACGAAATTTCTTTGATTGGGCGGAAGGGGGGCTAAATATAAAAAAATTGTACTTTTTGCAATTTTTCCTTGGGTTGCAGCCTAAAAGCTGTCAGACTGCCGAATTTCAAGTTCCTACCTCATCTGGAAGGGTCTAACACGAATATTTACTACGACATTTTGATGGGCCGTAAGGGGGGCTAAATATGAAAAATGTCAACTTTTTTGAATTTTTCCTTGGGTTGCAGCCAAATAGCTATCAGATTGCCGAATTTCAAGTTCCTACCTCACTTGGTAGTGGGCAAACATTAATGTCAGTCAGTGAGTCAGTCAGTGAGTCAGTCAATTAGCCTTGTGGCTTTATATATATAAGATAAGATAGAGTCGGGCAATGTGCACGCTGAATAGTGCAGGCTTTCGTTTGGAAATTTATTGCGAGCAAACGGTGCATCGTATCGCGGTACGGTTTGCGGCGTTAGGCGACCCTTTTAGTGGTCTATATTACTGTCTTTGGCGCTTTCTCCTACCCCGCATATTTATGCCATAGAGGAGGTGAACGTTTCGATCCATGTCAAATTTCGCCCACTTTTCACAAATTGAAAAATAATTTTTCCAACTTGGCAGACAGCTACAGTGTTGAAACTTTGCAGGCAAGTTGACGATGAAACGGCCTATAATTTCGGTTATTTGAGGTTTTACCGTATCTCAACGGGGTTCGCCATAAATTGCTTAAGAATCATCAATTAGGCCGAAATTTCAGTAGTGTTTCCACATGTACCCTCCGTTTTCCCATACTTGCAAGGCAGCTAGAATAACGAAAGTCGGTCTACATATGGCCAATGCCGTTGCCAAGGAGCGTGCTGAATTTCGTTCATCTATCTATCATACGAGTGTGTGAATCAGAAAATAATTTATGGAAATTTAACAAAATTTTGCGAAACCGGGAAAATGAAGCTCAATCTAAGGTAGAAGGGGTCGAGATACGACAAAAAGTCATAAGACCAAAGTTGTAGATCTCTTAATTTTAGGAGTCGAAAGTGCAATCCGTTCATTGATAGCAATTACCGTTCGGCCACAAGAGAGCTCGAAACGAAAGCCTGCACCGTCCTATATATTGATTCGGTGGGAGGGGGTTAATTATTAAAAATTTTAGCTTTTCGGATTTTTTCCAGGGGTTACAGCCTAATAACTATCAGGTTGCCGAATTTCAAGTTCCTAGCTCATCTGGAAGGGTCTAACACGAAATTTCTTTGATTGGGCGGAAGGGGGGCTAAATATAAAAAAATTGTACTTTTTGCAATTTTTCCTTGGGTTGCAGCCTAAAAGCTGTCAGACTGCCGAATTTCAAGTTCCTACCTCATCTGGAAGGGTCTAACACGAATATTTACTACGACATTTTGATGGGCCGTAAGGGGGGCTAAATATGAAAAATGTCAACTTTTTTGAATTTTTCCTTGGGTTGCAGCCAAATAGCTATCAGATTGCCGAATTTCAAGTTCCTACCTCACTTGGTAGTGGGCAAACATTAATGTCAGTCAGTGAGTCAGTCAGTGAGTCAGTCAATTAGCCTTGTGGCTTTATATATATAAGATAAGATAGAGTCGGGCAATGTGCACGCTGAATAGTGCAGGCTTTCGTTTGGAAATTTATTGCGAGCAAACGGTGCATCGTATCGCGGTACGGTTTGCGGCGTTAGGCGACCCTTTTAGTGGTCTATATTACTGTCTTTGGCGCTTTCTCCTACCCCGCATATTTATGCCATAGAGGAGGTGAACGTTTCGATCCATGTCAAATTTCGCCCACTTTTCACAAATTGAAAAATAATTTTTCCAACTTGGCAGACAGCTACAGTGTTGAAACTTTGCAGGCAAGTTGACGATGAAACGGCCTATAATTTCGGTTATTTGAGGTTTTACCGTATCTCAACGGGGTTCGCCATAAATTGCTTAAGAATCATCAATTAGGCCGAAATTTCAGTAGTGTTTCCACATGTACCCTCCGTTTTCCCATACTTGCAAGGCAGCTAGAATAACGAAAGTCGGTCTACATATGGCCAATGCCGTTGCCAAGGAGCGTGCTGAATTTCGTTCATCTATCTATCATACGAGTGTGTGAATCAGAAAATAATTTATGGAGATTTAACAAAATTTTGCGAAACCGGGAAAATGAAGCTCAATCTAAGGTAGAAGGGGTCGAGATACGACAAAAAGTCATAAGACCAAAGTTGTAGATCTCTTAATTTTAGGAGTCGAAAGTGCAATCCGTTCATTGATAGCAATTACCGTTCGGCCACAAGAGAGCTCGAAACGAAAGCCTGCACCGTCCTATATATTGATTCGGTGGGAGGGGGTTAATTATTAAAAATTTTAGCTTTTCGGATTTTTTCCAGGGGTTACAGCCTAATAACTATCAGGTTGCCGAATTTCAAGTTCCTAGCTCATCTGGAAGGGTCTAACACGAAATTTCTTTGATTGGGCGGAAGGGGGGCTAAATATAAAAAAATTGTACTTTTTGCAATTTTTCCTTGGGTTGCAGCCTAAAAGCTGTCAGACTGCCGAATTTCAAGTTCCTACCTCATCTGGAAGGGTCTAACACGAATATTTACTACGACATTTTGATGGGCCGTAAGGGGGGCTAAATATGAAAAATGTCAACTTTTTTGAATTTTTCCTTGGGTTGCAGCCAAATAGCTATCAGATTGCCGAATTTCAAGTTCCTACCTCACTTGGTAGTGGGCAAACATTAATGTCAGTCAGTGAGTCAGTCAGTGAGTCAGTCAATTAGCCTTGTGGCTTTATATATATAAGATAAGATAGAGTCGGGCAATGTGCACGCTGAATAGTGCAGGCTTTCGTTTGGAAATTTATTGCGAGCAAACGGTGCATCGTATCGCGGTACGGTTTGCGGCGTTAGGCGGCGCTTTTAGTGGTCTATATTACTGTCTTTGGCGCTTTCTCCTACCCCGCATATTTATGCCATAGAGGAGGTGAACGTTTCGATCCATGTCAAATTTCGCCCACTTTTCACAAATTGAAAAATAATTTTTCCAACTTGGCAGACAGCTACAGTGTTGAAACTTTGCAGGCAAGTTGACGATGAAACGGCCTATAATTTCGGTTATTTGAGGTTTTACCGTATCTCAACGGGGTTCGCCATAAATTGCTTAAGAATCATCAATTAGGCCGAAATTTCAGTAGTGTTTCCACATGTACCCTCCGTTTTCCCATACTTGCAAGGCAGCTAGAATAACGAAAGTCGGTCTACATATGGCCAATGCCGTTGCCAAGGAGCGTGCTGAATTTCGTTCATCTATCTATCATACGAGTGTGTGAATCAGAAAATAATTTATGGAAATTTAACAAAATTTTGCGAAACCGGGAAAATGAAGCTCAATCTAAGGTAGAAGGGGTCGAGATACGACAAAAAGTCATAAGACCAAAGTTGTAGATCTCTTAATTTTAGGAGTCGAAAGTGCAATCCGTTCATTGATAGCAATTACCGTTCGGCCACAAGAGAGCTCGAAACGAAAGCCTGCACCGTCCTATATATTGATTCGGTGGGAGGGGGTTAATTATTAAAAATTTTAGCTTTTCGGATTTTTTCCAGGGGTTACAGCCTAATAACTATCAGGTTGCCGAATTTCAAGTTCCTAGCTCATCTGGAAGGGTCTAACACGAAATTTCTTTGATTGGGCGGAAGGGGGGCTAAATATAAAAAAATTGTACTTTTTGCAATTTTTCCTTGGGTTGCAGCCTAAAAGCTGTCAGACTGCCGAATTTCAAGTTCCTACCTCATCTGGAAGGGTCTAACACGAATATTTACTACGACATTTTGATGGGCCGTAAGGGGGGCTAAATATGAAAAATGTCAACTTTTTTGAATTTTTCCTTGGGTTGCAGCCAAATAGCTATCAGATTGCCGAATTTCAAGTTCCTACCTCACTTGGTAGTGGGCAAACATTAATGTCAGTCAGTGAGTCAGTCAGTGAGTCAGTCAATTAGCCTTGTGGCTTTATATATATAAGATAAGATAGAGTCGGGCAATGTGCACGCTGAATAGTGCAGGCTTTCGTTTGGAAATTTATTGCGAGCAAACGGTGCATCGTATCGCGGTACGGTTTGCGGCGTTAGGCGACCCTTTTAGTGGTCTATATTACTGTCTTTGGCGCTTTCTCCTACCCCGCATATTTATGCCATAGAGGAGGTGAACGTTTCGATCCATGTCAAATTTCGCCCACTTTTCACAAATTGAAAAATAATTTTTCCAACTTGGCAGACAGCTACAGTGTTGAAACTTTGCAGGCAAGTTGACGATGAAACGGCCTATAATTTCGGTTATTTGAGGTTTTACCGTATCTCAACGGGGTTCGCCATAAATTGCTTAAGAATCATCAATTAGGCCGAAATTTCAGTAGTGTTTCCACATGTACCCTCCGTTTTCCCATACTTGCAAGGCAGCTAGAATAACGAAAGTCGGTCTACATATGGCCAATGCCGTTGCCAAGGAGCGTGCTGAATTTCGTTCATCTATCTATCATACGAGTGTGTGAATCAGAAAATAATTTATGGAGATTTAACAAAATTTTGCGAAACCGGGAAAATGAAGCTCAATCTAAGGTAGAAGGGGTCGAGATACGACAAAAAGTCATAAGACCAAAGTTGTAGATCTCTTAATTTTAGGAGTCGAAAGTGCAATCCGTTCATTGATAGCAATTACCGTTCGGCCACAAGAGAGCTCGAAACGAAAGCCTGCACCGTCCTATATATTGATTCGGTGGGAGGGGGTTAATTATTAAAAATTTTAGCTTTTCGGATTTTTTCCAGGGGTTACAGCCTAATAACTATCAGGTTGCCGAATTTCAAGTTCCTAGCTCATCTGGAAGGGTCTAACACGAAATTTCTTTGATTGGGCGGAAGGGGGGCTAAATATAAAAAAATTGTACTTTTTGCAATTTTTCCTTGGGTTGCAGCCTAAAAGCTGTCAGACTGCCGAATTTCAAGTTCCTACCTCATCTGGAAGGGTCTAACACGAATATTTACTACGACATTTTGATGGGCCGTAAGGGGGGCTAAATATGAAAAATGTCAACTTTTTTGAATTTTTCCTTGGGTTGCAGCCAAATAGCTATCAGATTGCCGAATTTCAAGTTCCTACCTCACTTGGTAGTGGGCAAACATTAATGTCAGTCAGTGAGTCAGTCAGTGAGTCAGTCAATTAGCCTTGTGGCTTTATATATATAAGATAAGATAGAGTCGGGCAATGTGCACGCTGAATAGTGCAGGCTTTCGTTTGGAAATTTATTGCGAGCAAACGGTGCATCGTATCGCGGTACGGTTTGCGGCGTTAGGCGGCGCTTTTAGTGGTCTATATTACTGTCTTTGGCGCTTTCTCCTACCCCGCATATTTATGCCATAGAGGAGGTGAACGTTTCGATCCATGTCAAATTTCGCCCACTTTTCACAAATTGAAAAATAATTTTTCCAACTTGGCAGACAGCTACAGTGTTGAAACTTTGCAGGCAAGTTGACGATGAAACGGCCTATAATTTCGGTTATTTGAGGTTTTACCGTATCTCAACGGGGTTCGCCATAAATTGCTTAAGAATCATCAATTAGGCCGAAATTTCAGTAGTGTTTCCACATGTACCCTCCGTTTTCCCATACTTGCAAGGCAGCTAGAATAACGAAAGTCGGTCTACATATGGCCAATGCCGTTGCCAAGGAGCGTGCTGAATTTCGTTCATCTATCTATCATACGAGTGTGTGAATCAGAAAATAATTTATGGAAATTTAACAAAATTTTGCGAAACCGGGAAAATGAAGCTCAATCTAAGGTAGAAGGGGTCGAGATACGACAAAAAGTCATAAGACCAAAGTTGTAGATCTCTTAATTTTAGGAGTCGAAAGTGCAATCCGTTCATTGATAGCAATTACCGTTCGGCCACAAGAGAGCTCGAAACGAAAGCCTGCACCGTCCTATATATTGATTCGGTGGGAGGGGGTTAATTATTAAAAATTTTAGCTTTTCGGATTTTTTCCAGGGGTTACAGCCTAATAACTATCAGGTTGCCGAATTTCAAGTTCCTAGCTCATCTGGAAGGGTCTAACACGAAATTTCTTTGATTGGGCGGAAGGGGGGCTAAATATAAAAAAATTGTACTTTTTGCAATTTTTCCTTGGGTTGCAGCCTAAAAGCTGTCAGACTGCCGAATTTCAAGTTCCTACCTCATCTGGAAGGGTCTAACACGAATATTTACTACGACATTTTGATGGGCCGTAAGGGGGGCTAAATATGAAAAATGTCAACTTTTTTGAATTTTTCCTTGGGTTGCAGCCAAATAGCTATCAGACTGCCGAATTTCAAGTTCCTACCTCACTTGGTAGTGGGCAAACATTAATGTCAGTCAGTGAGTCAGTGAGTGAGTCAGTCAATTAGCCTTGTGGCTTTATATATATAAGATAAGATAGAGTCGGGCAATGTGCACGCTGAATAGTGCAGGCTTTCGTTTGGAAATTTATTGCGAGCAAACGGTGCATCGTATCGCGGTACGGTTTGCGGCGTTAGGCGACCCTTTTAGTGGTCTATATTACTGTCTTTGGCGCTTTCTCCTACCCCGCATATTTATGCCATAGAGGAGGTGAACGTTTCGATCCATGTCAAATTTCGCCCACTTTTCACAAATTGAAAAATAATTTTTCCAACTTGGCAGACAGCTACAGTGTTGAAACTTTGCAGGCAAGTTGACGATGAAACGGCCTATAATTTCGGTTATTTGAGGTTTTACCGTATCTCAACGGGGTTCGCCATAAATTGCTTAAGAATCATCAATTAGGCCGAAATTTCAGTAGTGTTTCCACATGTACCCTCCGTTTTCCCATACTTGCAAGGCAGCTAGAATAACGAAAGTCGGTCTACATATGGCCAATGCCGTTGCCAAGGAGCGTGCTGAATTTCGTTCATCTATCTATCATACGAGTGTGTGAATCAGAAAATAATTTATGGAAATTTAACAAAATTTTGCGAAACCGGGAAAATGAAGCTCAATCTAAGGTAGAAGGGGTCGAGATACGACAAAAAGTCATAAGACCAAAGTTGTAGATCTCTTAATTTTAGGAGTCGAAAGTGCAATCCGTTCATTGATAGCAATTACCGTTCGGCCACAAGAGAGCTCGAAACGAAAGCCTGCACCGTCCTATATATTGATTCGGTGGGAGGGGGTTAATTATTAAAAATTTTAGCTTTTCGGATTTTTTCCAGGGGTTACAGCCTAATAACTATCAGGTTGCCGAATTTCAAGTTCCTAGCTCATCTGGAAGGGTCTAACACGAAATTTCTTTGATTGGGCGGAAGGGGGGCTAAATATAAAAAAATTGTACTTTTTGCAATTTTTCCTTGGGTTGCAGCCTAAAAGCTGTCAGACTGCCGAATTTCAAGTTCCTACCTCATCTGGAAGGGTCTAACACGAATATTTACTACGACATTTTGATGGGCCGTAAGGGGGGCTAAATATGAAAAATGTCAACTTTTTTGAATTTTTCCTTGGGTTGCAGCCAAATAGCTATCAGATTGCCGAATTTCAAGTTCCTACCTCACTTGGTAGTGGGCAAACATTAATGTCAGTCAGTGAGTCAGTCAGTGAGTCAGTCAATTAGCCTTGTGGCTTTATATATATAAGATAAGATAGAGTCGGGCAATGTGCACGCTGAATAGTGCAGGCTTTCGTTTGGAAATTTATTGCGAGCAAACGGTGCATCGTATCGCGGTACGGTTTGCGGCGTTAGGCGGCGCTTTTAGTGGTCTATATTACTGTCTTTGGCGCTTTCTCCTACCCCGCATATTTATGCCATAGAGGAGGTGAACGTTTCGATCCATGTCAAATTTCGCCCACTTTTCACAAATTGAAAAATAATTTTTCCAACTTGGCAGACAGCTACAGTGTTGAAACTTTGCAGGCAAGTTGACGATGAAACGGCCTATAATTTCGGTTATTTGAGGTTTTACCGTATCTCAACGGGGTTCGCCATAAATTGCTTAAGAATCATCAATTAGGCCGAAATTTCAGTAGTGTTTCCACATGTACCCTCCGTTTTCCCATACTTGCAAGGCAGCTAGAATAACGAAAGTCGGTCTACATATGGCCAATGCCGTTGCCAAGGAGCGTGCTGAATTTCGTTCATCTATCTATCATACGAGTGTGTGAATCAGAAAATAATTTATGGAAATTTAACAAAATTTTGCGAAACCGGGAAAATGAAGCTCAATCTAAGGTAGAAGGGGTCGAGATACGACAAAAAGTCATAAGACCAAAGTTGTAGATCTCTTAATTTTAGGAGTCGAAAGTGCAATCCGTTCATTGATAGCAATTACCGTTCGGCCACAAGAGAGCTCGAAACGAAAGCCTGCACCGTCCTATATATTGATTCGGTGGGAGGGGGTTAATTATTAAAAATTTTAGCTTTTCGGATTTTTTCCAGGGGTTACAGCCTAATAACTATCAGGTTGCCGAATTTCAAGTTCCTAGCTCATCTGGAAGGGTCTAACACGAAATTTCTTTGATTGGGCGGAAGGGGGGCTAAATATAAAAAAATTGTACTTTTTGCAATTTTTCCTTGGGTTGCAGCCTAAAAGCTGTCAGACTGCCGAATTTCAAGTTCCTACCTCATCTGGAAGGGTCTAACACGAATATTTACTACGACATTTTGATGGGCCGTAAGGGGGGCTAAATATGAAAAATGTCAACTTTTTTGAATTTTTCCTTGGGTTGCAGCCAAATAGCTATCAGATTGCCGAATTTCAAGTTCCTACCTCACTTGGTAGTGGGCAAACATTAATGTCAGTCAGTGAGTCAGTCAGTGAGTCAGTCAATTAGCCTTGTGGCTTTATATATATAAGATAAGATAGAGTCGGGCAATGTGCACGCTGAATAGTGCAGGCTTTCGTTTGGAAATTTATTGCGAGCAAACGGTGCATCGTATCGCGGTACGGTTTGCGGCGTTAGGCGGCGCTTTTAGTGGTCTATATTACTGTCTTTGGCGCTTTCTCCTACCCCGCATATTTATGCCATAGAGGAGGTGAACGATTCGATCCATGTCAAATTTCGCCCACTTTTCACAAATTGAAAAATAATTTTTCCAACTTGGCAGACAGCTACAGTGTTGAAACTTTGCAGGCAAGTTGACGATGAAACGGCCTATAATTTCGCTTATTTGAGGTTTTACCGTATCTCAACGGGGTTCGCCATAAATTGCTTAAGAATCATCAATTAGGCCGAAATTTCAGTAGTGTTTACACATGTACCCTCCGTTTTCCCATACTTGCAAGGCAGCTAGAATAACGAAAGTCGGTCTACATATGGCCAATGCCGTTGCCAAGGAGCGTGCTGAATTTCGTTCATCTATCTATCATACGAGTGTGTGAATCAGAAAATAATTTATGGAAATTTAACAAAATTTTGCGAAACCGGGAAAATGAAGCTCAATCTAAGGTAGAAGGGGTCGAGATACGACAAAAAGTCATAAGACCAAAGTTGTAGATCTCTTAATTTTAGGAGTCGAAAGTGCAATCCGTTCATTGATAGCAATTACCGTTCGGCCACAAGAGAGCTCGAAACGAAAGCCTGCACCGTCCTATATATTGATTCGGTGGGAGGGGGTTAATTATTAAAAATTTTAGCTTTTCGGATTTTTTCCAGGGGTTACAGCCTAATAACTATCAGGTTGCCGAATTTCAAGTTCCTAGCTCATCTGGAAGGGTCTAACACGAAATTTCTTTGATTGGGCGGAAGGGGGGCTAAATATAAAAAAATTGTACTTTTTGCAATTTTTCCTTGGGTTGCAGCCTAAAAGCTGTCAGACTGCCGAATTTCAAGTTCCTACCTCATCTGGAAGGGTCTAACACGAATATTTACTACGACATTTTGATGGGCCGTAAGGGGGGCTAAATATGAAAAATGTCAACTTTTTTGAATTTTTCCTTGGGTTGCAGCCAAATAGCTATCAGATTGCCGAATTTCAAGTTCCTACCTCACTTGGTAGTGGGCAAACATTAATGTCAGTCAGTGAGTCAGTCAGTGAGTCAGTCAATTAGCCTTGTGGCTTTATATATATAAGATAAGATAGAGTCGGGCAATGTGCACGCTGAATAGTGCAGGCTTTCGTTTGGAAATTTATTGCGAGCAAACGGTGCATCGTATCGCGGTACGGTTTGCGGCGTTAGGCGACCCTTTTAGTGGTCTATATTACTGTCTTTGGCGCTTTCTCCTACCCCGCATATTTATGCCATAGAGGAGGTGAACGTTTCGATCCATGTCAAATTTCGCCCACTTTTCACAAATTGAAAAATAATTTTTCCAACTTGGCAGACAGCTACAGTGTTGAAACTTTGCAGGCAAGTTGACGATGAAACGGCCTATAATTTCGGTTATTTGAGGTTTTACCGTATCTCAACGGGGTTCGCCATAAATTGCTTAAGAATCATCAATTAGGCCGAAATTTCAGTAGTGTTTCCACATGTACCCTCCGTTTTCCCATACTTGCAAGGCAGCTAGAATAACGAAAGTCGGTCTACATATGGCCAATGCCGTTGCCAAGGAGCGTGCTGAATTTCGTTCATCTATCTATCATACGAGTGTGTGAATCAGAAAATAATTTATGGAAATTTAACAAAATTTTGCGAAACCGGGAAAATGAAGCTCAATCTAAGGTAGAAGGGGTCGAGATACGACAAAAAGTCATAAGACCAAAGTTGTAGATCTCTTAATTTTAGGAGTCGAAAGTGCAATCCGTTCATTGATAGCAATTACCGTTCGGCCACAAGAGAGCTCGAAACGAAAGCCTGCACCGTCCTATATATTGATTCGGTGGGAGGGGGTTAATTATTAAAAATTTTAGCTTTTCGGATTTTTTCCAGGGGTTACAGCCTAATAACTATCAGGTTGCCGAATTTCAAGTTCCTAGCTCATCTGGAAGGGTCTAACACGAAATTTCTTTGATTGGGCGGAAGGGGGGCTAAATATAAAAAAATTGTACTTTTTGCAATTTTTCCTTGGGTTGCAGCCTAAAAGCTGTCAGACTGCCGAATTTCAAGTTCCTACCTCATCTGGAAGGGTCTAACACGAATATTTACTACGACATTTTGATGGGCCGTAAGGGGGGCTAAATATGAAAAATGTCAACTTTTTTGAATTTTTCCTTGGGTTGCAGCCAAATAGCTATCAGACTGCCGAATTTCAAGTTCCTACCTCACTTGGTAGTGGGCAAACATTAATGTCAGTCAGTGAGTCAGTGAGTGAGTCAGTCAATTAGCCTTGTGGCTTTATATATATAAGATAAGATAGAGTCGGGCAATGTGCACGCTGAATAGTGCAGGCTTTCGTTTGGAAATTTATTGCGAGCAAACGGTGCATCGTATCGCGGTACGGTTTGCGGCGTTAGGCGACCCTTTTAGTGGTCTATATTACTGTCTTTGGCGCTTTCTCCTACCCCGCATATTTATGCCATAGAGGAGGTGAACGTTTCGATCCATGTCAAATTTCGCCCACTTTTCACAAATTGAAAAATAATTTTTCCAACTTGGCAGACAGCTACAGTGTTGAAACTTTGCAGGCAAGTTGACGATGAAACGGCCTATAATTTCGGTTATTTGAGGTTTTACCGTATCTCAACGGGGTTCGCCATAAATTGCTTAAGAATCATCAATTAGGCCGAAATTTCAGTAGTGTTTCCACATGTACCCTCCGTTTTCCCATACTTGCAAGGCAGCTAGAATAACGAAAGTCGGTCTACATATGGCCAATGCCGTTGCCAAGGAGCGTGCTGAATTTCGTTCATCTATCTATCATACGAGTGTGTGAATCAGAAAATAATTTATGGAAATTTAACAAAATTTTGCGAAACCGGGAAAATGAAGCTCAATCTAAGGTAGAAGGGGTCGAGATACGACAAAAAGTCATAAGACCAAAGTTGTAGATCTCTTAATTTTAGGAGTCGAAAGTGCAATCCGTTCATTGATAGCAATTACCGTTCGGCCACAAGAGAGCTCGAAACGAAAGCCTGCACCGTCCTATATATTGATTCGGTGGGAGGGGGTTAATTATTAAAAATTTTAGCTTTTCGGATTTTTTCCAGGGGTTACAGCCTAATAACTATCAGGTTGCCGAATTTCAAGTTCCTAGCTCATCTGGAAGGGTCTAACACGAAATTTCTTTGATTGGGCGGAAGGGGGGCTAAATATAAAAAAATTGTACTTTTTGCAATTTTTCCTTGGGTTGCAGCCTAAAAGCTGTCAGACTGCCGAATTTCAAGTTCCTACCTCATCTGGAAGGGTCTAACACGAATATTTACTACGACATTTTGATGGGCCGTAAGGGGGGCTAAATATGAAAAATGTCAACTTTTTTGAATTTTTCCTTGGGTTGCAGCCAAATAGCTATCAGATTGCCGAATTTCAAGTTCCTACCTCACTTGGTAGTGGGCAAACATTAATGTCAGTCAGTGAGTCAGTCAGTGAGTCAGTCAATTAGCCTTGTGGCTTTATATATATAAGATAAGATAGAGTCGGGCAATGTGCACGCTGAATAGTGCAGGCTTTCGTTTGGAAATTTATTGCGAGCAAACGGTGCATCGTATCGCGGTACGGTTTGCGGCGTTAGGCGGCGCTTTTAGTGGTCTATATTACTGTCTTTGGCGCTTTCTCCTACCCCGCATATTTATGCCATAGAGGAGGTGAACGTTTCGATCCATGTCAAATTTCGCCCACTTTTCACAAATTGAAAAATAATTTTTCCAACTTGGCAGACAGCTACAGTGTTGAAACTTTGCAGGCAAGTTGACGATGAAACGGCCTATAATTTCGGTTATTTGAGGTTTTACCGTATCTCAACGGGGTTCGCCATAAATTGCTTAAGAATCATCAATTAGGCCGAAATTTCAGTAGTGTTTCCACATGTACCCTCCGTTTTCCCATACTTGCAAGGCAGCTAGAATAACGAAAGTCGGTCTACATATGGCCAATGCCGTTGCCAAGGAGCGTGCTGAATTTCGTTCATCTATCTATCATACGAGTGTGTGAATCAGAAAATAATTTATGGAAATTTAACAAAATTTTGCGAAACCGGGAAAATGAAGCTCAATCTAAGGTAGAAGGGGTCGAGATACGACAAAAAGTCATAAGACCAAAGTTGTAGATCTCTTAATTTTAGGAGTCGAAAGTGCAATCCGTTCATTGATAGCAATTACCGTTCGGCCACAAGAGAGCTCGAAACGAAAGCCTGCACCGTCCTATATATTGATTCGGTGGGAGGGGGTTAATTATTAAAAATTTTAGCTTTTCGGATTTTTTCCAGGGGTTACAGCCTAATAACTATCAGGTTGCCGAATTTCAAGTTCCTAGCTCATCTGGAAGGGTCTAACACGAAATTTCTTTGATTGGGCGGAAGGGGGGCTAAATATAAAAAAATTGTACTTTTTGCAATTTTTCCTTGGGTTGCAGCCTAAAAGCTGTCAGACTGCCGAATTTCAAGTTCCTACCTCATCTGGAAGGGTCTAACACGAATATTTACTACGACATTTTGATGGGCCGTAAGGGGGGCTAAATATGAAAAATGTCAACTTTTTTGAATTTTTCCTTGGGTTGCAGCCAAATAGCTATCAGATTGCCGAATTTCAAGTTCCTACCTCACTTGGTAGTGGGCAAACATTAATGTCAGTCAGTGAGTCAGTCAGTGAGTCAGTCAATTAGCCTTGTGGCTTTATATATATAAGATAAGATAGAGTCGGGCAATGTGCACGCTGAATAGTGCAGGCTTTCGTTTGGAAATTTATTGCGAGCAAACGGTGCATCGTATCGCGGTACGGTTTGCGGCGTTAGGCGGCGCTTTTAGTGGTCTATATTACTGTCTTTGGCGCTTTCTCCTACCCCGCATATTTATGCCATAGAGGAGGTGAACGATTCGATCCATGTCAAATTTCGCCCACTTTTCACAAATTGAAAAATAATTTTTCCAACTTGGCAGACAGCTACAGTGTTGAAACTTTGCAGGCAAGTTGACGATGAAACGGCCTATAATTTCGCTTATTTGAGGTTTTACCGTATCTCAACGGGGTTCGCCATAAATTGCTTAAGAATCATCAATTAGGCCGAAATTTCAGTAGTGTTTACACATGTACCCTCCGTTTTCCCATACTTGCAAGGCAGCTAGAATAACGAAAGTCGGTCTACATATGGCCAATGCCGTTGCCAAGGAGCGTGCTGAATTTCGTTCATCTATCTATCATACGAGTGTGTGAATCAGAAAATAATTTATGGAAATTTAACAAAATTTTGCGAAACCGGGAAAATGAAGCTCAATCTAAGGTAGAAGGGGTCGAGATACGACAAAAAGTCATAAGACCAAAGTTGTAGATCTCTTAATTTTAGGAGTCGAAAGTGCAATCCGTTCATTGATAGCAATTACCGTTCGGCCACAAGAGAGCTCGAAACGAAAGCCTGCACCGTCCTATATATTGATTCGGTGGGAGGGGGTTAATTATTAAAAATTTTAGCTTTTCGGATTTTTTCCAGGGGTTACAGCCTAATAACTATCAGGTTGCCGAATTTCAAGTTCCTAGCTCATCTGGAAGGGTCTAACACGAAATTTCTTTGATTGGGCGGAAGGGGGGCTAAATATAAAAAAATTGTACTTTTTGCAATTTTTCCTTGGGTTGCAGCCTAAAAGCTGTCAGACTGCCGAATTTCAAGTTCCTACCTCATCTGGAAGGGTCTAACACGAATATTTACTACGACATTTTGATGGGCCGTAAGGGGGGCTAAATATGAAAAATGTCAACTTTTTTGAATTTTTCCTTGGGTTGCAGCCAAATAGCTATCAGATTGCCGAATTTCAAGTTCCTACCTCACTTGGTAGTGGGCAAACATTAATGTCAGTCAGTGAGTCAGTCAGTGAGTCAGTCAATTAGCCTTGTGGCTTTATATATATAAGATAAGATAGAGTCGGGCAATGTGCACGCTGAATAGTGCAGGCTTTCGTTTGGAAATTTATTGCGAGCAAACGGTGCATCGTATCGCGGTACGGTTTGCGGCGTTAGGCGGCGCTTTTAGTGGTCTATATTACTGTCTTTGGCGCTTTCTCCTACCCCGCATATTTATGCCATAGAGGAGGTGAACGTTTCGATCCATGTCAAATTTCGCCCACTTTTCACAAATTGAAAAATAATTTTTCCAACTTGGCAGACAGCTACAGTGTTGAAACTTTGCAGGCAAGTTGACGATGAAACGGCCTATAATTTCGGTTATTTGAGGTTTTACCGTATCTCAACGGGGTTCGCCATAAATTGCTTAAGAATCATCAATTAGGCCGAAATTTCAGTAGTGTTTCCACATGTACCCTCCGTTTTCCCATACTTGCAAGGCAGCTAGAATAACGAAAGTCGGTCTACATATGGCCAATGCCGTTGCCAAGGAGCGTGCTGAATTTCGTTCATCTATCTATCATACGAGTGTGTGAATCAGAAAATAATTTATGGAAATTTAACAAAATTTTGCGAAACCGGGAAAATGAAGCTCAATCTAAGGTAGAAGGGGTCGAGATACGACAAAAAGTCATAAGACCAAAGTTGTAGATCTCTTAATTTTAGGAGTCGAAAGTGCAATCCGTTCATTGATAGCAATTACCGTTCGGCCACAAGAGAGCTCGAAACGAAAGCCTGCACCGTCCTATATATTGATTCGGTGGGAGGGGGTTAATTATTAAAAATTTTAGCTTTTCGGATTTTTTCCAGGGGTTACAGCCTAATAACTATCAGGTTGCCGAATTTCAAGTTCCTAGCTCATCTGGAAGGGTCTAACACGAAATTTCTTTGATTGGGCGGAAGGGGGGCTAAATATAAAAAAATTGTACTTTTTGCAATTTTTCCTTGGGTTGCAGCCTAAAAGCTGTCAGACTGCCGAATTTCAAGTTCCTACCTCATCTGGAAGGGTCTAACACGAATATTTACTACGACATTTTGATGGGCCGTAAGGGGGGCTAAATATGAAAAATGTCAACTTTTTTGAATTTTTCCTTGGGTTGCAGCCAAATAGCTATCAGATTGCCGAATTTCAAGTTCCTACCTCACTTGGTAGTGGGCAAACATTAATGTCAGTCAGTGAGTCAGTCAGTGAGTCAGTCAATTAGCCTTGTGGCTT
Source organism: Anabrus simplex (assembly GCF_040414725.1). Classification (NCBI taxonomy): domain Eukaryota; kingdom Metazoa; phylum Arthropoda; class Insecta; order Orthoptera; family Tettigoniidae; genus Anabrus; species Anabrus simplex. The sequence continues at coordinate 118,174,979 of NC_090272.1, forward strand.
TATATATATAAGATAAGATAGAGTCGGGCAATGTGCACGCTGAATAGTGCAGGCTTTCGTTTGGAAATTTATTGCGAGCAAACGGTGCATCGTATCGCGGTACGGTTTGCGGCGTTAGGCGGCGCTTTTAGTGGTCTATATTACTGTCTTTGGCGCTTTCTCCTACCCCGCATATTTATGCCATAGAGGAGGTGAACGTTTCGATCCATGTCAAATTTCGCCCACTTTTCACAAATTGAAAAATAATTTTTCCAACTTGGCAGACAGCTACAGTGTTGAAACTTTGCAGGCAAGTTGACGATGAAACGGCCTATAATTTCGGTTATTTGAGGTTTTACCGTATCTCAACGGGGTTCGCCATAAATTGCTTAAGAATCATCAATTAGGCCGAAATTTCAGTAGTGTTTCCACATGTACCCTCCGTTTTCCCATACTTGCAAGGCAGCTAGAATAACGAAAGTCGGTCTACATATGGCCAATGCCGTTGCCAAGGAGCGTGCTGAATTTCGTTCATCTATCTATCATACGAGTGTGTGAATCAGAAAATAATTTATGGAAATTTAACAAAATTTTGCGAAACCGGGAAAATGAAGCTCAATCTAAGGTAGAAGGGGTCGAGATACGACAAAAAGTCATAAGACCAAAGTTGTAGATCTCTTAATTTTAGGAGTCGAAAGTGCAATCCGTTCATTGATAGCAATTACCGTTCGGCCACAAGAGAGCTCGAAACGAAAGCCTGCACCGTCCTATATATTGATTCGGTGGGAGGGGGTTAATTATTAAAAATTTTAGCTTTTCGGATTTTTTCCAGGGGTTACAGCCTAATAACTATCAGGTTGCCGAATTTCAAGTTCCTAGCTCATCTGGAAGGGTCTAACACGAAATTTCTTTGATTGGGCGGAAGGGGGGCTAAATATAAAAAAATTGTACTTTTTGCAATTTTTCCTTGGGTTGCAGCCTAAAAGCTGTCAGACTGCCGAATTTCAAGTTCCTACCTCATCTGGAAGGGTCTAACACGAATATTTACTACGACATTTTGATGGGCCGTAAGGGGGGCTAAATATGAAAAATGTCAACTTTTTTGAATTTTTCCTTGGGTTGCAGCCAAATAGCTATCAGATTGCCGAATTTCAAGTTCCTACCTCACTTGGTAGTGGGCAAACATTAATGTCAGTCAGTGAGTCAGTCAGTGAGTCAGTCAATTAGCCTTGTGGCTTTATATATATAAGATAAGATAGAGTCGGGCAATGTGCACGCTGAATAGTGCAGGCTTTCGTTTGGAAATTTATTGCGAGCAAACGGTGCATCGTATCGCGGTACGGTTTGCGGCGTTAGGCGGCGCTTTTAGTGGTCTATATTACTGTCTTTGGCGCTTTCTCCTACCCCGCATATTTATGCCATAGAGGAGGTGAACGTTTCGATCCATGTCAAATTTCGCCCACTTTTCACAAATTGAAAAATAATTTTTCCAACTTGGCAGACAGCTACAGTGTTGAAACTTTGCAGGCAAGTTGACGATGAAACGGCCTATAATTTCGGTTATTTGAGGTTTTACCGTATCTCAACGGGGTTCGCCATAAATTGCTTAAGAATCATCAATTAGGCCGAAATTTCAGTAGTGTTTCCACATGTACCCTCCGTTTTCCCATACTTGCAAGGCAGCTAGAATAACGAAAGTCGGTCTACATATGGCCAATGCCGTTGCCAAGGAGCGTGCTGAATTTCGTTCATCTATCTATCATACGAGTGTGTGAATCAGAAAATAATTTATGGAAATTTAACAAAATTTTGCGAAACCGGGAAAATGAAGCTCAATCTAAGGTAGAAGGGGTCGAGATACGACAAAAAGTCATAAGACCAAAGTTGTAGATCTCTTAATTTTAGGAGTCGAAAGTGCAATCCGTTCATTGATAGCAATTACCGTTCGGCCACAAGAGAGCTCGAAACGAAAGCCTGCACCGTCCTATATATTGATTCGGTGGGAGGGGGTTAATTATTAAAAATTTTAGCTTTTCGGATTTTTTCCAGGGGTTACAGCCTAATAACTATCAGGTTGCCGAATTTCAAGTTCCTAGCTCATCTGGAAGGGTCTAACACGAAATTTCTTTGATTGGGCGGAAGGGGGGCTAAATATAAAAAAATTGTACTTTTTGCAATTTTTCCTTGGGTTGCAGCCTAAAAGCTGTCAGACTGCCGAATTTCAAGTTCCTACCTCATCTGGAAGGGTCTAACACGAATATTTACTACGACATTTTGATGGGCCGTAAGGGGGGCTAAATATGAAAAATGTCAACTTTTTTGAATTTTTCCTTGGGTTGCAGCCAAATAGCTATCAGATTGCCGAATTTCAAGTTCCTACCTCACTTGGTAGTGGGCAAACATTAATGTCAGTCAGTGAGTCAGTCAGTGAGTCAGTCAATTAGCCTTGTGGCTTTATATATATAAGATAAGATAGAGTCGGGCAATGTGCACGCTGAATAGTGCAGGCTTTCGTTTGGAAATTTATTGCGAGCAAACGGTGCATCGTATCGCGGTACGGTTTGCGGCGTTAGGCGGCGCTTTTAGTGGTCTATATTACTGTCTTTGGCGCTTTCTCCTACCCCGCATATTTATGCCATAGAGGAGGTGAACGTTTCGATCCATGTCAAATTTCGCCCACTTTTCACAAATTGAAAAATAATTTTTCCAACTTGGCAGACAGCTACAGTGTTGAAACTTTGCAGGCAAGTTGACGATGAAACGGCCTATAATTTCGGTTATTTGAGGTTTTACCGTATCTCAACGGGGTTCGCCATAAATTGCTTAAGAATCATCAATTAGGCCGAAATTTCAGTAGTGTTTCCACATGTACCCTCCGTTTTCCCATACTTGCAAGGCAGCTAGAATAACGAAAGTCGGTCTACATATGGCCAATGCCGTTGCCAAGGAGCGTGCTGAATTTCGTTCATCTATCTATCATACGAGTGTGTGAATCAGAAAATAATTTATGGAAATTTAACAAAATTTTGCGAAACCGGGAAAATGAAGCTCAATCTAAGGTAGAAGGGGTCGAGATACGACAAAAAGTCATAAGACCAAAGTTGTAGATCTCTTAATTTTAGGAGTCGAAAGTGCAATCCGTTCATTGATAGCAATTACCGTTCGGCCACAAGAGAGCTCGAAACGAAAGCCTGCACCGTCCTATATATTGATTCGGTGGGAGGGGGTTAATTATTAAAAATTTTAGCTTTTCGGATTTTTTCCAGGGGTTACAGCCTAATAACTATCAGGTTGCCGAATTTCAAGTTCCTAGCTCATCTGGAAGGGTCTAACACGAAATTTCTTTGATTGGGCGGAAGGGGGGCTAAATATAAAAAAATTGTACTTTTTGCAATTTTTCCTTGGGTTGCAGCCTAAAAGCTGTCAGACTGCCGAATTTCAAGTTCCTACCTCATCTGGAAGGGTCTAACACGAATATTTACTACGACATTTTGATGGGCCGTAAGGGGGGCTAAATATGAAAAATGTCAACTTTTTTGAATTTTTCCTTGGGTTGCAGCCAAATAGCTATCAGATTGCCGAATTTCAAGTTCCTACCTCACTTGGTAGTGGGCAAACATTAATGTCAGTCAGTGAGTCAGTCAGTGAGTCAGTCAATTAGCCTTGTGGCTTTATATATATAAGATAAGATAGAGTCGGGCAATGTGCACGCTGAATAGTGCAGGCTTTCGTTTGGAAATTTATTGCGAGCAAACGGTGCATCGTATCGCGGTACGGTTTGCGGCGTTAGGCGACCCTTTTAGTGGTCTATATTACTGTCTTTGGCGCTTTCTCCTACCCCGCATATTTATGCCATAGAGGAGGTGAACGATTCGATCCATGTCAAATTTCGCCCACTTTTCACAAATTGAAAAATAATTTTTCCAACTTGGCAGACAGCTACAGTGTTGAAACTTTGCAGGCAAGTTGACGATGAAACGGCCTATAATTTCGCTTATTTGAGGTTTTACCGTATCTCAACGGGGTTCGCCATAAATTGCTTAAGAATCATCAATTAGGCCGAAATTTCAGTAGTGTTTACACATGTACCCTCCGTTTTCCCATACTTGCAAGGCAGCTAGAATAACGAAAGTCGGTCTACATATGGCCAATGCCGTTGCCAAGGAGCGTGCTGAATTTCGTTCATCTATCTATCATACGAGTGTGTGAATCAGAAAATAATTTATGGAAATTTAACAAAATTTTGCGAAACCGGGAAAATGAAGCTCAATCTAAGGTAGAAGGGGTCGAGATACGACAAAAAGTCATAAGACCAAAGTTGTAGATCTCTTAATTTTAGGAGTCGAAAGTGCAATCCGTTCATTGATAGCAATTACCGTTCGGCCACAAGAGAGCTCGAAACGAAAGCCTGCACCGTCCTATATATTGATTCGGTGGGAGGGGGTTAATTATTAAAAATTTTAGCTTTTCGGATTTTTTCCAGGGGTTACAGCCTAATAACTATCAGGTTGCCGAATTTCAAGTTCCTAGCTCATCTGGAAGGGTCTAACACGAAATTTCTTTGATTGGGCGGAAGGGGGGCTAAATATAAAAAAATTGTACTTTTTGCAATTTTTCCTTGGGTTGCAGCCTAAAAGCTGTCAGACTGCCGAATTTCAAGTTCCTACCTCATCTGGAAGGGTCTAACACGAATATTTACTACGACATTTTGATGGGCCGTAAGGGGGGCTAAATATGAAAAATGTCAACTTTTTTGAATTTTTCCTTGGGTTGCAGCCAAATAGCTATCAGATTGCCGAATTTCAAGTTCCTACCTCACTTGGTAGTGGGCAAACATTAATGTCAGTCAGTGAGTCAGTCAGTGAGTCAGTCAATTAGCCTTGTGGCTTTATATATATAAGATAAGATAGAGTCGGGCAATGTGCACGCTGAATAGTGCAGGCTTTCGTTTGGAAATTTATTGCGAGCAAACGGTGCATCGTATCGCGGTACGGTTTGCGGCGTTAGGCGACCCTTTTAGTGGTCTATATTACTGTCTTTGGCGCTTTCTCCTACCCCGCATATTTATGCCATAGAGGAGGTGAACGTTTCGATCCATGTCAAATTTCGCCCACTTTTCACAAATTGAAAAATAATTTTTCCAACTTGGCAGACAGCTACAGTGTTGAAACTTTGCAGGCAAGTTGACGATGAAACGGCCTATAATTTCGGTTATTTGAGGTTTTACCGTATCTCAACGGGGTTCGCCATAAATTGCTTAAGAATCATCAATTAGGCCGAAATTTCAGTAGTGTTTCCACATGTACCCTCCGTTTTCCCATACTTGCAAGGCAGCTAGAATAACGAAAGTCGGTCTACATATGGCCAATGCCGTTGCCAAGGAGCGTGCTGAATTTCGTTCATCTATCTATCATACGAGTGTGTGAATCAGAAAATAATTTATGGAAATTTAACAAAATTTTGCGAAACCGGGAAAATGAAGCTCAATCTAAGGTAGAAGGGGTCGAGATACGACAAAAAGTCATAAGACCAAAGTTGTAGATCTCTTAATTTTAGGAGTCGAAAGTGCAATCCGTTCATTGATAGCAATTACCGTTCGGCCACAAGAGAGCTCGAAACGAAAGCCTGCACCGTCCTATATATTGATTCGGTGGGAGGGGGTTAATTATTAAAAATTTTAGCTTTTCGGATTTTTTCCAGGGGTTACAGCCTAATAACTATCAGGTTGCCGAATTTCAAGTTCCTAGCTCATCTGGAAGGGTCTAACACGAAATTTCTTTGATTGGGCGGAAGGGGGGCTAAATATAAAAAAATTGTACTTTTTGCAATTTTTCCTTGGGTTGCAGCCTAAAAGCTGTCAGACTGCCGAATTTCAAGTTCCTACCTCATCTGGAAGGGTCTAACACGAATATTTACTACGACATTTTGATGGGCCGTAAGGGGGGCTAAATATGAAAAATGTCAACTTTTTTGAATTTTTCCTTGGGTTGCAGCCAAATAGCTATCAGATTGCCGAATTTCAAGTTCCTACCTCACTTGGTAGTGGGCAAACATTAATGTCAGTCAGTGAGTCAGTCAGTGAGTCAGTCAATTAGCCTTGTGGCTTTATATATATAAGATAAGATAGAGTCGGGCAATGTGCACGCTGAATAGTGCAGGCTTTCGTTTGGAAATTTATTGCGAGCAAACGGTGCATCGTATCGCGGTACGGTTTGCGGCGTTAGGCGACCCTTTTAGTGGTCTATATTACTGTCTTTGGCGCTTTCTCCTACCCCGCATATTTATGCCATAGAGGAGGTGAACGTTTCGATCCATGTCAAATTTCGCCCACTTTTCACAAATTGAAAAATAATTTTTCCAACTTGGCAGACAGCTACAGTGTTGAAACTTTGCAGGCAAGTTGACGATGAAACGGCCTATAATTTCGGTTATTTGAGGTTTTACCGTATCTCAACGGGGTTCGCCATAAATTGCTTAAGAATCATCAATTAGGCCGAAATTTCAGTAGTGTTTCCACATGTACCCTCCGTTTTCCCATACTTGCAAGGCAGCTAGAATAACGAAAGTCGGTCTACATATGGCCAATGCCGTTGCCAAGGAGCGTGCTGAATTTCGTTCATCTATCTATCATACGAGTGTGTGAATCAGAAAATAATTTATGGAAATTTAACAAAATTTTGCGAAACCGGGAAAATGAAGCTCAATCTAAGGTAGAAGGGGTCGAGATACGACAAAAAGTCATAAGACCAAAGTTGTAGATCTCTTAATTTTAGGAGTCGAAAGTGCAATCCGTTCATTGATAGCAATTACCGTTCGGCCACAAGAGAGCTCGAAACGAAAGCCTGCACCGTCCTATATATTGATTCGGTGGGAGGGGGTTAATTATTAAAAATTTTAGCTTTTCGGATTTTTTCCAGGGGTTACAGCCTAATAACTATCAGGTTGCCGAATTTCAAGTTCCTAGCTCATCTGGAAGGGTCTAACACGAAATTTCTTTGATTGGGCGGAAGGGGGGCTAAATATAAAAAAATTGTACTTTTTGCAATTTTTCCTTGGGTTGCAGCCTAAAAGCTGTCAGACTGCCGAATTTCAAGTTCCTACCTCATCTGGAAGGGTCTAACACGAATATTTACTACGACATTTTGATGGGCCGTAAGGGGGGCTAAATATGAAAAATGTCAACTTTTTTGAATTTTTCCTTGGGTTGCAGCCAAATAGCTATCAGATTGCCGAATTTCAAGTTCCTACCTCACTTGGTAGTGGGCAAACATTAATGTCAGTCAGTGAGTCAGTCAGTGAGTCAGTCAATTAGCCTTGTGGCTTTATATATATAAGATAAGATAGAGTCGGGCAATGTGCACGCTGAATAGTGCAGGCTTTCGTTTGGAAATTTATTGCGAGCAAACGGTGCATCGTATCGCGGTACGGTTTGCGGCGTTAGGCGACCCTTTTAGTGGTCTATATTACTGTCTTTGGCGCTTTCTCCTACCCCGCATATTTATGCCATAGAGGAGGTGAACGTTTCGATCCATGTCAAATTTCGCCCACTTTTCACAAATTGAAAAATAATTTTTCCAACTTGGCAGACAGCTACAGTGTTGAAACTTTGCAGGCAAGTTGACGATGAAACGGCCTATAATTTCGGTTATTTGAGGTTTTACCGTATCTCAACGGGGTTCGCCATAAATTGCTTAAGAATCATCAATTAGGCCGAAATTTCAGTAGTGTTTCCACATGTACCCTCCGTTTTCCCATACTTGCAAGGCAGCTAGAATAACGAAAGTCGGTCTACATATGGCCAATGCCGTTGCCAAGGAGCGTGCTGAATTTCGTTCATCTATCTATCATACGAGTGTGTGAATCAGAAAATAATTTATGGAGATTTAACAAAATTTTGCGAAACCGGGAAAATGAAGCTCAATCTAAGGTAGAAGGGGTCGAGATACGACAAAAAGTCATAAGACCAAAGTTGTAGATCTCTTAATTTTAGGAGTCGAAAGTGCAATCCGTTCATTGATAGCAATTACCGTTCGGCCACAAGAGAGCTCGAAACGAAAGCCTGCACCGTCCTATATATTGATTCGGTGGGAGGGGGTTAATTATTAAAAATTTTAGCTTTTCGGATTTTTTCCAGGGGTTACAGCCTAATAACTATCAGGTTGCCGAATTTCAAGTTCCTAGCTCATCTGGAAGGGTCTAACACGAAATTTCTTTGATTGGGCGGAAGGGGGGCTAAATATAAAAAAATTGTACTTTTTGCAATTTTTCCTTGGGTTGCAGCCTAAAAGCTGTCAGACTGCCGAATTTCAAGTTCCTACCTCATCTGGAAGGGTCTAACACGAATATTTACTACGACATTTTGATGGGCCGTAAGGGGGGCTAAATATGAAAAATGTCAACTTTTTTGAATTTTTCCTTGGGTTGCAGCCAAATAGCTATCAGATTGCCGAATTTCAAGTTCCTACCTCACTTGGTAGTGGGCAAACATTAATGTCAGTCAGTGAGTCAGTCAGTGAGTCAGTCAATTAGCCTTGTGGCTTTATATATATAAGATAAGATAGAGTCGGGCAATGTGCACGCTGAATAGTGCAGGCTTTCGTTTGGAAATTTATTGCGAGCAAACGGTGCATCGTATCGCGGTACGGTTTGCGGCGTTAGGCGACCCTTTTAGTGGTCTATATTACTGTCTTTGGCGCTTTCTCCTACCCCGCATATTTATGCCATAGAGGAGGTGAACGATTCGATCCATGTCAAATTTCGCCCACTTTTCACAAATTGAAAAATAATTTTTCCAACTTGGCAGACAGCTACAGTGTTGAAACTTTGCAGGCAAGTTGACGATGAAACGGCCTATAATTTCGCTTATTTGAGGTTTTACCGTATCTCAACGGGGTTCGCCATAAATTGCTTAAGAATCATCAATTAGGCCGAAATTTCAGTAGTGTTTACACATGTACCCTCCGTTTTCCCATACTTGCAAGGCAGCTAGAATAACGAAAGTCGGTCTACATATGGCCAATGCCGTTGCCAAGGAGCGTGCTGAATTTCGTTCATCTATCTATCATACGAGTGTGTGAATCAGAAAATAATTTATGGAAATTTAACAAAATTTTGCGAAACCGGGAAAATGAAGCTCAATCTAAGGTAGAAGGGGTCGAGATACGACAAAAAGTCATAAGACCAAAGTTGTAGATCTCTTAATTTTAGGAGTCGAAAGTGCAATCCGTTCATTGATAGCAATTACCGTTCGGCCACAAGAGAGCTCGAAACGAAAGCCTGCACCGTCCTATATATTGATTCGGTGGGAGGGGGTTAATTATTAAAAATTTTAGCTTTTCGGATTTTTTCCAGGGGTTACAGCCTAATAACTATCAGGTTGCCGAATTTCAAGTTCCTAGCTCATCTGGAAGGGTCTAACACGAAATTTCTTTGATTGGGCGGAAGGGGGGCTAAATATAAAAAAATTGTACTTTTTGCAATTTTTCCTTGGGTTGCAGCCTAAAAGCTGTCAGACTGCCGAATTTCAAGTTCCTACCTCATCTGGAAGGGTCTAACACGAATATTTACTACGACATTTTGATGGGCCGTAAGGGGGGCTAAATATGAAAAATGTCAACTTTTTTGAATTTTTCCTTGGGTTGCAGCCAAATAGCTATCAGATTGCCGAATTTCAAGTTCCTACCTCACTTGGTAGTGGGCAAACATTAATGTCAGTCAGTGAGTCAGTCAGTGAGTCAGTCAATTAGCCTTGTGGCTTTATATATATAAGATAAGATAGAGTCGGGCAATGTGCACGCTGAATAGTGCAGGCTTTCGTTTGGAAATTTATTGCGAGCAAACGGTGCATCGTATCGCGGTACGGTTTGCGGCGTTAGGCGACCCTTTTAGTGGTCTATATTACTGTCTTTGGCGCTTTCTCCTACCCCGCATATTTATGCCATAGAGGAGGTGAACGATTCGATCCATGTCAAATTTCGCCCACTTTTCACAAATTGAAAAATAATTTTTCCAACTTGGCAGACAGCTACAGTGTTGAAACTTTGCAGGCAAGTTGACGATGAAACGGCCTATAATTTCGGTTATTTGAGGTTTTACCGTATCTCAACGGGGTTCGCCATAAATTGCTTAAGAATCATCAATTAGGCCGAAATTTCAGTAGTGTTTCCACATGTACCCTCCGTTTTCCCATACTTGCAAGGCAGCTAGAATAACGAAAGTCGGTCTACATATGGCCAATGCCGTTGCCAAGGAGCGTGCTGAATTTCGTTCATCTATCTATCATACGAGTGTGTGAATCAGAAAATAATTTATGGAAATTTAACAAAATTTTGCGAAACCGGGAAAATGAAGCTCAATCTAAGGTAGAAGGGGTCGAGATACGACAAAAAGTCATAAGACCAAAGTTGTAGATCTCTTAATTTTAGGAGTCGAAAGTGCAATCCGTTCATTGATAGCAATTACCGTTCGGCCACAAGAGAGCTCGAAACGAAAGCCTGCACCGTCCTATATATTGATTCGGTGGGAGGGGGTTAATTATTAAAAATTTTAGCTTTTCGGATTTTTTCCAGGGGTTACAGCCTAATAACTATCAGGTTGCCGAATTTCAAGTTCCTAGCTCATCTGGAAGGGTCTAACACGAAATTTCTTTGATTGGGCGGAAGGGGGGCTAAATATAAAAAAATTGTACTTTTTGCAATTTTTCCTTGGGTTGCAGCCTAAAAGCTGTCAGACTGCCGAATTTCAAGTTCCTACCTCATCTGGAAGGGTCTAACACGAATATTTACTACGACATTTTGATGGGCCGTAAGGGGGGCTAAATATGAAAAATGTCAACTTTTTTGAATTTTTCCTTGGGTTGCAGCCAAATAGCTATCAGATTGCCGAATTTCAAGTTCCTACCTCACTTGGTAGTGGGCAAACATTAATGTCAGTCAGTGAGTCAGTCAGTGAGTCAGTCAATTAGCCTTGTGGCTTTATATATATAAGATAAGATAGAGTCGGGCAATGTGCACGCTGAATAGTGCAGGCTTTCGTTTGGAAATTTATTGCGAGCAAACGGTGCATCGTATCGCGGTACGGTTTGCGGCGTTAGGCGACCCTTTTAGTGGTCTATATTACTGTCTTTGGCGCTTTCTCCTACCCCGCATATTTATGCCATAGAGGAGGTGAACGTTTCGATCCATGTCAAATTTCGCCCACTTTTCACAAATTGAAAAATAATTTTTCCAACTTGGCAGACAGCTACAGTGTTGAAACTTTGCAGGCAAGTTGACGATGAAACGGCCTATAATTTCGGTTATTTGAGGTTTTACCGTATCTCAACGGGGTTCGCCATAAATTGCTTAAGAATCATCAATTAGGCCGAAATTTCAGTAGTGTTTCCACATGTACCCTCCGTTTTCCCATACTTGCAAGGCAGCTAGAATAACGAAAGTCGGTCTACATATGGCCAATGCCGTTGCCAAGGAGCGTGCTGAATTTCGTTCATCTATCTATCATACGAGTGTGTGAATCAGAAAATAATTTATGGAAATTTAACAAAATTTTGCGAAACCGGGAAAATGAAGCTCAATCTAAGGTAGAAGGGGTCGAGATACGACAAAAAGTCATAAGACCAAAGTTGTAGATCTCTTAATTTTAGGACGCGAAAGTGCAATCCGTTCATTGATAGCAATTACCGTTCGGCCACAAGAGAGCTCGAAACGAAAGCCTGCACCGTCCTATATATTGATTCGGTGGGAGGGGGTTAATTATTAAAAATTTTAGCTTTTCGGATTTTTTCCAGGGGTTACAGCCTAATAACTATCAGGTTGCCGAATTTCAAGTTCCTAGCTCATCTGGAAGGGTCTAACACGAAATTTCTTTGATTGGGCGGAAGGGGGGCTAAATATAAAAAAATTGTACTTTTTGCAATTTTTCCTTGGGTTGCAGCCTAAAAGCTGTCAGACTGCCGAATTTCAAGTTCCTACCTCATCTGGAAGGGTCTAACACGAATATTTACTACGACATTTTGATGGGCCGTAAGGGGGGCTAAATATGAAAAATGTCAACTTTTTTGAATTTTTCCTTGGGTTGCAGCCAAATAGCTATCAGATTGCCGAATTTCAAGTTCCTACCTCACTTGGTAGTGGGCAAACATTAATGTCAGTCAGTGAGTCAGTCAGTGAGTCAGTCAATTAGCCTTGTGGCTTTATATATATAAGATAAGATAGAGTCGGGCAATGTGCACGCTGAATAGTGCAGGCTTTCGTTTGGAAATTTATTGCGAGCAAACGGTGCATCGTATCGCGGTACGGTTTGCGGCGTTAGGCGACCCTTTTAGTGGTCTATATTACTGTCTTTGGCGCTTTCTCCTACCCCGCATATTTATGCCATAGAGGAGGTGAACGTTTCGATCCATGTCAAATTTCGCCCACTTTTCACAAATTGAAAAATAATTTTTCCAACTTGGCAGACAGCTACAGTGTTGAAACTTTGCAGGCAAGTTGACGATGAAACGGCCTATAATTTCGGTTATTTGAGGTTTTACCGTATCTCAACGGGGTTCGCCATAAATTGCTTAAGAATCATCAATTAGGCCGAAATTTCAGTAGTGTTTCCACATGTACCCTCCGTTTTCCCATACTTGCAAGGCAGCTAGAATAACGAAAGTCGGTCTACATATGGCCAATGCCGTTGCCAAGGAGCGTGCTGAATTTCGTTCATCTATCTATCATACGAGTGTGTGAATCAGAAAATAATTTATGGAGATTTAACAAAATTTTGCGAAACCGGGAAAATGAAGCTCAATCTAAGGTAGAAGGGGTCGAGATACGACAAAAAGTCATAAGACCAAAGTTGTAGATCTCTTAATTTTAGGAGTCGAAAGTGCAATCCGTTCATTGATAGCAATTACCGTTCGGCCACAAGAGAGCTCGAAACGAAAGCCTGCACCGTCCTATATATTGATTCGGTGGGAGGGGGTTAATTATTAAAAATTTTAGCTTTTCGGATTTTTTCCAGGGGTTACAGCCTAATAACTATCAGGTTGCCGAATTTCAAGTTCCTAGCTCATCTGGAAGGGTCTAACACGAAATTTCTTTGATTGGGCGGAAGGGGGGCTAAATATAAAAAAATTGTACTTTTTGCAATTTTTCCTTGGGTTGCAGCCTAAAAGCTGTCAGACTGCCGAATTTCAAGTTCCTACCTCATCTGGAAGGGTCTAACACGAATATTTACTACGACATTTTGATGGGCCGTAAGGGGGGCTAAATATGAAAAATGTCAACTTTTTTGAATTTTTCCTTGGGTTGCAGCCAAATAGCTATCAGATTGCCGAATTTCAAGTTCCTACCTCACTTGGTAGTGGGCAAACATTAATGTCAGTCAGTGAGTCAGTCAGTGAGTCAGTCAATTAGCCTTGTGGCTTTATATATATAAGATAAGATAGAGTCGGGCAATGTGCACGCTGAATAGTGCAGGCTTTCGTTTGGAAATTTATTGCGAGCAAACGGTGCATCGTATCGCGGTACGGTTTGCGGCGTTAGGCGACCCTTTTAGTGGTCTATATTACTGTCTTTGGCGCTTTCTCCTACCCCGCATATTTATGCCATAGAGGAGGTGAACGATTCGATCCATGTCAAATTTCGCCCACTTTTCACAAATTGAAAAATAATTTTTCCAACTTGGCAGACAGCTACAGTGTTGAAACTTTGCAGGCAAGTTGACGATGAAACGGCCTATAATTTCGCTTATTTGAGGTTTTACCGTATCTCAACGGGGTTCGCCATAAATTGCTTAAGAATCATCAATTAGGCCGAAATTTCAGTAGTGTTTACACATGTACCCTCCGTTTTCCCATACTTGCAAGGCAGCTAGAATAACGAAAGTCGGTCTACATATGGCCAATGCCGTTGCCAAGGAGCGTGCTGAATTTCGTTCATCTATCTATCATACGAGTGTGTGAATCAGAAAATAATTTATGGAAATTTAACAAAATTTTGCGAAACCGGGAAAATGAAGCTCAATCTAAGGTAGAAGGGGTCGAGATACGACAAAAAGTCATAAGACCAAAGTTGTAGATCTCTTAATTTTAGGAGTCGAAAGTGCAATCCGTTCATTGATAGCAATTACCGTTCGGCCACAAGAGAGCTCGAAACGAAAGCCTGCACCGTCCTATATATTGATTCGGTGGGAGGGGGTTAATTATTAAAAATTTTAGCTTTTCGGATTTTTTCCAGGGGTTACAGCCTAATAACTATCAGGTTGCCGAATTTCAAGTTCCTAGCTCATCTGGAAGGGTCTAACACGAAATTTCTTTGATTGGGCGGAAGGGGGGCTAAATATAAAAAAATTGTACTTTTTGCAATTTTTCCTTGGGTTGCAGCCTAAAAGCTGTCAGACTGCCGAATTTCAAGTTCCTACCTCATCTGGAAGGGTCTAACACGAATATTTACTACGACATTTTGATGGGCCGTAAGGGGGGCTAAATATGAAAAATGTCAACTTTTTTGAATTTTTCCTTGGGTTGCAGCCAAATAGCTATCAGATTGCCGAATTTCAAGTTCCTACCTCACTTGGTAGTGGGCAAACATTAATGTCAGTCAGTGAGTCAGTCAGTGAGTCAGTCAATTAGCCTTGTGGCTTTATATATATAAGATAAGATAGAGTCGGGCAATGTGCACGCTGAATAGTGCAGGCTTTCGTTTGGAAATTTATTGCGAGCAAACGGTGCATCGTATCGCGGTACGGTTTGCGGCGTTAGGCGACCCTTTTAGTGGTCTATATTACTGTCTTTGGCGCTTTCTCCTACCCCGCATATTTATGCCATAGAGGAGGTGAACGATTCGATCCATGTCAAATTTCGCCCACTTTTCACAAATTGAAAAATAATTTTTCCAACTTGGCAGACAGCTACAGTGTTGAAACTTTGCAGGCAAGTTGACGATGAAACGGCCTATAATTTCGGTTATTTGAGGTTTTACCGTATCTCAACGGGGTTCGCCATAAATTGCTTAAGAATCATCAATTAGGCCGAAATTTCAGTAGTGTTTCCACATGTACCCTCCGTTTTCCCATACTTGCAAGGCAGCTAGAATAACGAAAGTCGGTCTACATATGGCCAATGCCGTTGCCAAGGAGCGTGCTGAATTTCGTTCATCTATCTATCATACGAGTGTGTGAATCAGAAAATAATTTATGGAAATTTAACAAAATTTTGCGAAACCGGGAAAATGAAGCTCAATCTAAGGTAGAAGGGGTCGAGATACGACAAAAAGTCATAAGACCAAAGTTGTAGATCTCTTAATTTTAGGAGTCGAAAGTGCAATCCGTTCATTGATAGCAATTACCGTTCGGCCACAAGAGAGCTCGAAACGAAAGCCTGCACCGTCCTATATATTGATTCGGTGGGAGGGGGTTAATTATTAAAAATTTTAGCTTTTCGGATTTTTTCCAGGGGTTACAGCCTAATAACTATCAGGTTGCCGAATTTCAAGTTCCTAGCTCATCTGGAAGGGTCTAACACGAAATTTCTTTGATTGGGCGGAAGGGGGGCTAAATATAAAAAAATTGTACTTTTTGCAATTTTTCCTTGGGTTGCAGCCTAAAAGCTGTCAGACTGCCGAATTTCAAGTTCCTACCTCATCTGGAAGGGTCTAACACGAATATTTACTACGACATTTTGATGGGCCGTAAGGGGGGCTAAATATGAAAAATGTCAACTTTTTTGAATTTTTCCTTGGGTTGCAGCCAAATAGCTATCAGATTGCCGAATTTCAAGTTCCTACCTCACTTGGTAGTGGGCAAACATTAATGTCAGTCAGTGAGTCAGTCAGTGAGTCAGTCAATTAGCCTTGTGGCTTTATATATATAAGATAAGATAGAGTCGGGCAATGTGCACGCTGAATAGTGCAGGCTTTCGTTTGGAAATTTATTGCGAGCAAACGGTGCATCGTATCGCGGTACGGTTTGCGGCGTTAGGCGACCCTTTTAGTGGTCTATATTACTGTCTTTGGCGCTTTCTCCTACCCCGCATATTTATGCCATAGAGGAGGTGAACGTTTCGATCCATGTCAAATTTCGCCCACTTTTCACAAATTGAAAAATAATTTTTCCAACTTGGCAGACAGCTACAGTGTTGAAACTTTGCAGGCAAGTTGACGATGAAACGGCCTATAATTTCGGTTATTTGAGGTTTTACCGTATCTCAACGGGGTTCGCCATAAATTGCTTAAGAATCATCAATTAGGCCGAAATTTCAGTAGTGTTTCCACATGTACCCTCCGTTTTCCCATACTTGCAAGGCAGCTAGAATAACGAAAGTCGGTCTACATATGGCCAATGCCGTTGCCAAGGAGCGTGCTGAATTTCGTTCATCTATCTATCATACGAGTGTGTGAATCAGAAAATAATTTATGGAAATTTAACAAAATTTTGCGAAACCGGGAAAATGAAGCTCAATCTAAGGTAGAAGGGGTCGAGATACGACAAAAAGTCATAAGACCAAAGTTGTAGATCTCTTAATTTTAGGACGCGAAAGTGCAATCCGTTCATTGATAGCAATTACCGTTCGGCCACAAGAGAGCTCGAAACGAAAGCCTGCACCGTCCTATATATTGATTCGGTGGGAGGGGGTTAATTATTAAAAATTTTAGCTTTTCGGATTTTTTCCAGGGGTTACAGCCTAATAACTATCAGGTTGCCGAATTTCAAGTTCCTAGCTCATCTGGAAGGGTCTAACACGAAATTTCTTTGATTGGGCGGAAGGGGGGCTAAATATAAAAAAATTGTACTTTTTGCAATTTTTCCTTGGGTTGCAGCCTAAAAGCTGTCAGACTGCCGAATTTCAAGTTCCTACCTCATCTGGAAGGGTCTAACACGAATATTTACTACGACATTTTGATGGGCCGTAAGGGGGGCTAAATATGAAAAATGTCAACTTTTTTGAATTTTTCCTTGGGTTGCAGCCAAATAGCTATCAGATTGCCGAATTTCAAGTTCCTACCTCACTTGGTAGTGGGCAAACATTAATGTCAGTCAGTGAGTCAGTCAGTGAGTCAGTCAATTAGCCTTGTGGCTTTATATATATAAGATAAGATAGAGTCGGGCAATGTGCACGCTGAATAGTGCAGGCTTTCGTTTGGAAATTTATTGCGAGCAAACGGTGCATCGTATCGCGGTACGGTTTGCGGCGTTAGGCGACCCTTTTAGTGGTCTATATTACTGTCTTTGGCGCTTTCTCCTACCCCGCATATTTATGCCATAGAGGAGGTGAACGTTTCGATCCATGTCAAATTTCGCCCACTTTTCACAAATTGAAAAATAATTTTTCCAACTTGGCAGACAGCTACAGTGTTGAAACTTTGCAGGCAAGTTGACGATGAAACGGCCTATAATTTCGGTTATTTGAGGTTTTACCGTATCTCAACGGGGTTCGCCATAAATTGCTTAAGAATCATCAATTAGGCCGAAATTTCAGTAGTGTTTCCACATGTACCCTCCGTTTTCCCATACTTGCAAGGCAGCTAGAATAACGAAAGTCGGTCTACATATGGCCAATGCCGTTGCCAAGGAGCGTGCTGAATTTCGTTCATCTATCTATCATACGAGTGTGTGAATCAGAAAATAATTTATGGAGATTTAACAAAATTTTGCGAAACCGGGAAAATGAAGCTCAATCTAAGGTAGAAGGGGTCGAGATACGACAAAAAGTCATAAGACCAAAGTTGTAGATCTCTTAATTTTAGGAGTCGAAAGTGCAATCCGTTCATTGATAGCAATTACCGTTCGGCCACAAGAGAGCTCGAAACGAAAGCCTGCACCGTCCTATATATTGATTCGGTGGGAGGGGGTTAATTATTAAAAATTTTAGCTTTTCGGATTTTTTCCAGGGGTTACAGCCTAATAACTATCAGGTTGCCGAATTTCAAGTTCCTAGCTCATCTGGAAGGGTCTAACACGAAATTTCTTTGATTGGGCGGAAGGGGGGCTAAATATAAAAAAATTGTACTTTTTGCAATTTTTCCTTGGGTTGCAGCCTAAAAGCTGTCAGACTGCCGAATTTCAAGTTCCTACCTCATCTGGAAGGGTCTAACACGAATATTTACTACGACATTTTGATGGGCCGTAAGGGGGGCTAAATATGAAAAATGTCAACTTTTTTGAATTTTTCCTTGGGTTGCAGCCAAATAGCTATCAGATTGCCGAATTTCAAGTTCCTACCTCACTTGGTAGTGGGCAAACATTAATGTCAGTCAGTGAGTCAGTCAGTGAGTCAGTCAATTAGCCTTGTGGCTTTATATATATAAGATAAGATAGAGTCGGGCAATGTGCACGCTGAATAGTGCAGGCTTTCGTTTGGAAATTTATTGCGAGCAAACGGTGCATCGTATCGCGGTACGGTTTGCGGCGTTAGGCGACCCTTTTAGTGGTCTATATTACTGTCTTTGGCGCTTTCTCCTACCCCGCATATTTATGCCATAGAGGAGGTGAACGATTCGATCCATGTCAAATTTCGCCCACTTTTCACAAATTGAAAAATAATTTTTCCAACTTGGCAGACAGCTACAGTGTTGAAACTTTGCAGGCAAGTTGACGATGAAACGGCCTATAATTTCGCTTATTTGAGGTTTTACCGTATCTCAACGGGGTTCGCCATAAATTGCTTAAGAATCATCAATTAGGCCGAAATTTCAGTAGTGTTTACACATGTACCCTCCGTTTTCCCATACTTGCAAGGCAGCTAGAATAACGAAAGTCGGTCTACATATGGCCAATGCCGTTGCCAAGGAGCGTGCTGAATTTCGTTCATCTATCTATCATACGAGTGTGTGAATCAGAAAATAATTTATGGAAATTTAACAAAATTTTGCGAAACCGGGAAAATGAAGCTCAATCTAAGGTAGAAGGGGTCGAGATACGACAAAAAGTCATAAGACCAAAGTTGTAGATCTCTTAATTTTAGGAGTCGAAAGTGCAATCCGTTCATTGATAGCAATTACCGTTCGGCCACAAGAGAGCTCGAAACGAAAGCCTGCACCGTCCTATATATTGATTCGGTGGGAGGGGGTTAATTATTAAAAATTTTAGCTTTTCGGATTTTTTCCAGGGGTTACAGCCTAATAACTATCAGGTTGCCGAATTTCAAGTTCCTAGCTCATCTGGAAGGGTCTAACACGAAATTTCTTTGATTGGGCGGAAGGGGGGCTAAATATAAAAAAATTGTACTTTTTGCAATTTTTCCTTGGGTTGCAGCCTAAAAGCTGTCAGACTGCCGAATTTCAAGTTCCTACCTCATCTGGAAGGGTCTAACACGAATATTTACTACGACATTTTGATGGGCCGTAAGGGGGGCTAAATATGAAAAATGTCAACTTTTTTGAATTTTTCCTTGGGTTGCAGCCAAATAGCTATCAGATTGCCGAATTTCAAGTTCCTACCTCACTTGGTAGTGGGCAAACATTAATGTCAGTCAGTGAGTCAGTCAGTGAGTCAGTCAATTAGCCTTGTGGCTTTATATATATAAGATAAGATAGAGTCGGGCAATGTGCACGCTGAATAGTGCAGGCTTTCGTTTGGAAATTTATTGCGAGCAAACGGTGCATCGTATCGCGGTACGGTTTGCGGCGTTAGGCGACCCTTTTAGTGGTCTATATTACTGTCTTTGGCGCTTTCTCCTACCCCGCATATTTATGCCATAGAGGAGGTGAACGATTCGATCCATGTCAAATTTCGCCCACTTTTCACAAATTGAAAAATAATTTTTCCAACTTGGCAGACAGCTACAGTGTTGAAACTTTGCAGGCAAGTTGACGATGAAACGGCCTATAATTTCGGTTATTTGAGGTTTTACCGTATCTCAACGGGGTTCGCCATAAATTGCTTAAGAATCATCAATTAGGCCGAAATTTCAGTAGTGTTTCCACATGTACCCTCCGTTTTCCCATACTTGCAAGGCAGCTAGAATAACGAAAGTCGGTCTACATATGGCCAATGCCGTTGCCAAGGAGCGTGCTGAATTTCGTTCATCTATCTATCATACGAGTGTGTGAATCAGAAAATAATTTATGGAAATTTAACAAAATTTTGCGAAACCGGGAAAATGAAGCTCAATCTAAGGTAGAAGGGGTCGAGATACGACAAAAAGTCATAAGACCAAAGTTGTAGATCTCTTAATTTTAGGAGTCGAAAGTGCAATCCGTTCATTGATAGCAATTACCGTTCGGCCACAAGAGAGCTCGAAACGAAAGCCTGCACCGTCCTATATATTGATTCGGTGGGAGGGGGTTAATTATTAAAAATTTTAGCTTTTCGGATTTTTTCCAGGGGTTACAGCCTAATAACTATCAGGTTGCCGAATTTCAAGTTCCTAGCTCATCTGGAAGGGTCTAACACGAAATTTCTTTGATTGGGCGGAAGGGGGGCTAAATATAAAAAAATTGTACTTTTTGCAATTTTTCCTTGGGTTGCAGCCTAAAAGCTGTCAGACTGCCGAATTTCAAGTTCCTACCTCATCTGGAAGGGTCTAACACGAATATTTACTACGACATTTTGATGGGCCGTAAGGGGGGCTAAATATGAAAAATGTCAACTTTTTTGAATTTTTCCTTGGGTTGCAGCCAAATAGCTATCAGATTGCCGAATTTCAAGTTCCTACCTCACTTGGTAGTGGGCAAACATTAATGTCAGTCAGTGAGTCAGTCAGTGAGTCAGTCAATTAGCCTTGTGGCTTTATATATATAAGATAAGATAGAGTCGGGCAATGTGCACGCTGAATAGTGCAGGCTTTCGTTTGGAAATTTATTGCGAGCAAACGGTGCATCGTATCGCGGTACGGTTTGCGGCGTTAGGCGACCCTTTTAGTGGTCTATATTACTGTCTTTGGCGCTTTCTCCTACCCCGCATATTTATGCCATAGAGGAGGTGAACGTTTCGATCCATGTCAAATTTCGCCCACTTTTCACAAATTGAAAAATAATTTTTCCAACTTGGCAGACAGCTACAGTGTTGAAACTTTGCAGGCAAGTTGACGATGAAACGGCCTATAATTTCGGTTATTTGAGGTTTTACCGTATCTCAACGGGGTTCGCCATAAATTGCTTAAGAATCATCAATTAGGCCGAAATTTCAGTAGTGTTTCCACATGTACCCTCCGTTTTCCCATACTTGCAAGGCAGCTAGAATAACGAAAGTCGGTCTACATATGGCCAATGCCGTTGCCAAGGAGCGTGCTGAATTTCGTTCATCTATCTATCATACGAGTGTGTGAATCAGAAAATAATTTATGGAAATTTAACAAAATTTTGCGAAACCGGGAAAATGAAGCTCAATCTAAGGTAGAAGGGGTCGAGATACGACAAAAAGTCATAAGACCAAAGTTGTAGATCTCTTAATTTTAGGACGCGAAAGTGCAATCCGTTCATTGATAGCAATTACCGTTCGGCCACAAGAGAGCTCGAAACGAAAGCCTGCACCGTCCTATATATTGATTCGGTGGGAGGGGGTTAATTATTAAAAATTTTAGCTTTTCGGATTTTTTCCAGGGGTTACAGCCTAATAACTATCAGGTTGCCGAATTTCAAGTTCCTAGCTCATCTGGAAGGGTCTAACACGAAATTTCTTTGATTGGGCGGAAGGGGGGCTAAATATAAAAAAATTGTACTTTTTGCAATTTTTCCTTGGGTTGCAGCCTAAAAGCTGTCAGACTGCCGAATTTCAAGTTCCTACCTCATCTGGAAGGGTCTAACACGAATATTTACTACGACATTTTGATGGGCCGTAAGGGGGGCTAAATATGAAAAATGTCAACTTTTTTGAATTTTTCCTTGGGTTGCAGCCAAATAGCTATCAGATTGCCGAATTTCAAGTTCCTACCTCACTTGGTAGTGGGCAAACATTAATGTCAGTCAGTGAGTCAGTCAGTGAGTCAGTCAATTAGCCTTGTGGCTTTATATATATAAGATAAGATAGAGTCGGGCAATGTGCACGCTGAATAGTGCAGGCTTTCGTTTGGAAATTTATTGCGAGCAAACGGTGCATCGTATCGCGGTACGGTTTGCGGCGTTAGGCGACCCTTTTAGTGGTCTATATTACTGTCTTTGGCGCTTTCTCCTACCCCGCATATTTATGCCATAGAGGAGGTGAACGATTCGATCCATGTCAAATTTCGCCCACTTTTCACAAATTGAAAAATAATTTTTCCAACTTGGCAGACAGCTACAGTGTTGAAACTTTGCAGGCAAGTTGACGATGAAACGGCCTATAATTTCGCTTATTTGAGGTTTTACCGTATCTCAACGGGGTTCGCCATAAATTGCTTAAGAATCATCAATTAGGCCGAAATTTCAGTAGTGTTTACACATGTACCCTCCGTTTTCCCATACTTGCAAGGCAGCTAGAATAACGAAAGTCGGTCTACATATGGCCAATGCCGTTGCCAAGGAGCGTGCTGAATTTCGTTCATCTATCTATCATACGAGTGTGTGAATCAGAAAATAATTTATGGAAATTTAACAAAATTTTGCGAAACCGGGAAAATGAAGCTCAATCTAAGGTAGAAGGGGTCGAGATACGACAAAAAGTCATAAGACCAAAGTTGTAGATCTCTTAATTTTAGGAGTCGAAAGTGCAATCCGTTCATTGATAGCAATTACCGTTCGGCCACAAGAGAGCTCGAAACGAAAGCCTGCACCGTCCTATATATTGATTCGGTGGGAGGGGGTTAATTATTAAAAATTTTAGCTTTTCGGATTTTTTCCAGGGGTTACAGCCTAATAACTATCAGGTTGCCGAATTTCAAGTTCCTAGCTCATCTGGAAGGGTCTAACACGAAATTTCTTTGATTGGGCGGAAGGGGGGCTAAATATAAAAAAATTGTACTTTTTGCAATTTTTCCTTGGGTTGCAGCCTAAAAGCTGTCAGACTGCCGAATTTCAAGTTCCTACCTCATCTGGAAGGGTCTAACACGAATATTTACTACGACATTTTGATGGGCCGTAAGGGGGGCTAAATATGAAAAATGTCAACTTTTTTGAATTTTTCCTTGGGTTGCAGCCAAATAGCTATCAGATTGCCGAATTTCAAGTTCCTACCTCACTTGGTAGTGGGCAAACATTAATGTCAGTCAGTGAGTCAGTCAGTGAGTCAGTCAATTAGCCTTGTGGCTTTATATATATAAGATAAGATAGAGTCGGGCAATGTGCACGCTGAATAGTGCAGGCTTTCGTTTGGAAATTTATTGCGAGCAAACGGTGCATCGTATCGCGGTACGGTTTGCGGCGTTAGGCGACCCTTTTAGTGGTCTATATTACTGTCTTTGGCGCTTTCTCCTACCCCGCATATTTATGCCATAGAGGAGGTGAACGTTTCGATCCATGTCAAATTTCGCCCACTTTTCACAAATTGAAAAATAATTTTTCCAACTTGGCAGACAGCTACAGTGTTGAAACTTTGCAGGCAAGTTGACGATGAAACGGCCTATAATTTCGGTTATTTGAGGTTTTACCGTATCTCAACGGGGTTCGCCATAAATTGCTTAAGAATCATCAATTAGGCCGAAATTTCAGTAGTGTTTCCACATGTACCCTCCGTTTTCCCATACTTGCAAGGCAGCTAGAATAACGAAAGTCGGTCTACATATGGCCAATGCCGTTGCCAAGGAGCGTGCTGAATTTCGTTCATCTATCTATCATACGAGTGTGTGAATCAGAAAATAATTTATGGAAATTTAACAAAATTTTGCGAAACCGGGAAAATGAAGCTCAATCTAAGGTAGAAGGGGTCGAGATACGACAAAAAGTCATAAGACCAAAGTTGTAGATCTCTTAATTTTAGGACGCGAAAGTGCAATCCGTTCATTGATAGCAATTACCGTTCGGCCACAAGAGAGCTCGAAACGAAAGCCTGCACCGTCCTATATATTGATTCGGTGGGAGGGGGTTAATTATTAAAAATTTTAGCTTTTCGGATTTTTTCCAGGGGTTACAGCCTAATAACTATCAGGTTGCCGAATTTCAAGTTCCTAGCTCATCTGGAAGGGTCTAACACGAAATTTCTTTGATTGGGCGGAAGGGGGGCTAAATATAAAAAAATTGTACTTTTTGCAATTTTTCCTTGGGTTGCAGCCTAAAAGCTGTCAGACTGCCGAATTTCAAGTTCCTACCTCATCTGGAAGGGTCTAACACGAATATTTACTACGACATTTTGATGGGCCGTAAGGGGGGCTAAATATGAAAAATGTCAACTTTTTTGAATTTTTCCTTGGGTTGCAGCCAAATAGCTATCAGATTGCCGAATTTCAAGTTCCTACCTCACTTGGTAGTGGGCAAACATTAATGTCAGTCAGTGAGTCAGTCAGTGAGTCAGTCAATTAGCCTTGTGGCTTTATATATATAAGATAAGATAGAGTCGGGCAATGTGCACGCTGAATAGTGCAGGCTTTCGTTTGGAAATTTATTGCGAGCAAACGGTGCATCGTATCGCGGTACGGTTTGCGGCGTTAGGCGACCCTTTTAGTGGTCTATATTACTGTCTTTGGCGCTTTCTCCTACCCCGCATATTTATGCCATAGAGGAGGTGAACGTTTCGATCCATGTCAAATTTCGCCCACTTTTCACAAATTGAAAAATAATTTTTCCAACTTGGCAGACAGCTACAGTGTTGAAACTTTGCAGGCAAGTTGACGATGAAACGGCCTATAATTTCGGTTATTTGAGGTTTTACCGTATCTCAACGGGGTTCGCCATAAATTGCTTAAGAATCATCAATTAGGCCGAAATTTCAGTAGTGTTTCCACATGTACCCTCCGTTTTCCCATACTTGCAAGGCAGCTAGAATAACGAAAGTCGGTCTACATATGGCCAATGCCGTTGCCAAGGAGCGTGCTGAATTTCGTTCATCTATCTATCATACGAGTGTGTGAATCAGAAAATAATTTATGGAAATTTAACAAAATTTTGCGAAACCGGGAAAATGAAGCTCAATCTAAGGTAGAAGGGGTCGAGATACGACAAAAAGTCATAAGACCAAAGTTGTAGATCTCTTAATTTTAGGACGCGAAAGTGCAATCCGTTCATTGATAGCAATTACCGTTCGGCCACAAGAGAGCTCGAAACGAAAGCCTGCACCGTCCTATATATTGATTCGGTGGGAGGGGGTTAATTATTAAAAATTTTAGCTTTTCGGATTTTTTCCAGGGGTTACAGCCTAATAACTATCAGGTTGCCGAATTTCAAGTTCCTAGCTCATCTGGAAGGGTCTAACACGAAATTTCTTTGATTGGGCGGAAGGGGGGCTAAATATAAAAAAATTGTACTTTTTGCAATTTTTCCTTGGGTTGCAGCCTAAAAGCTGTCAGACTGCCGAATTTCAAGTTCCTACCTCATCTGGAAGGGTCTAACACGAATATTTACTACGACATTTTGATGGGCCGTAAGGGGGGCTAAATATGAAAAATGTCAACTTTTTTGAATTTTTCCTTGGGTTGCAGCCAAATAGCTATCAGATTGCCGAATTTCAAGTTCCTACCTCACTTGGTAGTGGGCAAACATTAATGTCAGTCAGTGAGTCAGTCAGTGAGTCAGTCAATTAGCCTTGTGGCTTTATATATATAAGATAAGATAGAGTCGGGCAATGTGCACGCTGAATAGTGCAGGCTTTCGTTTGGAAATTTATTGCGAGCAAACGGTGCATCGTATCGCGGTACGGTTTGCGGCGTTAGGCGACCCTTTTAGTGGTCTATATTACTGTCTTTGGCGCTTTCTCCTACCCCGCATATTTATGCCATAGAGGAGGTGAACGATTCGATCCATGTCAAATTTCGCCCACTTTTCACAAATTGAAAAATAATTTTTCCAACTTGGCAGACAGCTACAGTGTTGAAACTTTGCAGGCAAGTTGACGATGAAACGGCCTATAATTTCGGTTATTTGAGGTTTTACCGTATCTCAACGGGGTTCGCCATAAATTGCTTAAGAATCATCAATTAGGCCGAAATTTCAGTAGTGTTTCCACATGTACCCTCCGTTTTCCCATACTTGCAAGGCAGCTAGAATAACGAAAGTCGGTCTACATATGGCCAATGCCGTTGCCAAGGAGCGTGCTGAATTTCGTTCATCTATCTATCATACGAGTGTGTGAATCAGAAAATAATTTATGGAAATTTAACAAAATTTTGCGAAACCGGGAAATGAAGCTCAATCTAAGGTAGAAGGGGTCGAGATACGACAAAAAGTCATAAGACCAAAGTTGTAGATCTCTTAATTTTAGGAGTCGAAAGTGCAATCCGTTCATTGATAGCAATTACCGTTCGGCCACAAGAGAGCTCGAAACGAAAGCCTGCACCGTCCTATATATTGATTCGGTGGGAGGGGGTTAATTATTAAAAATTTTAGCTTTTCGGATTTTTTCCAGGGGTTACAGCCTAATAACTATCAGGTTGCCGAATTTCAAGTTCCTAGCTCATCTGGAAGGGTCTAACACGAAATTTCTTTGATTGGGCGGAAGGGGGGCTAAATATAAAAAAATTGTACTTTTTGCAATTTTTCCTTGGGTTGCAGCCTAAAAGCTGTCAGACTGCCGAATTTCAAGTTCCTACCTCATCTGGAAGGGTCTAACACGAATATTTACTACGACATTTTGATGGGCCGTAAGGGGGGCTAAATATGAAAAATGTCAACTTTTTTGAATTTTTCCTTGGGTTGCAGCCAAATAGCTATCAGATTGCCGAATTTCAAGTTCCTACCTCACTTGGTAGTGGGCAAACATTAATGTCAGTCAGTGAGTCAGTCAGTGAGTCAGTCAATTAGCCTTGTGGCTTTATATATATAAGATAAGATAGAGTCGGGCAATGTGCACGCTGAATAGTGCAGGCTTTCGTTTGGAAATTTATTGCGAGCAAACGGTGCATCGTATCGCGGTACGGTTTGCGGCGTTAGGCGACCCTTTTAGTGGTCTATATTACTGTCTTTGGCGCTTTCTCCTACCCCGCATATTTATGCCATAGAGGAGGTGAACGTTTCGATCCATGTCAAATTTCGCCCACTTTTCACAAATTGAAAAATAATTTTTCCAACTTGGCAGACAGCTACAGTGTTGAAACTTTGCAGGCAAGTTGACGATGAAACGGCCTATAATTTCGGTTATTTGAGGTTTTACCGTATCTCAACGGGGTTCGCCATAAATTGCTTAAGAATCATCAATTAGGCCGAAATTTCAGTAGTGTTTCCACATGTACCCTCCGTTTTCCCATACTTGCAAGGCAGCTAGAATAACGAAAGTCGGTCTACATATGGCCAATGCCGTTGCCAAGGAGCGTGCTGAATTTCGTTCATCTATCTATCATACGAGTGTGTGAATCAGAAAATAATTTATGGAAATTTAACAAAATTTTGCGAAACCGGGAAAATGAAGCTCAATCTAAGGTAGAAGGGGTCGAGATACGACAAAAAGTCATAAGACCAAAGTTGTAGATCTCTTAATTTTAGGACGCGAAAGTGCAATCCGTTCATTGATAGCAATTACCGTTCGGCCACAAGAGAGCTCGAAACGAAAGCCTGCACCGTCCTATATATTGATTCGGTGGGAGGGGGTTAATTATTAAAAATTTTAGCTTTTCGGATTTTTTCCAGGGGTTACAGCCTAATAACTATCAGGTTGCCGAATTTCAAGTTCCTAGCTCATCTGGAAGGGTCTAACACGAAATTTCTTTGATTGGGCGGAAGGGGGGCTAAATATAAAAAAATTGTACTTTTTGCAATTTTTCCTTGGGTTGCAGCCTAAAAGCTGTCAGACTGCCGAATTTCAAGTTCCTACCTCATCTGGAAGGGTCTAACACGAATATTTACTACGACATTTTGATGGGCCGTAAGGGGGGCTAAATATGAAAAATGTCAACTTTTTTGAATTTTTCCTTGGGTTGCAGCCAAATAGCTATCAGATTGCCGAATTTCAAGTTCCTACCTCACTTGGTAGTGGGCAAACATTAATGTCAGTCAGTGAGTCAGTCAGTGAGTCAGTCAATTAGCCTTGTGGCTTTATATATATAAGATAAGATAGAGTCGGGCAATGTGCACGCTGAATAGTGCAGGCTTTCGTTTGGAAATTTATTGCGAGCAAACGGTGCATCGTATCGCGGTACGGTTTGCGGCGTTAGGCGACCCTTTTAGTGGTCTATATTACTGTCTTTGGCGCTTTCTCCTACCCCGCATATTTATGCCATAGAGGAGGTGAACGATTCGATCCATGTCAAATTTCGCCCACTTTTCACAAATTGAAAAATAATTTTTCCAACTTGGCAGACAGCTACAGTGTTGAAACTTTGCAGGCAAGTTGACGATGAAACGGCCTATAATTTCGCTTATTTGAGGTTTTACCGTATCTCAACGGGGTTCGCCATAAATTGCTTAAGAATCATCAATTAGGCCGAAATTTCAGTAGTGTTTACACATGTACCCTCCGTTTTCCCATACTTGCAAGGCAGCTAGAATAACGAAAGTCGGTCTACATATGGCCAATGCCGTTGCCAAGGAGCGTGCTGAATTTCGTTCATCTATCTATCATACGAGTGTGTGAATCAGAAAATAATTTATGGAAATTTAACAAAATTTTGCGAAACCGGGAAAATGAAGCTCAATCTAAGGTAGAAGGGGTCGAGATACGACAAAAAGTCATAAGACCAAAGTTGTAGATCTCTTAATTTTAGGAGTCGAAAGTGCAATCCGTTCATTGATAGCAATTACCGTTCGGCCACAAGAGAGCTCGAAACGAAAGCCTGCACCGTCCTATATATTGATTCGGTGGGAGGGGGTTAATTATTAAAAATTTTAGCTTTTCGGATTTTTTCCAGGGGTTACAGCCTAATAACTATCAGGTTGCCGAATTTCAAGTTCCTAGCTCATCTGGAAGGGTCTAACACGAAATTTCTTTGATTGGGCGGAAGGGGGGCTAAATATAAAAAAATTGTACTTTTTGCAATTTTTCCTTGGGTTGCAGCCTAAAAGCTGTCAGACTGCCGAATTTCAAGTTCCTACCTCATCTGGAAGGGTCTAACACGAATATTTACTACGACATTTTGATGGGCCGTAAGGGGGGCTAAATATGAAAAATGTCAACTTTTTTGAATTTTTCCTTGGGTTGCAGCCAAATAGCTATCAGATTGCCGAATTTCAAGTTCCTACCTCACTTGGTAGTGGGCAAACATTAATGTCAGTCAGTGAGTCAGTCAGTGAGTCAGTCAATTAGCCTTGTGGCTTTATATATATAAGATAAGATAGAGTCGGGCAATGTGCACGCTGAATAGTGCAGGCTTTCGTTTGGAAATTTATTGCGAGCAAACGGTGCATCGTATCGCGGTACGGTTTGCGGCGTTAGGCGACCCTTTTAGTGGTCTATATTACTGTCTTTGGCGCTTTCTCCTACCCCGCATATTTATGCCATAGAGGAGGTGAACGTTTCGATCCATGTCAAATTTCGCCCACTTTTCACAAATTGAAAAATAATTTTTCCAACTTGGCAGACAGCTACAGTGTTGAAACTTTGCAGGCAAGTTGACGATGAAACGGCCTATAATTTCGGTTATTTGAGGTTTTACCGTATCTCAACGGGGTTCGCCATAAATTGCTTAAGAATCATCAATTAGGCCGAAATTTCAGTAGTGTTTCCACATGTACCCTCCGTTTTCCCATACTTGCAAGGCAGCTAGAATAACGAAAGTCGGTCTACATATGGCCAATGCCGTTGCCAAGGAGCGTGCTGAATTTCGTTCATCTATCTATCATACGAGTGTGTGAATCAGAAAATAATTTATGGAAATTTAACAAAATTTTGCGAAACCGGGAAAATGAAGCTCAATCTAAGGTAGAAGGGGTCGAGATACGACAAAAAGTCATAAGACCAAAGTTGTAGATCTCTTAATTTTAGGACGCGAAAGTGCAATCCGTTCATTGATAGCAATTACCGTTCGGCCACAAGAGAGCTCGAAACGAAAGCCTGCACCGTCCTATATATTGATTCGGTGGGAGGGGGTTAATTATTAAAAATTTTAGCTTTTCGGATTTTTTCCAGGGGTTACAGCCTAATAACTATCAGGTTGCCGAATTTCAAGTTCCTAGCTCATCTGGAAGGGTCTAACACGAAATTTCTTTGATTGGGCGGAAGGGGGGCTAAATATAAAAAAATTGTACTTTTTGCAATTTTTCCTTGGGTTGCAGCCTAAAAGCTGTCAGACTGCCGAATTTCAAGTTCCTACCTCATCTGGAAGGGTCTAACACGAATATTTACTACGACATTTTGATGGGCCGTAAGGGGGGCTAAATATGAAAAATGTCAACTTTTTTGAATTTTTCCTTGGGTTGCAGCCAAATAGCTATCAGATTGCCGAATTTCAAGTTCCTACCTCACTTGGTAGTGGGCAAACATTAATGTCAGTCAGTGAGTCAGTCAGTGAGTCAGTCAATTAGCCTTGTGGCTTTATATATATAAGATAAGATAGAGTCGGGCAATGTGCACGCTGAATAGTGCAGGCTTTCGTTTGGAAATTTATTGCGAGCAAACGGTGCATCGTATCGCGGTACGGTTTGCGGCGTTAGGCGACCCTTTTAGTGGTCTATATTACTGTCTTTGGCGCTTTCTCCTACCCCGCATATTTATGCCATAGAGGAGGTGAACGTTTCGATCCATGTCAAATTTCGCCCACTTTTCACAAATTGAAAAATAATTTTTCCAACTTGGCAGACAGCTACAGTGTTGAAACTTTGCAGGCAAGTTGACGATGAAACGGCCTATAATTTCGGTTATTTGAGGTTTTACCGTATCTCAACGGGGTTCGCCATAAATTGCTTAAGAATCATCAATTAGGCCGAAATTTCAGTAGTGTTTCCACATGTACCCTCCGTTTTCCCATACTTGCAAGGCAGCTAGAATAACGAAAGTCGGTCTACATATGGCCAATGCCGTTGCCAAGGAGCGTGCTGAATTTCGTTCATCTATCTATCATACGAGTGTGTGAATCAGAAAATAATTTATGGAAATTTAACAAAATTTTGCGAAACCGGGAAAATGAAGCTCAATCTAAGGTAGAAGGGGTCGAGATACGACAAAAAGTCATAAGACCAAAGTTGTAGATCTCTTAATTTTAGGACGCGAAAGTGCAATCCGTTCATTGATAGCAATTACCGTTCGGCCACAAGAGAGCTCGAAACGAAAGCCTGCACCGTCCTATATATTGATTCGGTGGGAGGGGGTTAATTATTAAAAATTTTAGCTTTTCGGATTTTTTCCAGGGGTTACAGCCTAATAACTATCAGGTTGCCGAATTTCAAGTTCCTAGCTCATCTGGAAGGGTCTAACACGAAATTTCTTTGATTGGGCGGAAGGGGGGCTAAATATAAAAAAATTGTACTTTTTGCAATTTTTCCTTGGGTTGCAGCCTAAAAGCTGTCAGACTGCCGAATTTCAAGTTCCTACCTCATCTGGAAGGGTCTAACACGAATATTTACTACGACATTTTGATGGGCCGTAAGGGGGGCTAAATATGAAAAATGTCAACTTTTTTGAATTTTTCCTTGGGTTGCAGCCAAATAGCTATCAGATTGCCGAATTTCAAGTTCCTACCTCACTTGGTAGTGGGCAAACATTAATGTCAGTCAGTGAGTCAGTCAGTGAGTCAGTCAATTAGCCTTGTGGCTTTATATATATAAGATAAGATAGAGTCGGGCAATGTGCACGCTGAATAGTGCAGGCTTTCGTTTGGAAATTTATTGCGAGCAAACGGTGCATCGTATCGCGGTACGGTTTGCGGCGTTAGGCGACCCTTTTAGTGGTCTATATTACTGTCTTTGGCGCTTTCTCCTACCCCGCATATTTATGCCATAGAGGAGGTGAACGTTTCGATCCATGTCAAATTTCGCCCACTTTTCACAAATTGAAAAATAATTTTTCCAACTTGGCAGACAGCTACAGTGTTGAAACTTTGCAGGCAAGTTGACGATGAAACGGCCTATAATTTCGGTTATTTGAGGTTTTACCGTATCTCAACGGGGTTCGCCATAAATTGCTTAAGAATCATCAATTAGGCCGAAATTTCAGTAGTGTTTCCACATGTACCCTCCGTTTTCCCATACTTGCAAGGCAGCTAGAATAACGAAAGTCGGTCTACATATGGCCAATGCCGTTGCCAAGGAGCGTGCTGAATTTCGTTCATCTATCTATCATACGAGTGTGTGAATCAGAAAATAATTTATGGAAATTTAACAAAATTTTGCGAAACCGGGAAAATGAAGCTCAATCTAAGGTAGAAGGGGTCGAGATACGACAAAAAGTCATAAGACCAAAGTTGTAGATCTCTTAATTTTAGGACGCGAAAGTGCAATCCGTTCATTGATAGCAATTACCGTTCGGCCACAAGAGAGCTCGAAACGAAAGCCTGCACCGTCCTATATATTGATTCGGTGGGAGGGGGTTAATTATTAAAAATTTTAGCTTTTCGGATTTTTTCCAGGGGTTACAGCCTAATAACTATCAGGTTGCCGAATTTCAAGTTCCTAGCTCATCTGGAAGGGTCTAACACGAAATTTCTTTGATTGGGCGGAAGGGGGGCTAAATATAAAAAAATTGTACTTTTTGCAATTTTTCCTTGGGTTGCAGCCTAAAAGCTGTCAGACTGCCGAATTTCAAGTTCCTACCTCATCTGGAAGGGTCTAACACGAATATTTACTACGACATTTTGATGGGCCGTAAGGGGGGCTAAA
Organism: Anabrus simplex; assembly: GCF_040414725.1. Taxonomy (NCBI): domain Eukaryota; kingdom Metazoa; phylum Arthropoda; class Insecta; order Orthoptera; family Tettigoniidae; genus Anabrus; species Anabrus simplex. Next base: position 118,207,681 of record NC_090272.1, read on the forward strand.
TATGAAAAATGTCAACTTTTTTGAATTTTTCCTTGGGTTGCAGCCAAATAGCTATCAGATTGCCGAATTTCAAGTTCCTACCTCACTTGGTAGTGGGCAAACATTAATGTCAGTCAGTGAGTCAGTCAGTGAGTCAGTCAATTAGCCTTGTGGCTTTATATATATAAGATAAGATAGAGTCGGGCAATGTGCACGCTGAATAGTGCAGGCTTTCGTTTGGAAATTTATTGCGAGCAAACGGTGCATCGTATCGCGGTACGGTTTGCGGCGTTAGGCGACCCTTTTAGTGGTCTATATTACTGTCTTTGGCGCTTTCTCCTACCCCGCATATTTATGCCATAGAGGAGGTGAACGTTTCGATCCATGTCAAATTTCGCCCACTTTTCACAAATTGAAAAATAATTTTTCCAACTTGGCAGACAGCTACAGTGTTGAAACTTTGCAGGCAAGTTGACGATGAAACGGCCTATAATTTCGGTTATTTGAGGTTTTACCGTATCTCAACGGGGTTCGCCATAAATTGCTTAAGAATCATCAATTAGGCCGAAATTTCAGTAGTGTTTCCACATGTACCCTCCGTTTTCCCATACTTGCAAGGCAGCTAGAATAACGAAAGTCGGTCTACATATGGCCAATGCCGTTGCCAAGGAGCGTGCTGAATTTCGTTCATCTATCTATCATACGAGTGTGTGAATCAGAAAATAATTTATGGAAATTTAACAAAATTTTGCGAAACCGGGAAAATGAAGCTCAATCTAAGGTAGAAGGGGTCGAGATACGACAAAAAGTCATAAGACCAAAGTTGTAGATCTCTTAATTTTAGGAGTCGAAAGTGCAATCCGTTCATTGATAGCAATTACCGTTCGGCCACAAGAGAGCTCGAAACGAAAGCCTGCACCGTCCTATATATTGATTCGGTGGGAGGGGGTTAATTATTAAAAATTTTAGCTTTTCGGATTTTTTCCAGGGGTTACAGCCTAATAACTATCAGGTTGCCGAATTTCAAGTTCCTAGCTCATCTGGAAGGGTCTAACACGAAATTTCTTTGATTGGGCGGAAGGGGGGCTAAATATAAAAAAATTGTACTTTTTGCAATTTTTCCTTGGGTTGCAGCCTAAAAGCTGTCAGACTGCCGAATTTCAAGTTCCTACCTCATCTGGAAGGGTCTAACACGAATATTTACTACGACATTTTGATGGGCCGTAAGGGGGGCTAAATATGAAAAATGTCAACTTTTTTGAATTTTTCCTTGGGTTGCAGCCAAATAGCTATCAGATTGCCGAATTTCAAGTTCCTACCTCACTTGGTAGTGGGCAAACATTAATGTCAGTCAGTGAGTCAGTCAGTGAGTCAGTCAATTAGCCTTGTGGCTTTATATATATAAGACTCGCTTTCGCTCGTTGGGGGCTGCGCCCCCAAACCCCCCATTCCTCTACATTACAAGTGGTCACATGGAAAATTACTGTGACGAACCGGTACTTCTTGGATTGCGCCACCAGACTGCCCATATATTCGCGTACATGTTTGGTCCTCTAATATTTTCTCGTACAGTACATTCACGTTTTATAGAAAAGATAGCGTTAAACGTTTCGACGTGGTGAAAATTACGTACGATTCTCACAAGATAAGAAATTATTCTCCTAATGTAACGGGGAGCTGTAGTCTTGAAACTTGGTGGTTTTATCGTGGTTGAAACGCTCTATATTTCCGTTGTTTGATGTTTTGTCGTATCTGCAACGTTTTCACCGTAGATTGGTTTAGAACCTTGGATTAGGCGTACAGTGTTTCCGTTTTACTTTCGCGTTTCCATTTTTACAGGGTGCTAGAATAATGTATTTTGCTCACGTGTGACCCACGAACGTTCCAGTGAGCCTGCTTAATTTCATGAATCTCTCGGTCTTGTAACTGTGTAACACAGTAAAATTAATTACGCAAAATGTAAAAAATTGACGTTAAATCTGAAAAATGGAGCTCTATCTAAGGCATAAGGGAGCAAGATACGACTAAAATCCCGGGTCAGAAATTGTAGATCTCTTCATGATCGGATCCGTACGTCTTGTCTATTTGGTGGTAGGAGCGTGCGGAATTTCGTTCATCTACCCATCCTATGAGTGTGTGAATCAGTAAAATCATTTATGGAAATTTAACAAAAATGACCAAAACCGGGAAAATGAAGCTCAATCTAAGGTAGAAGGAGTCGAGATACGACAAAAAGTCATAGGACCAAAGTTGTAGATCTCTTCACTTTAGCGTACGAAAGTGCAGTCCGTTTATTGATGACAATTACCGTTTAGCGACAAGAAAGCTCGAAACGAAAGCCTGCACCGTCATTTAATTTGGCTTAATATTTGGAACTTTTTAGTGGATAAAATATTAAATATTTCAACTTTTTGCAGTTTCTACGTCGGTTAAAGGCTAGGAGCTAGAACTTTGCCAAATATCAATTTTGTACGGCACTGCATCACGGTGTCCGCAATCTTGTTTGGGTGGAGGGGGCAAAAATTAAAAATTTAAACTTTTTGGAACCTTCCCGTAGGTTACACGCTAATAACTATCACATTGCCAAATTCTAAGTTGCTAGCTTACCTGAAACGAAAGGGTCTAACACGAAATTTGAGTACGATATTTTGATTCGATTGAGGGGGCTAAATACAAAAAATTAGAACTTTGTGGAGTTTTGCCTTGGGTTACAGCCTAATAGCTATCAGATTGCCGAATTTCAAGTTTCTAGCTCATCTGGAAGGGTCTAACACGAAATTTTAGTCCGATTATTTGATGGGACGGAAGGGGGGCTAAATATGAAAAATTTCAACTTTTTTGAATTTTTCCTTGGGTTTCAGCCTAATAGCTATCAGATTGCCGAATTTCAAGTTCCTAGCTCACCTGGAAGTGGGAAAACATTAATGTCAGTCAGTCAGTCAGTCAGTGAGTCAGCCTTGTGGCTTTATATATATAAGATAAGATAGAGCCAGGCAATGGGCACGCTAAATAGTGCAGGCTTTCGTTTAGAAATTGATTGCGAGCAAACGGTGCGTCGTATCGAGGTACGGATTGCGGCGTTAGACGACCCGTTTAGTGGTCTACATTGCTGCCTTAGGCGCTTTCTCCTATCCCGCATATTTATGCCATAGAAAGAGGTGAACGTTTCGATCCATGTCAAATTTCGCCCACTTTTCACAAATTGAAAAATAATTTTGCCAACTTGGCAGACAGCTACATTCTTGAAACTTTGCAGGCAGGTTGGCGATGAAACGACCTATAATTTTGCTTATTTGAGGTTTTGCCGTATCTCAACGGGTTTCGCCATAAATTGCTTAGGAATCATAAATTAGGCCGAAATTTCAATAGTGTTTCCACATGTACCCTCCGTTTTCCCATACTTGCAAGGCAGCTAGAATAACGAAAGTCGGTCTACATATGGCCAATGACGTTGCCAAGGAGCGTCCTGAATTTCGTTCATCTATCCATCTTATGAGTGTGTGAATCAGTAAAATCATTTATGGAAATTTAACAAAAATGACCGATACCGGGAAAATGAAGCTCAATCTAAGGTAGAAGGGGTCGAGATACGACAAAAAGTCATAAGACCAAAGTTGTAGATCTCTTAATTTTAGGAGTCGAAAGTGCAATCCGTTCATTGATAGCAATTACCGTTCGGCCACAAAATAGCTCTAAACGAAAGTCTGCATCGTCATAAAATTTGGCTTCATATTTCGATTTTTCAGTGGGTTAATTATTCAAAATTTGAACTTTTTGCAATTTCTACGTCGGTTACAGGCTAGGAGCTAGAACTTTGCCATATATTAATTTTGTAGGGCACTGCATCACGGTATCCGCCATTTTGTTTGGGGGGAGGGGGGCAAAAATTTAAAATTTAAAATTTTTGGAATTTTTCCGTGGGTTACACGCTAATAGCTATCACCTTGCCAAATTTCAAGTTTCTAGCGCATCTGGAACTGAAGGATCTAACCCGAAATTTTTTTATTCCGTGGGGGGCTACGTACACAAAAATTTGAACTTTTGGGAATTTTTCCTTGGGTTACAGCGTAATATCTATCAGGTTGCCGAATTTCAAGTTCCTAGCTCATCTGGAAGGGTCTAACACGAAATTTCTTTGATTGGGCGGAAGGGGGGCTAAATATAAAAAAATTGTACTTTTTGCAATTTTTCCTTGGGTTGCAGCCTAAAAGCTGTCAGACTGCCGAATTTCAAGTTCCTAGCTCACTTGGAAGTGGGCAAACATTAATGTCAGTGAGTCAGTCAGTGAGTCAGTCAATTAGCCTTGTGGCTTTATATATATAAGATAAGATAAGATAGTCAGGCAATGTGCACGCTGAATAGTGCAGGCTTTCGTTTGGAAATTGATTGCGAGCAAACGGTGCATCGTATCGCGGTACGGTTTGCGACGTTAGGCGACCCTTTTAGTGGTCTACATTACTGTCTTTGGCGCTTTCTCCTACCCCGCATATTTATGCCATAGAGGAGGTGAACGTTTCGATCCATGTCAAATTTCGCCCACTTTTCACAAATTGAAAAATAATTTTTCCAACTTGGCAGACAGATACAGTCTTGAAACTTTGCAGACACGTTGACGATGAAACGGCCTATAATTTCGGTTATTTGAGGTTTTACCGTATCTCAACGGGTTTCGCCATAAATTGCTTAAGAATCATCAATTAGGCCGAAATTTGAGTAGTGTTTCCACATGTACCCTCCGTTTTCCCATACTTGCAAGGCAGCTAGAATAACGAAAGTCGGTCTACATATGGCCAATGCCGTTGCCAAGGAGCGTGCTGAATTTCGTTCATCTATCTATCATATGAGTGTGTGAATCAGAAAATAATGTATGGAAATTTAACAAAATTTTGCGAAACCGGGAAAATGAAGCTCAATCTAAGGTAGAAGGGGTCGAGATACGACCAAAAGTCATAAGACCAAAGTTGTAGATCTCTTAATTTTAGGAGTCGAAAGTGCAATCCGTTCATTGATAGCAATTACCGTTCGGCCACAAAATAGCTCTAAACGAAAGTCTGCATCGTCATAAAATTTGGCTTCATATTTCGATTTTTCAGTGGGTTAATTATTCAAAATTTGAACTTTTTGCAATTTCTACGTCGGTTACAGGCTAGGAGCTAGAACTTTGCCATATATTAATTTTGTAGGGCACTGCATCACGGTATCCGCCATTTTGTTTGGGGGGAGGGGGGCAGAAATTTAAAATTTAAAATTTTTGGAATTTTTCCGTGGGTTACACGCTAATAGCTATCACCTTGCCAAATTTCAAGTTTCTAGCGCATCTGGAACTGAAGGATCTAACCCGAAATTTGTTTATTCCGTGGGGGGCTACGTACACAAAAATTTGAACTTTTTGGAATTTTTCCTTGGGTTACAGCCTAATATCTATCAGGTTGCCGAATTTCAAGTTCCTAGCTCATCTGGAAGGGTCTAACACGAAATTTCTTTGATTGGGCGGAAGGGGGGGTTAAATATAAAAAAATTGTACTTTTTGCAATTTTTCCTTGGGTTGCAGCCTAAAAGCTGTCAGACTGCCGAATTTCAAGTTCCTAGCTCACTTGGAAGTGGGCAAACATTAATGTCAGTGAGTCAGTCAGTGAGTCAGTCAATTAGCCTTGTGGCTTTATATATATAAGATAAGATAAGATAGTCAGGCAATGTGCACGCTGAATAGTGCAGGCTTTCGTTTGGAAATTGATTGCGAGCAAACGGTACATCGTATCGCGGTACGGTTTGCGGCGTTAGGCGACCCTTTTAGTGGTCTACATTACTGTCTTTGGCGCTTTCTCCTACCCCGCATATTTATGCCATAGAGGAGGTGAACGTTTCGATCCATGTCAAATTTCGCCCACTTTTCACAAATTGAAAAATAATTTTTCCAACTTGGCAGACAGATACAGTCTTGAAACTTTGCAGACACGTTGACGATGAAACGGCCTATAATTTCGGTTATTTGAGGTTTTACCGTATCTCAACGGGTTTCGCCATAAATTGCTTAAGAATCATCAATTAGGCCGAAATTTGAGTAGTGTTTCCACATGTACCCTCCGTTTTCCCATACTTGCAAGGCAGCTAGAATAACGAAAGTCGGTCTACATATGGCCAATGCCGTTGCCAAGGAGCGTGCTGAATTTCGTTCATCTATCTATCATATGAGTGTGTGAATCAGAAAATAATGTATGGAAATTTAACAAAATTTTGCGAAACCGGGAAAATGAAGCTCAATCTAAGGTAGAAGGGGTCGAGATACGACAAAAAGTCATAAGACCAAAGTTGTAGATCTCTTAATTTTAGGAGTCGAAAGTGCAATCCGTTCATTGATAGCAATTACCGTTCGGCCACAAAATAGCTCTAAACGAAAGTCTGCATCGTCATAAAATTTGGCTTCATATTTCGATTTTTCAGTGGGTTAATTATTCAAAATTTGAACTTTTTGCAATTTCTACGTCGGTTACAGGCTAGGAGCTAGAACTTTGCCATATATTAATTTTGTAGGGCACTGCATCACGGTATCCGCCATTTTGTTTGGGGGGAGGGGGGCAAAAATTTAAAATTTAAAATTTTTGGAATTTTTCCGTGGGTTACACGCTAATAGCTATCACCTTGCCAAATTTCAAGTTTCTAGCGCATCTGGAACTGAAGGATCTAACCCGAAATTTTTTTTATTCCGTGGGGGGCTACGTACACAAAAATTTGAACTTTTGGGAATTTTTCCTTGGGTTACAGCGTAATATCTATCAGGTTGCCGAATTTCAAGTTCCTAGCTCATCTGGAAGGGTCTAACACGAAATTTCTTTGATTGGGCGGAAGGGGGGCTAAATATAAAAAAATTGTACTTTTTGCAATTTTTCCTTGGGTTGCAGCCTAAAAGCTGTCAGACTGCCGAATTTCAAGTTCCTAGCTCACTTGGAAGTGGGCAAACATTAATGTCAGTGAGTCAGTCAGTGAGTCAGTCAATTAGCCTTGTGGCTTTATATATATAAGATAAGATAAGATAGTCAGGCAATGTGCACGCTGAATAGTGCAGGCTTTCGTTTGGAAATTGATTGCGAGCAAACGGTGCATCGTATCGCGGTACGGTTTGCGGCGTTAGGCGACCCTTTTAGTGGTCTACATTACTGTCTTTGGCGCTTTCTCCTACCCCGCATATTTATGCCATAGAGGAGGTGAACGTTTCGATCCATGTCAAATTTCGCCCACTTTTCACAAATTGAAAAATAATTTTTCCAACTTGGCAGACAGATACAGTCTTGAAACTTTGCAGACACGTTGACGATGAAACGGCCTATAATTTCGGTTATTTGAGGTTTTACCGTATCTCAACGGGTTTCGCCATAAATTGCTTAAGAATCATCAATTAGGCCGAAATTTGAGTAGTGTTTCCACATGTACCCTCCGTTTTCCCATACTTGCAAGGCAGCTAGAATAACGAAAGTCGGTCTACATATGGCCAATGCCGTTGCCAAGGAGCGTGCTGAATTTCGTTCATCTATCTATCATATGAGTGTGTGAATCAGAAAATAATGTATGGAAATTTAACAAAATTTTGCGAAACCGGGAAAATGAAGCTCAATCTAAGGTAGAAGGGGTCGAGATACGACAAAAAGTCATAAGACCAAAGTTGTAGATCTCTTAATTTTACGAGTCGAAAGTGCAATCCGTTCATTGATAGCAATTACCGTTCGGCCACAAAATAGCTCTAAACGAAAGTCTGCATCGTCATAAAATTTGGCTTCATATTTCGATTTTTCAGTGGGTTAATTATTCAAAATTTGAACTTTTTGCAATTTCTACGTCGGTTACAGGCTAGGAGCTAGAACTTTGCCATATATTAATTTTGTAGGGCACTGCATCACGGTATCCGCCATTTTGTTTGGGGGGAGGGGGGCAAAAATTTAAAATTTAAAATTTTTGGAATTTTTCCGTGGGTTACACGCTAATAGCTATCACCTTGCCAAATTTCAAGTTTCTAGCGCATCTGGAACTGAAGGATCTAACCCGAAATTTTTTTATTCCGTGGGGGGCTACGTACACAAAAATTTGAACTTTTGGGAATTTTTCCTTGGGTTACAGCGTAATATCTATCAGGTTGCCGAATTTCAAGTTCCTAGCTCATCTGGAAGGGTCTAACACGAAATTTCTTTGATTGGGCGGAAGGGGGGCTAAATATAAAAAAATTGTACTTTTTGCAATTTTTCCTTGGGTTGCAGCCTAAAAGCTGTCAGACTGCCGAATTTCAAGTTCCTAGCTCACTTGGAAGTGGGCAAACATTAATGTCAGTGAGTCAGTCAGTGAGTCAGTCAATTAGCCTTGTGGCTTTATATATATAAGATAAGATAAGATAGTCAGGCAATGTGCACGCTGAATAGTGCAGGCTTTCGTTTGGAAATTGATTGCGAGCAAACGGTGCATCGTATCGCGGTACGGTTTGCGGCGTTAGGCGACCCTTTTAGTGGTCTACATTACTGTCTTTGGCGCTTTCTCCTACCCCGCATATTTATGCCATAGAGGAGGTGAACGTTTCGATCCATGTCAAATTTCGCCCACTTTTCACAAATTGAAAAATAATTTTTCCAACTTGGCAGACAGATACAGTCTTGAAACTTTGCAGACACGTTGACGATGAAACGGCCTATAATTTCGGTTATTTGAGGTTTTACCGTATCTCAACGGGTTTCGCCATAAATTGCTTAAGAATCATCAATTAGGCCGAAATTTGAGTAGTGTTTCCACATGTACCCTCCGTTTTCCCATACTTGCAAGGCAGCTAGAATAACGAAAGTCGGTCTACATATGGCCAATGCCGTTGCCAAGGAGCGTGCTGAATTTCGTTCATCTATCTATCATATGAGTGTGTGAATCAGAAAATAATGTATGGAAATTTAACAAAATTTTGCGAAACCGGGAAAATGAAGCTCAATCTAAGGTAGAAGGTGTCGAGATACGACAAAAAGTCATAAGACCAAAGTTGTAGATCTCTTAATTTTACGAGTCGAAAGTGCAATCCGTTCATTGATAGCAATTACCGTTCGGCCACAAAATAGCTCTAAACGAAAGTCTGCATCGTCATAAAATTTGGCTTCATATTTCGATTTTTCAGTGGGTTAATTATTCAAAATTTGAACTTTTTGCAATTTCTACGTCGGTTACAGGCTAGGAGCTAGAACTTTGCCATATATTAATTTTGTAGGGCACTGCATCACGGTATCCGCCATTTTGTTTGGGGGGAGGGGGGCAAAAATTTAAAATTTAAAATTTTTGGAATTTTTCCGTGGGTTACACGCTAATAGCTATCACCTTGCCAAATTTCAAGTTTCTAGCGCATCTGGAACTGAAGGATCTAACCCGAAATTTTTTTATTCCGTGGGGGGCTACGTACACAAAAATTTGAACTTTTGGGAATTTTTCCTTGGGTTACAGCGTAATATCTATCAGGTTGCCGAATTTCAAGTTCCTAGCTCATCTGGAAGGGTCTAACACGAAATTTCTTTGATTGGGCGGAAGGGGGGCTAAATATAAAAAAATTGTACTTTTTGCAATTTTTCCTTGGGTTGCAGCCTAAAAGCTGTCAGACTGCCGAATTTCAAGTTCCTAGCTCACTTGGAAGTGGGCAAACATTAATGTCAGTGAGTCAGTCAGTGAGTCAGTCAATTAGCCTTGTGGCTTTATATATATAAGATAAGATAAGATAGTCAGGCAATGTGCACGCTGAATAGTGCAGGCTTTCGTTTGGAAATTGATTGCGAGCAAACGGTGCATCGTATCGCGGTACGGTTTGCGGCGTTAGGCGACCCTTTTAGTGGTCTACATTACTGTCTTTGGCGCTTTCTCCTACCCCGCATATTTATGCCATAGAGGAGGTGAACGTTTCGATCCATGTCAAATTTCGCCCACTTTTCACAAATTGAAAAATAATTTTTCCAACTTGGCAGACAGATACAGTCTTGAAACTTTGCAGACACGTTGACGATGAAACGGCCTATAATTTCGGTTATTTGAGGTTTTACCGTATCTCAACGGGTTTCGCCATAAATTGCTTAAGAATCATCAATTAGGCCGAAATTTGAGTAGTGTTTCCACATGTACCCTCCGTTTTCCCATACTTGCAAGGCAGCTAGAATAACGAAAGTCGGTCTACATATGGCCAATGCCGTTGCCAAGGAGCGTGCTGAATTTCGTTCATCTATCTATCATAGGAGTGTGTGAATCAGAAAATAATGTATGGAAATTTAACAAAATTTTGCGAAACCGGGAAAATGAAGCTCAATCTAAGGTAGAAGGGGTCGAGATACGACAAAAAGTCATAAGACCAAAGTTGTAGATCTCTTAATTTTACGAGTCGAAAGTGCAATCCGTTCATTGATAGCAATTACCGTTCGGCCACAAAATAGCTCTAAACGAAAGTCTGCATCGTCATAAAATTTGGCTTCATATTTCGATTTTTCAGTGGGTTAATTATTCAAAATTTGAACTTTTTGCAATTTCTACGTCGGTTACAGGCTAGGAGCTAGAACTTTGCCATATATTAATTTTGTAGGGCACTGCATCACGGTATCCGCCATTTTGTTTGGGGGGAGGGGGGCAAAAATTTAAAATTTAAAATTTTTGGAATTTTTCCGTGGGTTACACGCTAATAGCTATCACCTTGCCAAATTTCAAGTTTCTAGCGCATCTGGAACTGAAGGATCTAACCCGAAATTTTTTTATTCCGTGGGGGGCTACGTACACAAAAATTTGAACTTTTGGGAATTTTTCCTTGGGTTACAGCGTAATATCTATCAGGTTGCCGAATTTCAAGTTCCTAGCTCATCTGGAAGGGTCTAACACGAAATTTCTTTGATTGGGCGGAAGGGGGGCTAAATATAAAAAAATTGTACTTTTTGCAATTTTTCCTTGGGTTGCAGCCTAAAAGCTGTCAGACTGCCGAATTTCAAGTTCCTAGCTCACTTGGAAGTGGGCAAACATTAATGTCAGTGAGTCAGTCAGTGAGTCAGTCAATTAGCCTTGTGGCTTTATATATATAAGATAAGATAGAGTCGGGCAATGTGCACGCTGAATAGTGCAGGCTTTCGTTTGGAAATTTATTGCGAGCAAACGGTGCATCGTATCGCGGTACGGTTTGCGGCGTTAGGCGACCCTTTTAGTGGTCTATATTACTGTCTTTGGCGCTTTCTCCTACCCCGCATATTTATGCCATAGAGGAGGTGAACGATTCGATCCATGTCAAATTTCGCCCACTTTTCACAAATTGAAAAATAATTTTTCCAACTTGGCAGACAGCTACAGTGTTGAAACTTTGCAGGCAAGTTGACGATGAAACGGCCTATAATTTCGGTTATTTGAGGTTTTACCGTATCTCAACGGGGTTCGCCATAAATTGCTTAAGAATCATCAATTAGGCCGAAATTTCAGTAGTGTTTCCACATGTACCCTCCGTTTTCCCATACTTGCAAGGCAGCTAGAATAACGAAAGTCGGTCTACATATGGCCAATGCCGTTGCCAAGGAGCGTGCTGAATTTCGTTCATCTATCTATCATACGAGTGTGTGAATCAGAAAATAATTTATGGAAATTTAACAAAATTTTGCGAAACCGGGAAAATGAAGCTCAATCTAAGGTAGAAGGGGTCGAGATACGACAAAAAGTCATAAGACCAAAGTTGTAGATCTCTTAATTTTAGGAGTCGAAAGTGCAATCCGTTCATTGATAGCAATTACCGTTCGGCCACAAGAGAGCTCGAAACGAAAGCCTGCACCGTCCTATATATTGATTCGGTGGGAGGGGGTTAATTATTAAAAATTTTAGCTTTTCGGATTTTTTCCAGGGGTTACAGCCTAATAACTATCAGGTTGCCGAATTTCAAGTTCCTAGCTCATCTGGAACTGTCTAACACGAAATTTCTTTGATTGGGCGGAAGGGGGGCTAAATATAAAAAAATTGTACTTTTTGCAATTTTTCCTTGGGTTGCAGCCTAAAAGCTGTCAGACTGCCGAATTTCAAGTTCCTACCTCATCTGGAAGGGTCTAACACGAATATTTACTACGACATTTTGATGGGCCGTAAGGGGGGCTAAATATGAAAAAGTCAACTTTTTTGAATTTTTCCTTGGGTTGCAGCCAAATAGCTATCAGATTGCCGAATTTCAAGTTCCTACCTCACTTGGTAGTGGGCAAACATTAATGTCAGTCAGTGAGTCAGTCAGTGAGTCAGTCAATTAGCCTTGTGGCTTTATATATATAAGATAAGATAGAGTCGGGCAATGTGCACGCTGAATAGTGCAGGCTTTCGTTTGGAAATTTATTGCGAGCAAACGGTGCATCGTATCGCGGTACGGTTTGCGGCGTTAGGCGACCCTTTTAGTGGTCTATATTACTGTCTTTGGCGCTTTCTCCTACCCCGCATATTTATGCCATAGAGGAGGTGAACGTTTCGATCCATGTCAAATTTCGCCCACTTTTCACAAATTGAAAAATAATTTTTCCAACTTGGCAGACAGCTACAGTGTTGAAACTTTGCAGGCAAGTTGACGATGAAACGGCCTATAATTTCGGTTATTTGAGGTTTTACCGTATCTCAACGGGGTTCGCCATAAATTGCTTAAGAATCATCAATTAGGCCGAAATTTCAGTAGTGTTTCCACATGTACCCTCCGTTTTCCCATACTTGCAAGGCAGCTAGAATAACGAAAGTCGGTCTACATATGGCCAATGCCGTTGCCAAGGAGCGTGCTGAATTTCGTTCATCTATCTATCATACGAGTGTGTGAATCAGAAAATAATTTATGGAAATTTAACAAAATTTTGCGAAACCGGGAAAATGAAGCTCAATCTAAGGTAGAAGGGGTCGAGATACGACAAAAAGTCATAAGACCAAAGTTGTAGATCTCTTAATTTTAGGAGTCGAAAGTGCAATCCGTTCATTGATAGCAATTACCGTTCGGCCACAAGAGAGCTCGAAACGAAAGCCTGCACCGTCCTATATATTGATTCGGTGGGAGGGGGTTAATTATTAAAAATTTTAGCTTTTCGGATTTTTTCCAGGGGTTACAGCCTAATAACTATCAGGTTGCCGAATTTCAAGTTCCTAGCTCATCTGGAAGGGTCTAACACGAAATTTCTTTGATTGGGCGGAAGGGGGGCTAAATATAAAAAAAATGTACTTTTTGCAATTTTTCCTTGGGTTGCAGCCTAAAAGCTGTCAGACTGCCGAATTTCAAGTTCCTACCTCATCTGGAAGGGTCTAACACGAATATTTACTACGACATTTTGATGGGCCGTAAGGGGGGCTAAATATGAAAAATGTCAACTTTTTTGAATTTTTCCTTGGGTTGCAGCCAAATAGCTATCAGATTGCCGAATTTCAAGTTCCTACCTCACTTGGTAGTGGGCAAACATTAATGTCAGTCAGTGAGTCAGTGAGTGAGTCAGTCAATTAGCCTTGTGGCTTTATATATATAAGATAAGATAGAGTCGGGCAATGTGCACGCTGAATAGTGCAGGCTTTCGTTTGGAAATTTATTGCGAGCAAACGGTGCATCGTATCGCGGTACGGTTTGCGGCGTTAGGCGACCCTTTTAGTGGTCTATATTACTGTCTTTGGCGCTTTCTCCTACCCCGCATATTTATGCCATAGAGGAGGTGAACGTTTCGATCCATGTCAAATTTCGCCCACTTTTCACAAATTGAAAAATAATTTTTCCAACTTGGCAGACAGCTACAGTGTTGAAACTTTGCAGGCAAGTTGACGATGAAACGGCCTATAATTTCGGTTATTTGAGGTTTTACCGTATCTCAACGGGGTTCGCCATAAATTGCTTAAGAATCATCAATTAGGCCGAAATTTCAGTAGTGTTTACACATGTACCCTCCGTTTTCCCATACTTGCAAGGCAGCTAGAATAACGAAAGTCGGTCTACATATGGCCAATGCCGTTGCCAAGGAGCGTGCTGAATTTCGTTCATCTATCTATCATACGAGTGTGTGAATCAGAAAATAATTTATGGAAATTTAACAAAATTTTGCGAAACCGGGAAAATGAAGCTCAATCTAAGGTAGAAGGGGTCGAGATACGACAAAAAGTCATAAGACCAAAGTTGTAGATCTCTTAATTTTAGGAGTCGAAAGTGCAATCCGTTCATTGATAGCAATTACCGTTCGGCCACAAGAGAGCTCGAAACGAAAGCCTGCACCGTCCTATATATTGATTCGGTGGGAGGGGGTTAATTATTAAAAATTTTAGCTTTTCGGATTTTTTCCAGGGGTTACAGCCTAATAACTATCAGGTTGCCGAATTTCAAGTTCCTAGCTCATCTGGAAGGGTCTAACACGAAATTTCTTTGATTGGGCGGAAGGGGGGCTAAATATAAAAAAATTGTACTTTTTGCAATTTTTCCTTGGGTTGCAGCCTAAAAGCTGTCAGACTGCCGAATTTCAAGTTCCTACCTCATCTGGAAGGGTCTAACACGAATATTTACTACGACATTTTGATGGGCCGTAAGGGGGGCTAAATATGAAAAATGTCAACTTTTTTGAATTTTTCCTTGGGTTGCAGCCAAATAGCTATCAGATTGCCGAATTTCAAGTTCCTACCTCACTTGGTAGTGGGCAAACATTAATGTCAGTCAGTGAGTCAGTGAGTGAGTCAGTCAATTAGCCTTGTGGCTTTATATATATAAGATAAGATAGAGTCGGGCAATGTGCACGCTGAATAGTGCAGGCTTTCGTTTGGAAATTTATTGCGAGCAAACGGTGCATCGTATCGCGGTACGGTTTGCGGCGTTAGGCGACCCTTTTAGTGGTCTATATTACTGTCTTTGGCGCTTTCTCCTACCCCGCATATTTATGCCATAGAGGAGGTGAACGATTCGATCCATGTCAAATTTCGCCCACTTTTCACAAATTGAAAAATAATTTTTCCAACTTGGCAGACAGCTACAGTGTTGAAACTTTGCAGGCAAGTTGACGATGAAACGGCCTATAATTTCGGTTATTTGAGGTTTTACCGTATCTCAACGGGGTTCGCCATAAATTGCTTAAGAATCATCAATTAGGCCGAAATTTCAGTAGTGTTTCCACATGTACCCTCCGTTTTCCCATACTTGCAAGGCAGCTAGAATAACGAAAGTCGGTCTACATATGGCCAATGCCGTTGCCAAGGAGCGTGCTGAATTTCGTTCATCTATCTATCATACGAGTGTGTGAATCAGAAAATAATTTATGGAAATTTAACAAAATTTTGCGAAACCGGGAAAATGAAGCTCAATCTAAGGTAGAAGGGGTCGAGATACGACAAAAAGTCATAAGACCAAAGTTGTAGATCTCTTAATTTTAGGAGTCGAAAGTGCAATCCGTTCATTGATAGCAATTACCGTTCGGCCACAAGAGAGCTCGAAACGAAAGCCTGCACCGTCCTATATATTGATTCGGTGGGAGGGGGTTAATTATTAAAAATTTTAGCTTTTCGGATTTTTTCCAGGGGTTACAGCCTAATAACTATCAGGTTGCCGAATTTCAAGTTCCTAGCTCATCTGGAAGGGTCTAACACGAAATTTCTTTGATTGGGCGGAAGGGGGGCTAAATATAAAAAAATTGTACTTTTTGCAATTTTTCCTTGGGTTGCAGCCTAAAAGCTGTCAGACTGCCGAATTTCAAGTTCCTACCTCATCTGGAAGGGTCTAACACGAATATTTACTACGACATTTTGATGGGCCGTAAGGGGGGCTAAATATGAAAAATGTCAACTTTTTTGAATTTTTCCTTGGGTTGCAGCCAAATAGCTATCAGATTGCCGAATTTCAAGTTCCTACCTCACTTGGTAGTGGGCAAACATTAATGTCAGTCAGTGAGTCAGTCAGTGAGTCAGTCAATTAGCCTTGTGGCTTTATATATATAAGATAAGATAGAGTCGGGCAATGTGCACGCTGAATAGTGCAGGCTTTCGTTTGGAAATTTATTGCGAGCAAACGGTGCATCGTATCGCGGTACGGTTTGCGGCGTTAGGCGACCCTTTTAGTGGTCTATATTACTGTCTTTGGCGCTTTCTCCTACCCCGCATATTTATGCCATAGAGGAGGTGAACGATTCGATCCATGTCAAATTTCGCCCACTTTTCACAAATTGAAAAATAATTTTTCCAACTTGGCAGACAGCTACAGTGTTGAAACTTTGCAGGCAAGTTGACGATGAAACGGCCTATAATTTCGCTTATTTGAGGTTTTACCGTATCTCAACGGGGTTCGCCATAAATTGCTTAAGAATCATCAATTAGGCCGAAATTTCAGTAGTGTTTACACATGTACCCTCCGTTTTCCCATACTTGCAAGGCAGCTAGAATAACGAAAGTCGGTCTACATATGGCCAATGCCGTTGCCAAGGAGCGTGCTGAATTTCGTTCATCTATCTATCATACGAGTGTGTGAATCAGAAAATAATTTATGGAAATTTAACAAAATTTTGCGAAACCGGGAAAATGAAGCTCAATCTAAGGTAGAAGGGGTCGAGATACGACAAAAAGTCATAAGACCAAAGTTGTAGATCTCTTAATTTTAGGAGTCGAAAGTGCAATCCGTTCATTGATAGCAATTACCGTTCGGCCACAAGAGAGCTCGAAACGAAAGCCTGCACCGTCCTATATATTGATTCGGTGGGAGGGGGTTAATTATTAAAAATTTTAGCTTTTCGGATTTTTTCCAGGGGTTACAGCCTAATAACTATCAGGTTGCCGAATTTCAAGTTCCTAGCTCATCTGGAAGGGTCTAACACGAAATTTCTTTGATTGGGCGGAAGGGGGGCTAAATATAAAAAAATTGTACTTTTTGCAATTTTTCCTTGGGTTGCAGCCTAAAAGCTGTCAGACTGCCGAATTTCAAGTTCCTACCTCATCTGGAAGGGTCTAACACGAATATTTACTACGACATTTTGATGGGCCGTAAGGGGGGCTAAATATGAAAAATGTCAACTTTTTTGAATTTTTCCTTGGGTTGCAGCCAAATAGCTATCAGATTGCCGAATTTCAAGTTCCTACCTCACTTGGTAGTGGGCAAACATTAATGTCAGTCAGTGAGTCAGTCAGTGAGTCAGTCAATTAGCCTTGTGGCTTTATATATATAAGATAAGATAGAGTCGGGCAATGTGCACGCTGAATAGTGCAGGCTTTCGTTTGGAAATTTATTGCGAGCAAACGGTGCATCGTATCGCGGTACGGTTTGCGGCGTTAGGCGACCCTTTTAGTGGTCTATATTACTGTCTTTGGCGCTTTCTCCTACCCCGCATATTTATGCCATACAGGAGGTGAACGTTTCGATCCATGTCAAATTTCGCCCACTTTTCACAAATTGAAAAATAATTTTTCCAACTTGGCAGACAGCTACAGTGTTGAAACTTTGCAGGCAAGTTGACGATGAAACGGCCTATAATTTCGGTTATTTGAGGTTTTACCGTATCTCAACGGGGTTCGCCATAAATTGCTTAAGAATCATCAATTAGGCCGAAATTTCAGTAGTGTTTCCACATGTACCCTCCGTTTTCCCATACTTGCAAGGCAGCTAGAATAACGAAAGTCGGTCTACATATGGCCAATGCCGTTGCCAAGGAGCGTGCTGAATTTCGTTCATCTATCTATCATACGAGTGTGTGAATCAGAAAATAATTTATGGAAATTTAACAAAATTTTGCGAAACCGGGAAAATGAAGCTCAATCTAAGGTAGAAGGGGTCGAGATACGACAAAAAGTCATAAGACCAAAGTTGTAGATCTCTTAATTTTAGGAGTCGAAAGTGCAATCCGTTCATTGATAGCAATTACCGTTCGGCCACAAGAGAGCTCGAAACGAAAGCCTGCACCGTCCTATATATTGATTCGGTGGGAGGGGGTTAATTATTAAAAATTTTAGCTTTTCGGATTTTTTCCAGGGGTTACAGCCTAATAACTATCAGGTTGCCGAATTTCAAGTTCCTAGCTCATCTGGAAGGGTCTAACACGAAATTTCTTTGATTGGGCGGAAGGGGGGCTAAATATAAAAAAATTGTACTTTTTGCAATTTTTCCTTGGGTTGCAGCCTAAAAGCTGTCAGACTGCCGAATTTCAAGTTCCTACCTCATCTGGAAGGGTCTAACACGAATATTTACTACGACATTTTGATGGGCCGTAAGGGGGGCTAAATATGAAAAATGTCAACTTTTTTGAATTTTTCCTTGGGTTGCAGCCAAATAGCTATCAGATTGCCGAATTTCAAGTTCCTACCTCACTTGGTAGTGGGCAAACATTAATGTCAGTCAGTGAGTCAGTCAGTGAGTCAGTCAATTAGCCTTGTGGCTTTATATATATAAGATAAGATAGAGTCGGGCAATGTGCACGCTGAATAGTGCAGGCTTTCGTTTGGAAATTTATTGCGAGCAAACGGTGCATCGTATCGCGGTACGGTTTGCGGCGTTAGGCGACCCTTTTAGTGGTCTATATTACTGTCTTTGGCGCTTTCTCCTACCCCGCATATTTATGCCATAGAGGAGGTGAACGATTCGATCCATGTCAAATTTCGCCCACTTTTCACAAATTGAAAAATAATTTTTCCAACTTGGCAGACAGCTACAGTGTTGAAACTTTGCAGGCAAGTTGACGATGAAACGGCCTATAATTTCGGTTATTTGAGGTTTTACCGTATCTCAACGGGGTTCGCCATAAATTGCTTAAGAATCATCAATTAGGCCGAAATTTCAGTAGTGTTTCCACATGTACCCTCCGTTTTCCCATACTTGCAAGGCAGCTAGAATAACGAAAGTCGGTCTACATATGGCCAATGCCGTTGCCAAGGAGCGTGCTGAATTTCGTTCATCTATCTATCATACGAGTGTGTGAATCAGAAAATAATTTATGGAAATTTAACAAAATTTTGCGAAACCGGGAAAATGAAGCTCAATCTAAGGTAGAAGGGGTCGAGATACGACAAAAAGTCATAAGACCAAAGTTGTAGATCTCTTAATTTTAGGAGTCGAAAGTGCAATCCGTTCATTGATAGCAATTACCGTTCGGCCACAAGAGAGCTCGAAACGAAAGCCTGCACCGTCCTATATATTGATTCGGTGGGAGGGGGTTAATTATTAAAAATTTTAGCTTTTCGGATTTTTTCCAGGGGTTACAGCCTAATAACTATCAGGTTGCCGAATTTCAAGTTCCTAGCTCATCTGGAACTGTCTAACACGAAATTTCTTTGATTGGGCGGAAGGGGGGCTAAATATAAAAAAATTGTACTTTTTGCAATTTTTCCTTGGGTTGCAGCCTAAAAGCTGTCAGACTGCCGAATTTCAAGTTCCTACCTCATCTGGAAGGGTCTAACACGAATATTTACTACGACATTTTGATGGGCCGTAAGGGGGGCTAAATATGAAAAATGTCAACTTTTTTGAATTTTTCCTTGGGTTGCAGCCAAATAGCTATCAGATTGCCGAATTTCAAGTTCCTACCTCACTTGGTAGTGGGCAAACATTAATGTCAGTCAGTGAGTCAGTCAGTGAGTCAGTCAATTAGCCTTGTGGCTTTATATATATAAGATAAGATAGAGTCGGGCAATGTGCACGCTGAATAGTGCAGGCTTTCGTTTGGAAATTTATTGCGAGCAAACGGTGCATCGTATCGCGGTACGGTTTGCGGCGTTAGGCGACCCTTTTAGTGGTCTATATTACTGTCTTTGGCGCTTTCTCCTACCCCGCATATTTATGCCATAGAGGAGGTGAACGTTTCGATCCATGTCAAATTTCGCCCACTTTTCACAAATTGAAAAATAATTTTTCCAACTTGGCAGACAGCTACAGTGTTGAAACTTTGCAGGCAAGTTGACGATGAAACGGCCTATAATTTCGGTTATTTGAGGTTTTACCGTATCTCAACGGGGTTCGCCATAAATTGCTTAAGAATCATCAATTAGGCCGAAATTTCAGTAGTGTTTCCACATGTACCCTCCGTTTTCCCATACTTGCAAGGCAGCTAGAATAACGAAAGTCGGTCTACATATGGCCAATGCCGTTGCCAAGGAGCGTGCTGAATTTCGTTCATCTATCTATCATACGAGTGTGTGAATCAGAAAATAATTTATGGAAATTTAACAAAATTTTGCGAAACCGGGAAAATGAAGCTCAATCTAAGGTAGAAGGGGTCGAGATACGACAAAAAGTCATAAGACCAAAGTTGTAGATCTCTTAATTTTAGGACGCGAAAGTGCAATCCGTTCATTGATAGCAATTACCGTTCGGCCACAAGAGAGCTCGAAACGAAAGCCTGCACCGTCCTATATATTGATTCGGTGGGAGGGGGTTAATTATTAAAAATTTTAGCTTTTCGGATTTTTTCCAGGGGTTACAGCCTAATAACTATCAGGTTGCCGAATTTCAAGTTCCTAGCTCATCTGGAAGGGTCTAACACGAAATTTCTTTGATTGGGCGGAAGGGGGGCTAAATATAAAAAAATTGTACTTTTTGCAATTTTTCCTTGGGTTGCAGCCTAAAAGCTGTCAGACTGCCGAATTTCAAGTTCCTACCTCATCTGGAAGGGTCTAACACGAATATTTACTACGACATTTTGATGGGCCGTAAGGGGGGCTAAATATGAAAAATGTCAACTTTTTTGAATTTTTCCTTGGGTTGCAGCCAAATAGCTATCAGATTGCCGAATTTCAAGTTCCTACCTCACTTGGTAGTGGGCAAACATTAATGTCAGTCAGTGAGTCAGTCAGTGAGTCAGTCAATTAGCCTTGTGGCTTTATATATATAAGATAAGATAGAGTCGGGCAATGTGCACGCTGAATAGTGCAGGCTTTCGTTTGGAAATTTATTGCGAGCAAACGGTGCATCGTATCGCGGTACGGTTTGCGGCGTTAGGCGACCCTTTTAGTGGTCTATATTACTGTCTTTGGCGCTTTCTCCTACCCCGCATATTTATGCCATAGAGGAGGTGAACGTTTCGATCCATGTCAAATTTCGCCCACTTTTCACAAATTGAAAAATAATTTTTCCAACTTGGCAGACAGCTACAGTGTTGAAACTTTGCAGGCAAGTTGACGATGAAACGGCCTATAATTTCGGTTATTTGAGGTTTTACCGTATCTCAACGGGGTTCGCCATAAATTGCTTAAGAATCATCAATTAGGCCGAAATTTCAGTAGTGTTTCCACATGTACCCTCCGTTTTCCCATACTTGCAAGGCAGCTAGAATAACGAAAGTCGGTCTACATATGGCCAATGCCGTTGCCAAGGAGCGTGCTGAATTTCGTTCATCTATCTATCATACGAGTGTGTGAATCAGAAAATAATTTATGGAAATTTAACAAAATTTTGCGAAACCGGGAAAATGAAGCTCAATCTAAGGTAGAAGGGGTCGAGATACGACAAAAAGTCATAAGACCAAAGTTGTAGATCTCTTAATTTTAGGAGTCGAAAGTGCAATCCGTTCATTGATAGCAATTACCGTTCGGCCACAAGAGAGCTCGAAACGAAAGCCTGCACCGTCCTATATATTGATTCGGTGGGAGGGGGTTAATTATTAAAAATTTTAGCTTTTCGGATTTTTTCCAGGGGTTACAGCCTAATAACTATCAGGTTGCCGAATTTCAAGTTCCTAGCTCATCTGGAAGGGTCTAACACGAAATTTCTTTGATTGGGCGGAAGGGGGGCTAAATATAAAAAAATTGTACTTTTTGCAATTTTTCCTTGGGTTGCAGCCTAAAAGCTGTCAGACTGCCGAATTTCAAGTTCCTACCTCATCTGGAAGGGTCTAACACGAATATTTACTACGACATTTTGATGGGCCGTAAGGGGGGCTAAATATGAAAAATGTCAACTTTTTTGAATTTTTCCTTGGGTTGCAGCCAAATAGCTATCAGATTGCCGAATTTCAAGTTCCTACCTCACTTGGTAGTGGGCAAACATTAATGTCAGTCAGTGAGTCAGTCAGTGAGTCAGTCAATTAGCCTTGTGGCTTTATATATATAAGATAAGATAGAGTCGGGCAATGTGCACGCTGAATAGTGCAGGCTTTCGTTTGGAAATTTATTGCGAGCAAACGGTGCATCGTATCGCGGTACGGTTTGCGGCGTTAGGCGACCCTTTTAGTGGTCTATATTACTGTCTTTGGCGCTTTCTCCTACCCCGCATATTTATGCCATAGAGGAGGTGAACGATTCGATCCATGTCAAATTTCGCCCACTTTTCACAAATTGAAAAATAATTTTTCCAACTTGGCAGACAGCTACAGTGTTGAAACTTTGCAGGCAAGTTGACGATGAAACGGCCTATAATTTCGGTTATTTGAGGTTTTACCGTATCTCAACGGGGTTCGCCATAAATTGCTTAAGAATCATCAATTAGGCCGAAATTTCAGTAGTGTTTCCACATGTACCCTCCGTTTTCCCATACTTGCAAGGCAGCTAGAATAACGAAAGTCGGTCTACATATGGCCAATGCCGTTGCCAAGGAGCGTGCTGAATTTCGTTCATCTATCTATCATACGAGTGTGTGAATCAGAAAATAATTTATGGAAATTTAACAAAATTTTGCGAAACCGGGAAAATGAAGCTCAATCTAAGGTAGAAGGGGTCGAGATACGACAAAAAGTCATAAGACCAAAGTTGTAGATCTCTTAATTTTAGGAGTCGAAAGTGCAATCCGTTCATTGATAGCAATTACCGTTCGGCCACAAGAGAGCTCGAAACGAAAGCCTGCACCGTCCTATATATTGATTCGGTGGGAGGGGGTTAATTATTAAAAATTTTAGCTTTTCGGATTTTTTCCAGGGGTTACAGCCTAATAACTATCAGGTTGCCGAATTTCAAGTTCCTAGCTCATCTGGAACTGTCTAACACGAAATTTCTTTGATTGGGCGGAAGGGGGGCTAAATATAAAAAAATTGTACTTTTTGCAATTTTTCCTTGGGTTGCAGCCTAAAAGCTGTCAGACTGCCGAATTTCAAGTTCCTACCTCATCTGGAAGGGTCTAACACGAATATTTACTACGACATTTTGATGGGCCGTAAGGGGGGCTAAATATGAAAAAGTCAACTTTTTTGAATTTTTCCTTGGGTTGCAGCCAAATAGCTATCAGATTGCCGAATTTCAAGTTCCTACCTCACTTGGTAGTGGGCAAACATTAATGTCAGTCAGTGAGTCAGTCAGTGAGTCAGTCAATTAGCCTTGTGGCTTTATATATATAAGATAAGATAGAGTCGGGCAATGTGCACGCTGAATAGTGCAGGCTTTCGTTTGGAAATTTATTGCGAGCAAACGGTGCATCGTATCGCGGTACGGTTTGCGGCGTTAGGCGACCCTTTTAGTGGTCTATATTACTGTCTTTGGCGCTTTCTCCTACCCCGCATATTTATGCCATAGAGGAGGTGAACGTTTCGATCCATGTCAAATTTCGCCCACTTTTCACAAATTGAAAAATAATTTTTCCAACTTGGCAGACAGCTACAGTGTTGAAACTTTGCAGGCAAGTTGACGATGAAACGGCCTATAATTTCGGTTATTTGAGGTTTTACCGTATCTCAACGGGGTTCGCCATAAATTGCTTAAGAATCATCAATTAGGCCGAAATTTCAGTAGTGTTTCCACATGTACCCTCCGTTTTCCCATACTTGCAAGGCAGCTAGAATAACGAAAGTCGGTCTACATATGGCCAATGCCATTGCCAAGGAGCGTGCTGAATTTCGTTCATCTATCTATCATACGAGTGTGTGAATCAGAAAATAATTTATGGAAATTTAACAAAATTTTGCGAAACCGGGAAAATGAAGCTCAATCTAAGGTAGAAGGGGTCGAGATACGACAAAAAGTCATAAGACCAAAGTTGTAGATCTCTTAATTTTAGGAGTCGAAAGTGCAATCCGTTCATTGATAGCAATTACCGTTCGGCCACAAGAGAGCTCGAAACGAAAGCCTGCACCGTCCTATATATTGATTCGGTGGGAGGGGGTTAATTATTAAAAATTTTAGCTTTTCGGATTTTTTCCAGGGGTTACAGCCTAATAACTATCAGGTTGCCGAATTTCAAGTTCCTAGCTCATCTGGAAGGGTCTAACACGAAATTTCTTTGATTGGGCGGAAGGGGGGCTAAATATAAAAAAAATGTACTTTTTGCAATTTTTCCTTGGGTTGCAGCCTAAAAGCTGTCAGACTGCCGAATTTCAAGTTCCTACCTCATCTGGAAGGGTCTAACACGAATATTTACTACGACATTTTGATGGGCCGTAAGGGGGGCTAAATATGAAAAATGTCAACTTTTTTGAATTTTTCCTTGGGTTGCAGCCAAATAGCTATCAGATTGCCGAATTTCAAGTTCCTACCTCACTTGGTAGTGGGCAAACATTAATGTCAGTCAGTGAGTCAGTGAGTGAGTCAGTCAATTAGCCTTGTGGCTTTATATATATAAGATAAGATAGAGTCGGGCAATGTGCACGCTGAATAGTGCAGGCTTTCGTTTGGAAATTTATTGCGAGCAAACGGTGCATCGTATCGCGGTACGGTTTGCGGCGTTAGGCGACCCTTTTAGTGGTCTATATTACTGTCTTTGGCGCTTTCTCCTACCCCGCATATTTATGCCATAGAGGAGGTGAACGTTTCGATCCATGTCAAATTTCGCCCACTTTTCACAAATTGAAAAATAATTTTTCCAACTTGGCAGACAGCTACAGTGTTGAAACTTTGCAGGCAAGTTGACGATGAAACGGCCTATAATTTCGGTTATTTGAGGTTTTACCGTATCTCAACGGGGTTCGCCATAAATTGCTTAAGAATCATCAATTAGGCCGAAATTTCAGTAGTGTTTACACATGTACCCTCCGTTTTCCCATACTTGCAAGGCAGCTAGAATAACGAAAGTCGGTCTACATATGGCCAATGCCGTTGCCAAGGAGCGTGCTGAATTTCGTTCATCTATCTATCATACGAGTGTGTGAATCAGAAAATAATTTATGGAAATTTAACAAAATTTTGCGAAACCGGGAAAATGAAGCTCAATCTAAGGTAGAAGGGGTCGAGATACGACAAAAAGTCATAAGACCAAAGTTGTAGATCTCTTAATTTTAGGAGTCGAAAGTGCAATCCGTTCATTGATAGCAATTACCGTTCGGCCACAAGAGAGCTCGAAACGAAAGCCTGCACCGTCCTATATATTGATTCGGTGGGAGGGGGTTAATTATTAAAAATTTTAGCTTTTCGGATTTTTTCCAGGGGTTACAGCCTAATAACTATCAGGTTGCCGAATTTCAAGTTCCTAGCTCATCTGGAAGGGTCTAACACGAAATTTCTTTGATTGGGCGGAAGGGGGGCTAAATATAAAAAAATTGTACTTTTTGCAATTTTTCCTTGGGTTGCAGCCTAAAAGCTGTCAGACTGCCGAATTTCAAGTTCCTACCTCATCTGGAAGGGTCTAACACGAATATTTACTACGACATTTTGATGGGCCGTAAGGGGGGCTAAATATGAAAAATGTCAACTTTTTTGAATTTTTCCTTGGGTTGCAGCCAAATAGCTATCAGATTGCCGAATTTCAAGTTCCTACCTCACTTGGTAGTGGGCAAACATTAATGTCAGTCAGTGAGTCAGTGAGTGAGTCAGTCAATTAGCCTTGTGGCTTTATATATATAAGATAAGATAGAGTCGGGCAATGTGCACGCTGAATAGTGCAGGCTTTCGTTTGGAAATTTATTGCGAGCAAACGGTGCATCGTATCGCGGTACGGTTTGCGGCGTTAGGCGACCCTTTTAGTGGTCTATATTACTGTCTTTGGCGCTTTCTCCTACCCCGCATATTTATGCCATAGAGGAGGTGAACGTTTCGATCCATGTCAAATTTCGCCCACTTTTCACAAATTGAAAAATAATTTTTCCAACTTGGCAGACAGCTACAGTGTTGAAACTTTGCAGGCAAGTTGACGATGAAACGGCCTATAATTTCGGTTATTTGAGGTTTTACCGTATCTCAACGGGGTTCGCCATAAATTGCTTAAGAATCATCAATTAGGCCGAAATTTCAGTAGTGTTTACACATGTACCCTCCGTTTTCCCATACTTGCAAGGCAGCTAGAATAACGAAAGTCGGTCTACATATGGCCAATGCCGTTGCCAAGGAGCGTGCTGAATTTCGTTCATCTATCTATCATACGAGTGTGTGAATCAGAAAATAATTTATGGAAATTTAACAAAATTTTGCGAAACCGGGAAAATGAAGCTCAATCTAAGGTAGAAGGGGTCGAGATACGACAAAAAGTCATAAGACCAAAGTTGTAGATCTCTTAATTTTAGGAGTCGAAAGTGCAATCCGTTCATTGATAGCAATTACCGTTCGGCCACAAGAGAGCTCGAAACGAAAGCCTGCACCGTCCTATATATTGATTCGGTGGGAGGGGGTTAATTATTAAAAATTTTAGCTTTTCGGATTTTTTCCAGGGGTTACAGCCTAATAACTATCAGGTTGCCGAATTTCAAGTTCCTAGCTCATCTGGAAGGGTCTAACACGAAATTTCTTTGATTGGGCGGAAGGGGGGCTAAATATAAAAAAAATGTACTTTTTGCAATTTTTCCTTGGGTTGCAGCCTAAAAGCTGTCAGACTGCCGAATTTCAAGTTCCTACCTCATCTGGAAGGGTCTAACACGAATATTTACTACGACATTTTGATGGGCCGTAAGGGGGGCTAAATATGAAAAATGTCAACTTTTTTGAATTTTTCCTTGGGTTGCAGCCAAATAGCTATCAGATTGCCGAATTTCAAGTTCCTACCTCACTTGGTAGTGGGCAAACATTAATGTCAGTCAGTGAGTCAGTGAGTGAGTCAGTCAATTAGCCTTGTGGCTTTATATATATAAGATAAGATAGAGTCGGGCAATGTGCACGCTGAATAGTGCAGGCTTTCGTTTGGAAATTTATTGCGAGCAAACGGTGCATCGTATCGCGGTACGGTTTGCGGCGTTAGGCGACCCTTTTAGTGGTCTATATTACTGTCTTTGGCGCTTTCTCCTACCCCGCATATTTATGCCATAGAGGAGGTGAACGTTTCGATCCATGTCAAATTTCGCCCACTTTTCACAAATTGAAAAATAATTTTTCCAACTTGGCAGACAGCTACAGTGTTGAAACTTTGCAGGCAAGTTGACGATGAAACGGCCTATAATTTCGGTTATTTGAGGTTTTACCGTATCTCAACGGGGTTCGCCATAAATTGCTTAAGAATCATCAATTAGGCCGAAATTTCAGTAGTGTTTACACATGTACCCTCCGTTTTCCCATACTTGCAAGGCAGCTAGAATAACGAAAGTCGGTCTACATATGGCCAATGCCGTTGCCAAGGAGCGTGCTGAATTTCGTTCATCTATCTATCATACGAGTGTGTGAATCAGAAAATAATTTA
The DNA here is from genome assembly GCF_040414725.1 of Anabrus simplex. Lineage (NCBI taxonomy): Eukaryota > Metazoa > Arthropoda > Insecta > Orthoptera > Tettigoniidae > Anabrus > Anabrus simplex. The sequence continues at coordinate 118,235,081 of NC_090272.1, forward strand.
TGGAAATTTAACAAAATTTTGCGAAACCGGGAAAATGAAGCTCAATCTAAGGTAGAAGGGGTCGAGATACGACAAAAAGTCATAAGACCAAAGTTGTAGATCTCTTAATTTTAGGAGTCGAAAGTGCAATCCGTTCATTGATAGCAATTACCGTTCGGCCACAAGAGAGCTCGAAACGAAAGCCTGCACCGTCCTATATATTGATTCGGTGGGAGGGGGTTAATTATTAAAAATTTTAGCTTTTCGGATTTTTTCCAGGGGTTACAGCCTAATAACTATCAGGTTGCCGAATTTCAAGTTCCTAGCTCATCTGGAAGGGTCTAACACGAAATTTCTTTGATTGGGCGGAAGGGGGGCTAAATATAAAAAAATTGTACTTTTTGCAATTTTTCCTTGGGTTGCAGCCTAAAAGCTGTCAGACTGCCGAATTTCAAGTTCCTACCTCATCTGGAAGGGTCTAACACGAATATTTACTACGACATTTTGATGGGCCGTAAGGGGGGCTAAATATGAAAAATGTCAACTTTTTTGAATTTTTCCTTGGGTTGCAGCCAAATAGCTATCAGATTGCCGAATTTCAAGTTCCTACCTCACTTGGTAGTGGGCAAACATTAATGTCAGTCAGTGAGTCAGTCAGTGAGTCAGTCAATTAGCCTTGTGGCTTTATATATATATAAGATAAGATAGAGTCGGGCAATGTGCACGCTGAATAGTGCAGGCTTTCGTTTGGAAATTTATTGCGAGCAAACGGTGCATCGTATCGCGGTACGGTTTGCGGCGTTAGGCGACCCTTTTAGTGGTCTATATTACTGTCTTTGGCGCTTTCTCCTACCCCGCATATTTATGCCATAGAGGAGGTGAACGTTTCGATCCATGTCAAATTTCGCCCACTTTTCACAAATTGAAAAATAATTTTTCCAACTTGGCAGACAGCTACAGTGTTGAAACTTTGCAGGCAAGTTGACGATGAAACGGCCTATAATTTCGGTTATTTGAGGTTTTACCGTATCTCAACGGGGTTCGCCATAAATTGCTTAAGAATCATCAATTAGGCCGAAATTTCAGTAGTGTTTCCACATGTACCCTCCGTTTTCCCATACTTGCAAGGCAGCTAGAATAACGAAAGTCGGTCTACATATGGCCAATGCCGTTGCCAAGGAGCGTGCTGAATTTCGTTCATCTATCTATCATACGAGTGTGTGAATCAGAAAATAATTTATGGAAATTTAACAAAATTTTGCGAAACCGGGAAAATGAAGCTCAATCTAAGGTAGAAGGGGTCGAGATACGACAAAAAGTCATAAGACCAAAGTTGTAGATCTCTTAATTTTAGGAGTCGAAAGTGCAATCCGTTCATTGATAGCAATTACCGTTCGGCCACAAGAGAGCTCGAAACGAAAGCCTGCACCGTCCTATATATTGATTCGGTGGGAGGGGGTTAATTATTAAAAATTTTAGCTTTTCGGATTTTTTCCAGGGGTTACAGCCTAATAACTATCAGGTTGCCGAATTTCAAGTTCCTAGCTCATCTGGAAGGGTCTAACACGAAATTTCTTTGATTGGGCGGAAGGGGGGCTAAATATAAAAAAATTGTACTTTTTGCAATTTTTCCTTGGGTTGCAGCCTAAAAGCTGTCAGACTGCCGAATTTCAAGTTCCTACCTCATCTGGAAGGGTCTAACACGAATATTTACTACGACATTTTGATGGGCCGTAAGGGGGGCTAAATATGAAAAATGTCAACTTTTTTGAATTTTTCCTTGGGTTGCAGCCAAATAGCTATCAGATTGCCGAATTTCAAGTTCCTACCTCACTTGGTAGTGGGCAAACATTAATGTCAGTCAGTGAGTCAGTGAGTGAGTCAGTCAATTAGCCTTGTGGCTTTATATATATAAGATAAGATAGAGTCGGGCAATGTGCACGCTGAATAGTGCAGGCTTTCGTTTGGAAATTTATTGCGAGCAAACGGTGCATCGTATCGCGGTACGGTTTGCGGCGTTAGGCGACCCTTTTAGTGGTCTATATTACTGTCTTTGGCGCTTTCTCCTACCCCGCATATTTATGCCATAGAGGAGGTGAACGTTTCGATCCATGTCAAATTTCGCCCACTTTTCACAAATTGAAAAATAATTTTTCCAACTTGGCAGACAGCTACAGTGTTGAAACTTTGCAGGCAAGTTGACGATGAAACGGCCTATAATTTCGGTTATTTGAGGTTTTACCGTATCTCAACGGGGTTCGCCATAAATTGCTTAAGAATCATCAATTAGGCCGAAATTTCAGTAGTGTTTACACATGTACCCTCCGTTTTCCCATACTTGCAAGGCAGCTAGAATAACGAAAGTCGGTCTACATATGGCCAATGCCGTTGCCAAGGAGCGTGCTGAATTTCGTTCATCTATCTATCATACGAGTGTGTGAATCAGAAAATAATTTATGGAAATTTAACAAAATTTTGCGAAACCGGGAAAATGAAGCTCAATCTAAGGTAGAAGGGGTCGAGATACGACAAAAAGTCATAAGACCAAAGTTGTAGATCTCTTAATTTTAGGAGTCGAAAGTGCAATCCGTTCATTGATAGCAATTACCGTTCGGCCACAAGAGAGCTCGAAACGAAAGCCTGCACCGTCCTATATATTGATTCGGTGGGAGGGGGTTAATTATTAAAAATTTTAGCTTTTCGGATTTTTTCCAGGGGTTACAGCCTAATAACTATCAGGTTGCCGAATTTCAAGTTCCTAGCTCATCTGGAAGGGTCTAACACGAAATTTCTTTGATTGGGCGGAAGGGGGGCTAAATATAAAAAAATTGTACTTTTTGCAATTTTTCCTTGGGTTGCAGCCTAAAAGCTGTCAGACTGCCGAATTTCAAGTTCCTACCTCATCTGGAAGGGTCTAACACGAATATTTACTACGACATTTTGATGGGCCGTAAGGGGGGCTAAATATGAAAAATGTCAACTTTTTTGAATTTTTCCTTGGGTTGCAGCCAAATAGCTATCAGATTGCCGAATTTCAAGTTCCTACCTCACTTGGTAGTGGGCAAACATTAATGTCAGTCAGTGAGTCAGTCAGTGAGTCAGTCAATTAGCCTTGTGGCTTTATATATATAAGACTCGCTTTCGCTCGTTGGGGGCTGCGCCCCCAAACCCCCAATTCCTCTATATTTCAAGTGCTCACATGGAAAACTACTGTGACGAAAAGGTACTTCGTTACGAAGAACGAATTCGCCACCAGACGGCGCATATATTCGCGTACATATTTGGTCCTGTAATATTTTCTCGTACCGTACATTCACGATTTATAGACGAGGTAGCGTTAAACGTTCCGACGTGGTGAAAATTACGTACGATTCTCACAAGATAAGAAATTATTTTCCTAACGTAACGGGGAGCTATAATCTTGAAACTTGGAAGGTTTATTGTGGTTGAAACGCTATATATTTCCGTTATTTGATGTTTTGTCGTATCTGTTCGAGTTGACCGTAGATTGGTTTAGAACCTTGGATTAGGAGTACAGGGTTTACGTATTACTTTCGTTTTTCCATGTTTACAGGGTGCTAGAATCATGCATTTCGTCACTTGTGGCCCACAAACGTTCCAATGAGCCTGCCAAATTTCATGATTCTATCGGTCTTATAAGTGTGTAAAACAGTAAATTAATTAAGAAAACTGTAAAAAATTGACGTTAATCTGAAAAATGGAGTTCTATCCAAGGCATAATGGATCATGATACGACTAAAATTCCCGGGACCGAAGTTGTAGAACCCTTCATGATGGGATCCGAACGTCTTGTCCATTTGGCGGTACGACTTACAGTTTAGCCACCAAAATGATTGAAACGTTACTTAGCACCATAATGAAAATAGCTTCCAGATTTCGATAACTTCTGGAGATGAAAACGTTAAACAATTCAACTCCTTAGAATTTCTCCGTCGGTTGCAGGCCAAAGATGTAACTGCGACAAATTTTAATTCTTTGGCGCACTGCAACATATCGTCCAAAATTTAGTTTAAGGCAAGGGAAGTAAAAATAATACAAAATCAACATATGGAACTTTCCCACAATACAGCCTATTTGCTATCATATTGTTAAATTTTAAGTTTCTAGCTCATGCCGAAGTGGGTAAACATTTATGCCAGCCAGTGAGCCAAGCAGTTTTATATATATAATATAGAGCCAGGCAATGTGCACGCTAAATAGTGGAGATTTTGGTTAGGAAATTTATTGCGGAAAAACGGTGCGTCGTATCAAAGTATGGATTGCGCCATCAGACGACCCCTTTAGTCTTCTACATTACTGTCTTAGGCCTTTTCTAGTATCTTGCGTATTTATACCAAGGAAGGAGGTGAACATATCGATCCATGTCAAATTTCGACCGCTTTAAACAAGTTGAAAAGAGATTTTGCCAACTTAGCAGACACCTACACCCTTGAAACTTGGCACGCTGGACGACAATATAACGACCTACAATTTTGGTTGTTTGAGGTTTTGCCGTATCTCCATGGTCTTCACCATAAATTGATTACGGTACATACATTATGCTGAAATTAAGGTAGCGTTTCTAGGTAAGTTATTCCTTCAGTTTCCCATACATTCATAGCAGTAGAATAAACAAAGTCGGTCTACATATGGCCAATGGTCGTGTCAGGGAGCGTGCTGAATTTAGTGTCTATCTGTCTTATGAGTGTGTTAATCAGTAAAAAATGTATGGACATTTAACAAAATTGATAAAAACCGGGGAAATGAAGGTCAGTCTAAGGTAGAAGGGGTCGAGATACGACAAAACGTCATACGACCAAAATTGTAGACATCTTATTTTTAGGACGCGAAAGTGCAATCAGTTCATTGATAGCAATTACCGTTCAGCCACAAAATAGCTCTAAACGAAAGTCTGCATCGTCATTAAATTTGGCTTCATATTTCGATTTTTCAGTGGGTTAATTATTCAAAATTTGATCTTGTTGCGATTTCTTCGTCGGTTACAGGCTTGGATCTAGAGCATTGCCAAATATTAATTTTGTAGGGCACTGCATCATGGCGTCCGCCATTTTGTTTGGGGGGAGGGGTGCAGAGGATTTTGATTGGGTGGTGGAGGGGTAAATATGAGAAAATGGAATATTTTGGAATTTTTTCTTGGGTTACAGCCCAATTTCTATCATATTGATTAATTTCAATTCCTGGATCATCTGGATGGGCCTAACACGAAATTTGAGTCTGATAATTTGATTGGGCGGGGAGGGGGCTAAATATGAAAAATTTGAACTAAATTTGAATTTTTCCTTGGGTTGCAACCTAATAGCCATCACATCGCCGAATCTCAAGATCGTAGATCATCTGGAAGGCTGTAACAAAAAAATTGAGCTCGATATATTGATTGGGCGGGGGGATTAAATATGAAAAATTTTAACTTTTTGGCATTTTCCTTGGGTTTCAGCCTAATAGCTATCAGATTGCCGAATTCCAATATTCTAGAGCATCTGGAACGGAAGGTTCTAAACCGAAATTTGAGTCCCATATTTTGATTCGGTGGGGGGATAAATATGAAAAATTTGAACTTTTTGGAATTTTCCCTTGGGTTGCAGCCTAATTTATATCAGATTGCCAAATTTCAAGTTCGTAGCTCATCTGGAAGGGTCTAACGCGAAATTTCAGTCCGATAATTCGACTGGACGGAAAAGCGGCTAAATATGAAACATTTCAACTTTTTAGAATTTTTCCCAAGGCTGAAGCTTAATAGCTATCAGATTACCGAATTCGAAGTTTCTAGCTCATCCGGAACTGAAGGGTCTTACCCGAAATTTGAGTCCGATATTTCGATTCGGTGGAGGCTAAATATGAAAATTTTGAACTTTTTGGAATTCTTAATTGGGTTACAGCCAAATAGCTATCAGGCAGCCGAATTTCAAGTTCCTAGCTCATATGGAAGTGTCTAACACGAAATTTCAGTCCGATATTTTGATTGGGCGGAAGGGGGCTAAATATGAAAAATTTCAACTTTTCGGAATTTTTCCTTGGTTTGCAGCCTAATAACTGTCAGACTGCCGAATTTCAAGTTCCTAGCTAATCTGCAAGGGTGTAACACCGAAATTTGAGTGATTCGGCGAAGGCGGGGCTAAATACAAAATATTTGAACTTTTTGGAATCATCCCTTGGGACACACCCTAATAGCTATCAGATTGCCACATTTCAAGTTCCTAGCTCAACTGGAAGGGCCTAACATGAAATTTCACTCCGATATTTTGATTGGGCGGAAGGGGGGCTAAATATGAAAAATTTTCAACTTTTCGGAATTTTTCCTTGGGTTGCAGCCTAATAGCTATTTGACTGCCGAATTTCAAGTTCCTAGCTAATCTGCAAGGGTGTAACACCGAAATTTGAGTGATTCGGCGAAGGGGGGACTAAATACCAAAAAATTGAGCTTTTTGGAATTTCCCCTTGGGACGCACCCTAATAGCTATCAGATTGCCACATTTCAAGTTCCTAGCTCATCTGGAAGGGCCTAACACGAAATTTCACTCCGATATTTTGATTGGGCAGAAGGGGGGCTAAATATGAAAAATTTCAACTTTTTGGAATTTTTCCTTGGGTTGCAGCCCAACAGCTATTTGATTGCCGAATTTCAAGTTCCTAGCTCATCTGCAAGGGTGTAACACAAAATTTCAGTGTTTCGGAGAAGGGGGGCCTAATTACAAAAAATTTGAACTTTTTGGAATTTCCCCATGGGACACACCCTAATAGCTATCAGATTGCCACATTTCAAGTTCCTAGCTCATCTGGCAGGGTCTAACATGAAATTTCAGTCCGATAATTTGATTGGGCGGAAGGGGGGCTAAATATGAAAAATTTCAACTTTTTGGAATTTTCCCTTGGGTTGCAGCCCAAGAGCTATTTGATTGCCGAATTTCAAGTTCCTTGCTCATCTGCAAGGGTGTAACACGAAATTTCAGTGTTTCGGCGAAGGGGGGGGCTAAATACAAAAAATATGAACTTCTTGGAATTTCCCCATGGGACACACCCTAATAGCTATCAGATTGCCGAATTTCAAGTTCCCAGCTTAACTGGAAGGGTCTAAAACGAAATTTCAGTCCGATAATTTGATTGGGCGGAGGGGGGGTTAATATGAAAAATTTCAACTTTTTTGAATTTTTCCTTGGGTTGCAGCCTAATAGCTATCAGACTGCCGAATTTCAAGTTCCTAGCTCACCTGGAAGTGGGCAAACATTAATGTCAGTGAGTCAGTCAGTCAGTTAGCCTTCCGGCTTTATATATATAAGACTCGCTTTCGCTCGTTGGGGGCTGCGCCCCCAAACCCCCAATTCCTCTATATTACAAGTGGTCTTATGGGAAATTACTGTGAGGAATGGGTACTTCGTTACGGAAAACGGATTGTGCCACCAGACGGCCCACTTATTTGCGTATATTTTTGGTCCTAGAATATTTTCTCGTACCGTATATTCACGATTTATAGCAAAGAAAGCGTTAAACGTTTGGACGTGGTGCAAATTACGTACGATTCTCACAAGATATGAAATATTTTCCTAACGTAAAGGGGAGTTATAGTCTTGAATCTTGGTAGGTTTATCGTGGTTGAAACGCTCTATATTTACGTTCTTTGATGTTCTGTCGTATCTGCATCGAGTTAGAGGAAGATTGGTGTAGAACCTTGGATTAGGAGTACAGTGTTTACGTATTACTTCCGTTTTCCATTTTTACAGGGTGCTAGAACCATGCATTTTGCTCACATATGATCCACGAACGTTCCAACGAGCCTGCCATATTTCATGATTCTGTCGGTCTTATAAGTGTCTAAAACAGTAACATTAATTAGGGAAAATGTAAAAAAATGGACGTCAAATCTGAAAAAGCAGCTCTATCCAAGTCATAAGGGATCAAGGTACGACTAAAATTCCCGTGACCGAAGTTGTAGATCTCTTCATGATGGGATCCGAACGCCTGGTCCATTTGGCGGTAAGACTTACAGTTTAGCCACCAAAATCCTCGAAACGTTAGTTATCACCATCATGAAAACTGCTTCCAGATTTCGATAATTTCTGGAGATAAAAACGTTAAACAATGCAACTCTTTCGAATTTCTCCCTCGGTTGCAGGCCAAAGTTGTAACTGCGACAAATATTAATTTTCTTGCGCACGGCAACACATCGTCCACAATTTAGTTTAAAGAAGGGAAATAAAAATAACAAAAAATCAACATTTAGCCAGGCAATGTGCATGCTAAATAGTGCATGCTTTCATTTGGACATTTATTGCGGGCAAACGGTGAGTCGTATCGTGGTACGGATTGCGGCGTTAGACGACCCGTTTAGTCGTCTACATTACTGTATTAGGCGCCTTCTCGTATCCCGCATATTTATACCATAGTAAGAGGTGAACGTTTCGAGCTATGTCAAATTTCGTCCACTTTTCAAAAATTGAAAAATAATTTTGCCAACTTGGCAGACAGCTACAGTCTTGACACTTTGCAGGCACGTTGACGATGAAACGGCCTATAATTTCGGTTATTTGAGGTTTTACCGTATCTCAGCGGGTTTCGCCATAAATTGCTTAAGAATCATCAATTAGGCCGAAATTTCAGTAGTGTTTCCACATGTACCCTCCGTTTTCCCATACTTGCAAGGCAGCTAGAATAACGAAAGTCGGTCTACATATGGCCAATGCCGTTGCCAAGGAGCGTGCTGAATTTCGTTCATCTATCTATCATATGAGTGTGTGAATCAGAAAATAATTTATGGAAATTTAACAAAATTTTGCGAAACCGGGAAAATGAAGCTCAATCTAAGGTAGAAGGGGTCGAGATACGACAAAAAGTCATAAGACCAAAGTTGTAGATCTCTTAATTTTAGGAGACGAAAGTGCAATCCGTTCATTGATAGCAATTACCGTTCGGCCACAAGAGAGCACGAAACGAAAGCCTGCACCTTCCTATATATTGATTCGGTGGGAGGGGGTTAATTATTAAAAATTTTAGCTTTTCGGATTTTTCCCAGGGGTTACAGCCTAATAACTATCAGAATGCTGAATTTCAAGTTCCTAGCTCATCTGGAAGGATCTACCCCGAAATTTTAGTCCGAAACTTTGATTGGGTGGAGGGGGGCTACATAGGAAATGATTCAGCTATTTGCATTTTTTCCTGGTGTTACAGCGGAATAGCTATCAGATTACCGAATTTCAAGTTCCTAGCTCATCTGGAACTGAAGGGTCTGAACCGAAATTTGAGTCCGATATTTTGATTCCGTGGGGGGCTAAATACAAAAAAAATTAACTTTTTGGAATTTTTCCTTGGGTTACAGCCTCATATATATCAGGTTGCCGAATTTCAAGTTCCTAGCTCATCTGGAAGGGTCTAACACGAAATTTCTTTGATTGGGCGGAAGGGGGGCTAAATATAAAAAAATTCAACTTTTTGGAATTTTTCCTTGGGTTGCAGCCTAAAAGCTATCAGACTGCCGAATTTCAAGTTCCTAGCTCACTTGGAAGTGGGCAAACATTAATGTCAGTGAGTCAGTCAGTGAGTCAGTCAATTAGCCTTGTGGCTTTATATATATAAGATAAGATAAGATAGTCAGGCAATGTGCACGCTGAATAGTGCAGGCTTTCGTTTGGAAATTGATTGCGAGCAAACGGTGCATCGTATCGCGGTACGGTTTGCGGCGTTAGGCGACCCTTTTAGTGGTCTACATTACTGTCTTTGGCGCTTTCTCCTACCCCGCATATTTATGCCATAGAGGAGGTGAACGTTTCGATCCATGTCAAATTTCGCCCACTTTTCACAAATTGAAAAATAATTTTTCCAACTTGGCAGACAGATACAGTCTTGAAACTTTGCAGACACGTTGACGATGAAACGGCCTATAATTTCGGTTATTTGAGGTTTTACCGTATCTCAACGGGTTTCGCCATAAATTGCTTAAGAATCATCAATTAGGCCGAAATTTGAGTAGTGTTTCCACATGTACCCTCCGTTTTCCCATACTTGCAAGGCAGCTAGAATAACGAAAGTCGGTCTACATATGGCCAATGCCGTTGCCAAGGAGCGTGCTGAATTTCGTTCATCTATCTATCATATGAGTGTGTGAATCAGAAAATAATGTATGGAAATTTAACAAAATTTTGCGAAACCGGGAAAATGAAGCTCAATCTAAGGTAGAAGGGGTCGAGATACGACAAAAAGTCATAAGACCAAAGTTGTAGATCTCTTAATTTTAGGAGTCGAAAGTGCAATCCGTTCATTGATAGCAATTACCGTTCGGCCACAAAATAGCTCTAAACGAAAGTCTGCATCGTCATAAAATTTGGCTTCATATTTCGATTTTTCAGTGGGTTAATTATTCAAAATTTGAACTTTTTGCAATTTCTACGTCGGTTACAGGCTAGGAGCTAGAACTTTGCCATATATTAATTTTGTAGGGCACTGCATCACGGTATCCGCCATTTTGTTTGGGGGGAGGGGGGCAAAAATTTAAAATTTAAAATTTTTGGAATTTTTCCGTGGGTTACACGCTAATAGCTATCACCTTGCCAAATTTCAAGTTTCTAGCGCATCTGGAACTGAAGGATCTAACCCGAAATTTTTTTATTCCGTGGGGGGCTACGTACACAAAAATTTGAACTTTTGGGAATTTTTCCTTGGGTTACAGCGTAATATCTATCAGGTTGCCGAATTTCAAGTTCCTAGCTCATCTGGAAGGGTCTAACACGAAATTTCTTTGATTGGGCGGAAGGGGGGCTAAATATAAAAAAATTGTACTTTTTGCAATTTTTCCTTGGGTTGCAGCCTAAAAGCTGTCAGACTGCCGAATTTCAAGTTCCTACCTCACTTGGAAGTGGGCAAACATTAATGTCAGTGAGTGAGTGAGTCAGTTAGCCTTGTGGCTTTATATATATAGGATAAGATAAGATAAGATAGAGCCAGGCAATGTGCACGCTAAATAGTGCAGGCTTTCGTTTGGAAATTTATTGCGAGCAAACGGTGCGTCATATCGAGGTACGGATTGCGGCGTTAGGCGACTCTTTTAGTGGTCTACATTACTGTCTTAAGCGCTTTCTCCTATCCCGCATATTTATGCCATAGAAAGAGGTGAACGTTTCGATCCATGTCAAATTTCGCCCACTTGTCACAAATTGAAAAATAAATTTGCCAACTTGGCAGACAGCTACAGTGTTGAAACTTTGCAGGCACGTTGACGATGAAACGGCCTATAATTTCGGTTATTTGAGGTTTTACCGTATCTCAACGGGTTTCGCCATAAATTGCTTAAGAATCATCAATTAGGCCGAAATTTCAGTAGTGTTTCCACATGTACCCTCCGTTTTCCCATACTTGCAAGGCAGCTAGAATAACGAAAGTCGGTCTACATATGGCCAATGCCGTTGCCAAGGAGCGTGCTGAATTTCGTTCATCTATCTATCATACGAGTGTGTGAATCAGAAAATAATTTATGGAAATTTAACAAAATTTTGCGAAACCGGGAAAATGAAGCTCAATCTAAGGTAGAAGGGGTCGAGATACGACAAAAAGTCATAAGACCAAAGTTGTAGATCTCTTAATTTTAGGAGTCGAAAGTGCAATCCGTTCATTGATAGCAAATACCGTTCGGCCACAAGAGAGCTCGAAACGAAAGCCTGCACCGTCCTATATATTGATTCGGTGGGAGGGGGTTAATTATTAAAAATTTTAGCTTTTCGGATTTTTTCCAGGGGTTACAGCCTAATAACTATCAGAATGCTGAATTTCAAGTTCCTAGCTCATCTGGAAGGATCTACCCCGAAATTTTAGTCCGAAACTTTGATTGGGTGGAGGGGGGCTAAATAGGAAAAGATTCAGCTTTGTGCATTTTTTCCTGGTGTTACAGCCGAATAGCTATCAGATTACCGAATTTCAAGTTCCTAGCTCATCTGGAACTGAAGGGCCTGACCCGAAATTTGAGTCCGATATTTTGATTCCGTGGGGGGCTAAATACAAAAAATTTAACTTTTTGGAATTTTGCCTTGGGTTACAGCCTCATATACATCAGGTTGCCGAATTTCAAGTTCCTAGCTCATCTGGAAGGGTCTAACACGAAATTTCTTTGATTGGGCGGAAGGGGGGCTAAATATGAAAAATTTGAACTTTTTGCAATTTTTCCTTGGGTTGCAGCCTAAAAGCTATCAGACTGCCGAATTTCAAGTTCCTATCTCACCTGGAAGTGGGCAAACATTAATGTCAGTGAGTGAGTGAGTGAGTGAGTGAGTGAGTTAGCCTTGCGGCTTTATATATATATAATAAGATAAGATAAGATAGAGCCAGGCAATGTGCACGCTAAATAGTGCAGGCTTTCGTTTGGAAATTTATTGCGAGCAAACGGTGCGTCATATCGAGGTACGGATTGCGGCGTTAGGCGACTCTTTTAGTGGTCTACATTACTGTCTTAAGCGCTTTCTCCTATCCCGCATATTTATGCCATAGAAAGAGGTGAACGTTTCGATCCATGTCAAATTTCGCCCACTTGTCACAAATTGAAAAATAAATTTGCCAACTTGGCAGACAGCTACAGTGTTGAAACTTTGCAGGCACGTTGACGATGAAACGGCCTATAATTTCGGTTATTTGAGGTTTTACCGTATCTCAACGGGTTTCGCCATAAATTGCTTAAGAATCATCAATTAGGCCGAAATTTCAGTAGTGTTTCCACATGTACCCTCCGTTTTCCCATACTTGCAAGGCAGCTAGAATAACGAAAGTCGGTCTACATATGGCCAATGCCGTTGCCAAGGAGCGTGCTGAATTTCGTTCATCTATCTATCATATGAGTGTGTGAATCAGAAAATAATTTATGGAAATTTAACAAAATTTTGCGAAACCGGGAAAATGAAGCTCAATCTAAGGTAGAAGGGGTCGAGATACGACAAAAAGTCATAAGACCAAAGTTGTAGATCTCTTAATTTTAGGAGTCGAAAGTGCAATCCGTTCATTGATAGCAAATACCGTTCGGCCACAAGAGAGCTCGAAACAAAAGCCTGCACCGTCCTATATATTGATTCGGTGGGAGGGGGTTAATTATTAAAAATTTTAGCTTTTCGGATTTTTTCCAGGGGTTACAGCCTAATAACTATCAGAATGCTGAATTTCAAGTTCCTAGCTCATCTGGAAGGATCTACCCCGAAATTTTAGTCCGAAACTTTGATTGGGTGGAGGGGGGCTAAATAGGAAAAGATTCAGCTTTGTGCATTTTTTCCTGGTGTTACAGCCGAATAGCTATCAGATTACCGAATTTCAAGTTCCTAGCTCATCTGGAACTGAAGGGCCTGACCCGAAATTTGAGTCCGATATTTTGATTCCGTGGGGGGCTAAATACAAAAAATTTAACTTTTTGGAATTTTGCCTTGGGTTACAGCCTCATATACATCAGGTTGCCGAATTTCAAGTTCCTAGCTCATCTGGAAGGGTCTAACACGAAATTTCTTTGATTGGGCGGAAGGGGGGCTAAATATGAAAAATTTGAACTTTTTGCAATTTTTCCTTGGGTTGCAGCCTAAAAGCTATCAGACTGCCGAATTTCAAGTTCCTATCTCACCTGGAAGTGGGCAAACATTAATGTCAGTGAGTGAGTGAGTGAGTGAGTGAGTGAGTTAGCCTTGCGGCTTTATATATATATAATAAGATAAGATAAGATAGAGCCAGGCAATGTGCACGCTAAATAGTGCAGGCTTTCGTTTGGAAATTTATTGCGAGCAAACGGTGCGTCATATCGAGGTACGGATTGCGGCGTTAGGCGACTCTTTTAGTGGTCTACATTACTGTCTTAAGCGCTTTCTCCTATCCCGCATATTTATGCCATAGAAAGAGGTGAACGTTTCGATCCATGTCAAATTTCGCCCACTTGTCACAAATTGAAAAATAAATTTGCCAACTTGGCAGACAGCTACAGTGTTGAAACTTTGCAGGCACGTTGACGATGAAACGGCCTATAATTTCGGTTATTTGAGGTTTTACCGTATCTCAACGGGTTTCGCCATAAATTGCTTAAGAATCATCAATTAGGCCGAAATTTCAGTAGTGTTTCCACATGTACCCTCCGTTTTCCCATACTTGCAAGGCAGCTAGAATAACGAAAGTCGGTCTACATATGGCCAATGCCGTTGCCAAGGAGCGTGCTGAATTTCGTTCATCTATCTATCATATGAGTGTGTGAATCAGAAAATAATTTATGGAAATTTAACAAAATTTTGCGAAACCGGGAAAATGAAGCTCAATCTAAGGTAGAAGGGGTCGAGATACGACAAAAAGTCATAAGACCAAAGTTGTAGATCTCTTAATTTTAGGAGTCGAAAGTGCAATCCGTTCATTGATAGCAAATACCGTTCGGCCACAAGAGAGCTCGAAACGAAAGCCTGCACCGTCCTATATATTGATTCGGTGGGAGGGGGTTAATTATTAAAAATTTTAGCTTTTCGGATTTTTTCCAGGGGTTACAGCCTAATAACTATCAGAATGCTGAATTTCAAGTTCCTAGCTCATCTGGAAGGATCTACCCCGAAATTTTAGTCCGAAACTTTGATTGGGTGGAGGGGGGCTAAATAGGAAAAGATTCAGCTTTGTGCATTTTTTCCTGGTGTTACAGCCGAATAGCTATCAGATTACCGAATTTCAAGTTCCTAGCTCATCTGGAACTGAAGGGCCTGACCCGAAATTTGAGTCCGATATTTTGATTCCGTGGGGGGCTAAATACAAAAAATTTAACTTTTTGGAATTTTGCCTTGGGTTACAGCCTCATATACATCAGGTTGCCGAATTTCAAGTTCCTAGCTCATCTGGAAGGGTCTAACACGAAATTTCTTTGATTGGGCGGAAGGGGGGCTAAATATAAAAAAATTCAACTTTTTTGAATTTTTCCTTTGGTTGCAGCCTAATAGCTATCAGACTGCCGAATTTCAAGTTCCTACCTCACTTGGAAGTGGGCAAACATTAATGTCAGTCAGTGAGTGAGTGAGTCAGTTAGCCTTGTGGCTTTATATATATAGGATAAGATAGAGTCAGGCAATGTGCACGCTGAATAGTGCAGGCTTTCGTTTGGAAATTGATTGCGAGCAAACGGTGCATCGTATCGCGGTACGGTTTGCGGCGTTAGGCGACCCTTTTAGTGGTCTACATTACTGTCTTTGGCGCTTTCTCCTACCCCGCATATTTATGCCATAGAGGAGGTGAACGTTTCGATCCATGTCAAATTTCGCCCACTTTTCACAAATTGAAAAATAATTTTTCCAACTTGGCAGACAGCTACAGTCTTGAAACTTTGCAGGCACGTTGACGATGAAACGGCCTATAATTTCGGTTATTAGAGGTTTTACCGTATCTCAACGGGTTTCGCCATAAATTGCTTAAGAATCATCAATTATGCCGAAATTTCAGTAGTGTTTCCACATGTACCCTCCGTTTTCCCATACTTGCAAGGCAGCTAGAATAACGAAAGTCGGTCTACATATGGCCAATGCCGTTGCCAAGGAGCGTGCTGAATTTCGTTCATCTATCTATCATACGAGTGTGTGAATCAGAAAATAATTTATGGAAATTTAACAAAATTTTGCGAAACCGGGAAAATGAAGCTCAATCTAAGGTAGAAGGGGTCGAGATACGACAAAAAGTCATAAGACCAAAGTTGTAGATCTCTTAATTTTAGGAGCCGAAAGTGCAATCCGTTCATTGATAGCAAATACCGTTCGGCCACAAGAGAGCTCGAAACGAAAGCCTGCACCGTCCTATATATTGATTCGGTGGGAGGGGGTTAATTATTAAAAATTTTAGCTTTTCGGATTTTTTCCAGGGGTTACAGCCTAATAACTATCAGAATGCTGAATTTCAAGTTCCTAGCTCATCTGGAAGGATCTACCCCGAAATTTTAGTCCGAAACTTTGATTGGGTGGAGGGGGGCTAAATAGGAAAAGATTCAGCTTTGTGCATTTTTTCCTGGTGTTACAGCCGAATAGCTATCAGATTACCGAATTTCAAGTTCCTAGCTCATCTGGAACTGAAGGGCCTGACCCGAAATTTGAGTCCGATATTTTGATTCCGTGGGGGGCTAAATACAAAAAATTTAACTTTTTGGAATTTTGCCTTGGGTTACAGCCTCATATACATCAGGTTGCCGAATTTCAAGTTCCTAGCTCATCTGGAAGGGTCTAACACGAAATTTCTTTGATTGGGCGGAAGGGGGGCTAAATATAAAAAAATTCAACTTTTTTGAATTTTTCCTTTGGTTGCAGCCTAATAGCTATCAGACTGCCGAATTTCAAGTTCCTACCTCACTTGGAAGTGGGCAAACATTAATGTCAGTCAGTGAGTGAGTGAGTCAGTTAGCCTTGTGGCTTTATATATATAGGATAAGATAGAGTCAGGCAATGTGCACGCTGAATAGTGCAGGCTTTCGTTTGGAAATTGATTGCGAGCAAACGGTGCATCGTATCGCGGTACGGTTTGCGGCGTTAGGCGACCCTTTTAGTGGTCTACATTACTGTCTTTGGCGCTTTCTCCTACCCCGCATATTTATGCCATAGAGGAGGTGAACGTTTCGATCCATGTCAAATTTCGCCCACTTTTCACAAATTGAAAAATAATTTTTCCAACTTGGCAGACAGCTACAGTCTTGAAACTTTGCAGGCACGTTGACGATGAAACGGCCTATAATTTCGGTTATTAGAGGTTTTACCGTATCTCAACGGGTTTCGCCATAAATTGCTTAAGAATCATCAATTATGCCGAAATTTCAGTAGTGTTTCCACATGTACCCTCCGTTTTCCCATACTTGCAAGGCAGCTAGAATAACGAAAGTCGGTCTACATATGGCCAATGCCGTTGCCAAGGAGCGTGCTGAATTTCGTTCATCTATCTATCATACGAGTGTGTGAATCAGAAAATAATTTATGGAAATTTAACAAAATTTTGCGAAACCGGGAAAATGAAGCTCAATCTAAGGTAGAAGGGGTCGAGATACGACAAAAAGTCATAAGACCAAAGTTGTAGATCTCTTAATTTTAGGAGTCGAAAGTGCAATCCGTTCATTGATAGCAAATACCGTTCGGCCACAAGAGAGCTCGAAACGAAAGCCTGCACCGTCCTATATATTGATTCGGTGGGAGGGGGTTAATTATTAAAAATTTTAGCTTTTCGGATTTTTTCCAGGGGTTACAGCCTAATAACTATCAGAATGCTGAATTTCAAGTTCCTAGCTCATCTGGAAGGATCTACCCCGAAATTTTAGTCCGAAACTTTGATTGGGTGGAGGGGGGCTAAATAGGAAAAGATTCAGCTTTGTGCATTTTTTCCTGGTGTTACAGCCGAATAGCTATCAGATTACCGAATTTCAAGTTCCTAGCTCATCTGGAACTGAAGGGCCTGACCCGAAATTTGAGTCCGATATTTTGATTCCGTGGGGGGCTAAATACAAAAAATTTAACTTTTTGGAATTTTGCCTTGGGTTACAGCCTCATATACATCAGGTTGCCGAATTTCAAGTTCCTAGCTCATCTGGAAGGGTCTAACACGAAATTTCTTTGATTGGGCGGAAGGGGGGCTAAATATAAAAAAATTCAACTTTTTTGAATTTTTCCTTTGGTTGCAGCCTAATAGCTATCAGACTGCCGAATTTCAAGTTCCTACCTCACTTGGAAGTGGGCAAACATTAATGTCAGTCAGTGAGTGAGTGAGTCAGTTAGCCTTGTGGCTTTATATATATAGGATAAGATAGAGTCAGGCAATGTGCACGCTGAATAGTGCAGGCTTTCGTTTGGAAATTGATTGCGAGCAAACGGTGCATCGTATCGCGGTACGGTTTGCGGCGTTAGGCGACCCTTTTAGTGGTCTACATTACTGTCTTTGGCGCTTTCTCCTACCCCGCATATTTATGCCATAGAGGAGGTGAACGTTTCGATCCATGTCAAATTTCGCCCACTTTTCACAAATTGAAAAATAATTTTTCCAACTTGGCAGACAGCTACAGTCTTGAAACTTTGCAGGCACGTTGACGATGAAACGGCCTATAATTTCGGTTATTAGAGGTTTTACCGTATCTCAACGGGTTTCGCCATAAATTGCTTAAGAATCATCAATTATGCCGAAATTTCAGTAGTGTTTCCACATGTACCCTCCGTTTTCCCATACTTGCAAGGCAGCTAGAATAACGAAAGTCGGTCTACATATGGCCAATGCCGTTGCCAAGGAGCGTGCTGAATTTCGTTCATCTATCTATCATACGAGTGTGTGAATCAGAAAATAATTTATGGAAATTTAACAAAATTTTGCGAAACCGGGAAAATGAAGCTCAATCTAAGGTAGAAGGGGTCGAGATACGACAAAAAGTCATAAGACCAAAGTTGTAGATCTCTTAATTTTAGGAGTCGAAAGTGCAATCCGTTCATTGATAGCAAATACCGTTCGGCCACAAGAGAGCTCGAAACGAAAGCCTGCACCGTCCTATATATTGATTCGGTGGGAGGGGGTTAATTATTAAAAATTTTAGCTTTTCGGATTTTTTCCAGGGGTTACAGCCTAATAACTATCAGAATGCTGAATTTCAAGTTCCTAGCTCATCTGGAAGGATCTACCCCGAAATTTTAGTCCGAAACTTTGATTGGGTGGAGGGGGGCTAAATAGGAAAAGATTCAGCTTTGTGCATTTTTTCCTGGTGTTACAGCCGAATAGCTATCAGATTACCGAATTTCAAGTTCCTAGCTCATCTGGAACTGAAGGGCCTGACCCGAAATTTGAGTCCGATATTTTGATTCCGTGGGGGGCTAAATACAAAAAATTTAACTTTTTGGAATTTTGCCTTGGGTTACAGCCTCATATACATCAGGTTGCCGAATTTCAAGTTCCTAGCTCATCTGGAAGGGTCTAACACGAAATTTCTTTGATTGGGCGGAAGGGGGGCTAAATATGAAAAATTTGAACTTTTTGCAATTTTTCCTTGGGTTGCAGCCTAAAAGCTATCAGACTGCCGAATTTCAAGTTCCTATCTCACCTGGAAGTGGGCAAACATTAATGTCAGTGAGTGAGTGAGTGAGTGAGTGAGTGAGTTAGCCTTGCGGCTTTATATATATATAATAAGATAAGATAAGATAGAGCCAGGCAATGTGCACGCTAAATAGTGCAGGCTTTCGTTTGGAAATTTATTGCGAGCAAACGGTGCGTCATATCGAGGTACGGATTGCGGCGTTAGGCGACTCTTTTAGTGGTCTACATTACTGTCTTAAGCGCTTTCTCCTATCCCGCATATTTATGCCATAGAAAGAGGTGAACGTTTCGATCCATGTCAAATTTCGCCCACTTGTCACAAATTGAAAAATAAATTTGCCAACTTGGCAGACAGCTACAGTGTTGAAACTTTGCAGGCACGTTGACGATGAAACGGCCTATAATTTCGGTTATTTGAGGTTTTACCGTATCTCAACGGGTTTCGCCATAAATTGCTTAAGAATCATCAATTAGGCCGAAATTTCAGTAGTGTTTCCACATGTACCCTCCGTTTTCCCATACTTGCAAGGCAGCTAGAATAACGAAAGTCGGTCTACATATGGCCAATGCCGTTGCCAAGGAGCGTGCTGAATTTCGTTCATCTATCTATCATACGAGTGTGTGAATCAGAAAATAATTTATGGAAATTTAACAAAATTTTGCGAAACCGGGAAAATGAAGCTCAATCTAAGGTAGAAGGGGTCGAGATACGACAAAAAGTCATAAGACCAAAGTTGTAGATCTCTTAATTTTAGGAGTCGAAAGTGCAATCCGTTCATTGATAGCAAATACCGTTCGGCCACAAGAGAGCTCGAAACGAAAGCCTGCACCGTCCTATATATTGATTCGGTGGGAGGGGGTTAATTATTAAAAATTTTAGCTTTTCGGATTTTTTCCAGGGGTTACAGCCTAATAACTATCAGAATGCTGAATTTCAAGTTCCTAGCTCATCTGGAAGGATCTACCCCGAAATTTTAGTCCGAAACTTTGATTGGGTGGAGGGGGGCTAAATAGGAAAAGATTCAGCTTTGTGCATTTTTTCCTGGTGTTACAGCCGAATAGCTATCAGATTACCGAATTTCAAGTTCCTAGCTCATCTGGAACTGAAGGGCCTGACCCGAAATTTGAGTCCGATATTTTGATTCCGTGGGGGGCTAAATACAAAAAATTTAACTTTTTGGAATTTTGCCTTGGGTTACAGCCTCATATACATCAGGTTGCCGAATTTCAAGTTCCTAGCTCATCTGGAAGGGTCTAACACGAAATTTCTTTGATTGGGCGGAAGGGGGGCTAAATATGAAAAATTTGAACTTTTTGCAATTTTTCCTTGGGTTGCAGCCTAAAAGCTATCAGACTGCCGAATTTCAAGTTCCTATCTCACCTGGAAGTGGGCAAACATTAATGTCAGTGAGTGAGTGAGTGAGTGAGTGAGTGAGTTAGCCTTGCGGCTTTATATATATATAATAAGATAAGATAAGATAGAGCCAGGCAATGTGCACGCTAAATAGTGCAGGCTTTCGTTTGGAAATTTATTGCGAGCAAACGGTGCGTCATATCGAGGTACGGATTGCGGCGTTAGGCGACTCTTTTAGTGGTCTACATTACTGTCTTAAGCGCTTTCTCCTATCCCGCATATTTATGCCATAGAAAGAGGTGAACGTTTCGATCCATGTCAAATTTCGCCCACTTGTCACAAATTGAAAAATAAATTTGCCAACTTGGCAGACAGCTACAGTGTTGAAACTTTGCAGGCACGTTGACGATGAAACGGCCTATAATTTCGGTTATTTGAGGTTTTACCGTATCTCAACGGGTTTCGCCATAAATTGCTTAAGAATCATCAATTATGCCGAAATTTCAGTAGTGTTTCCACATGTACCCTCCGTTTTCCCATACTTGCAAGGCAGCTAGAATAACGAAAGTCGGTCTACATATGGCCAATGCCGTTGCCAAGGAGCGTGCTGAATTTCGTTCATCTATCTATCATACGAGTGTGTGAATCAGAAAATAATTTATGGAAATTTAACAAAATTTTGCGAAACCGGGAAAATGAAGCTCAATCTAAGGTAGAAGGGGTCGAGATACGACAAAAAGTCATAAGACCAAAGTTGTAGATCTCTTAATTTTAGGAGTCGAAAGTGCAATCCGTTCATTGATAGCAAATACCGTTCGGCCACAAGAGAGCTCGAAACGAAAGCCTGCACCGTCCTATATATTGATTCGGTGGGAGGGGGTTAATTATTAAAAATTTTAGCTTTTCGGATTTTTTCCAGGGGTTACAGCCTAATAACTATCAGAATGCTGAATTTCAAGTTCCTAGCTCATCTGGAAGGATCTACCCCGAAATTTTAGTCCGAAACTTTGATTGGGTGGAGGGGGGCTAAATAGGAAAAGATTCAGCTTTGTGCATTTTTTCCTGGTGTTACAGCCGAATAGCTATCAGATTACCGAATTTCAAGTTCCTAGCTCATCTGGAACTGAAGGGCCTGACCCGAAATTTGAGTCCGATATTTTGATTCCGTGGGGGGCTAAATACAAAAAATTTAACTTTTTGGAATTTTGCCTTGGGTTACAGCCTCATATACATCAGGTTGCCGAATTTCAAGTTCCTAGCTCATCTGGAAGGGTCTAACACGAAATTTCTTTGATTGGGCGGAAGGGGGGCTAAATATGAAAAATTTGAACTTTTTGCAATTTTTCCTTGGGTTGCAGCCTAAAAGCTATCAGACTGCCGAATTTCAAGTTCCTATCTCACCTGGAAGTGGGCAAACATTAATGTCAGTGAGTGAGTGAGTGAGTGAGTGAGTGAGTTAGCCTTGCGGCTTTATATATATATAATATAAGATAGAGCCGGGCAATGTGCACGCTAAATAGTGCAGACTTCCATTTGGAAATTGATTGCGTCCAAACGGTAAGTCGTATCGAGGTAAGGATTTCACCATCGGACGTCCCATTTAGTCGCCTACAGTACTGTGTGGGGCATTCTGTCGTATCTCGCCTATTTATACCATATAAAGGGGTGAACGTTTCGATCCATATCAAATTTCGTCCGCTTAGCAACAGTTGAAAAATAATTTTGCCAACATAGCAGACAGCTACAGTCTTGAAACTTTGCAGGCTGGTTAACGATGAAACGACCTATAATTTTGGTTATTTGAGGTTTTGCCGTATCTCAACGGGGTTCGCCATAAATTGCTTAAGAATCATAAATTAGGCCGAAATTTCAATAGTGTTTCCACATGTACCCTCCGTTTTCCCATACTTGCAAGGCAGCTAGAATAACGAAAGTCGGTCTACATATGGCCAATGACGTTGCCAAGGAGCGTCCTGAATTTCGTTCATCTATCCATCTTATGAGTGTGTGAATCAGTAAAATCATTTATGGAAATTTAACAAAAATTACCGAAACCGGGAAAACGAAGCTCAATCTAAGGTAGAAGGAGTCGAGATACGATAAAAAGTCATAGGACCAAAGTTGTAGATCTCTTCATTTTAGGAGACGAAAGTGCAGTCCGTTTATTGATAACAATTACCGTTTAGCCACAAGAGAGCTCGAAACGAAAGCCTGCACCGTGATTTAATTTGGCTTAAAATTTCGAATTTTTTAGTGGATGAAATATTAAATATTTTAACTTTTTGCAATGTCTACGTCGGTTACAGGCTAGAAGCTAGAACTTTGCCAAATATTAATTTTGTAGGGCACTGCATCACGGTATCCGCCATTTGGTTTGGGGGGAGGGGGCAAAAATTAAAAATTTAAAATTTTTGGAATTTTTCCGTAGGTTGCACGCTAATAGCTATCACCTTGCCAAATTTCAAGTTTCTAGCGCATCTGGAACTGAAGGATCTAACCCGAAACTTTTTTATTCCGTGGGGGGCTACGTACACAAAAATTTGAACTTTTTGGAATTTTTCCTTGGGTTACAGCCTAATATCTATCAGGTTGCCGAATTTGAAGTTCCTAGCTCATCTGGAAGGGTCTAACACGAAATTTCTTTGATTGGGCGGAAGGGGGGCTAAATATAAAAAAATTGTACTTTTTGCAATTTTTCCTTGGGTTGCAGCCTAAAAGCTGTCAGACTGCCGAATTTCAAGTTCCTAGCTCACTTGGAAGTGGGCAAACATTAATGTCAGTGAGTCAGTCAGTCAGTTAGCCTTGTGGCTTTATATATATAAGATAGAGCCGGGCAATGTGCACGCTAAATAGTGCAGACTTCCATTTGGAAATTCATTGCGTCCAAACGGTAAGTCGTATCGAGGTAAGGATTTCACCATCGGACGTCCCATTTAGTCGCCTACAGTACTGTGTGGGGCATTCTGTCGTATCTCGCCTATTTATACCATATAAAGGGGTGAACGTTTCGATCCATATCAAATTTCGTCCGCTTAGCAACAGTTGAAAAATAATTTTGCCAACATAGCAGACAGCTACAGTCTTGAAACTTTGCAGGCTGGTTAACGATGAAACGACCTATAATTTTGGTTATTTGAGGTTTTGCCGTATCTCAACGGGGTTCGCCATAAATTGCTTAAGAATCATAAATTAGGCCGAAATTTCAATAGTGTTTCCACATGTACCCTCCGTTTTCCCATACTTGCAAGGCAGCTAGAATAACGAAAGTCGGTCTACATATGGCCAATGACGTTGCCAAGGAGCGTCCTGAATTTCGTTCATCTATCCATCTTATGAGTGTGTGAATCAGTAAAATCATTTATGGAAATTTAACAAAAATTACCGAAACCGGGAAAACGAAGCTCAATCTAAGGTAGAAGGAGTCGAGATACGATAAAAAGTCATAGGACCAAAGTTGTAGATCTCTTCATTTTAGGAGACGAAAGTGCAGTCCGTTTATTGATAACAATTACCGTTTAGCCACAAGAGAGCTCGAAACGAAAGCCTGCACCGTGATTTAATTTGGCTTAAAATTTCGAATTTTTTAGTGGATGAAATATTAAATATTTTAACTTTTTGCAATGTCTATGTCGGTTACAGGCTAGAAGCTAGAACTTTGCCAAATATTAATTTTGTAGGGCACTGCATCACGGTATCCGCCATTTGGTTTGGGGGGAGGGGGCAAAAATTAAAAATTTAAAATTTTTGGAATTTTTCCGTAGGTTGCACGCTAATAGCTATCACCTTGCCAAATTTCAAGTTTCTAGCGCATCTGGAACTGAAGGATCTAACCCGAAACTTTTTTATTCCGTGGGGGGCTACGTACACAAAAATTTGAACTTTTTGGAATTTTTCCTTGGGTTACAGCCTAATATCTATCAGGTTGCCGAATTTGAAGTTCCTAGCTCATCTGGAAGGGTCTAACACGAAATTTCTTTGATTGGGCGGAAGGGGGGCTAAATATAAAAAAATTGTACTTTTTGCAATTTTTCCTTGGGTTGCAGCCTAAAAGCTGTCAGACTGCCGAATTTCAAGTTCCTAGCTCACTTGGAAGTGGGCAAACATTAATGTCAGTGAGTCAGTCAGTCAGTTAGCCTTGTGGCTTTATATATATAAGATAGAGCCGGGCAATGTGCACGCTAAATAGTGCAGACTTCCATTTGGAAATTGATTGCGTCCAAACGGTAAGTCGTATCGAGGTAAGGATTTCACCATCGGACGTCCCATTTAGTCGCCTACAGTACTGTGTGGGGCATTCTGTCGTATCTCGCCTATTTATACCATATAAAGGGGTGAACGTTTCGATCCATATCAAATTTCGTCCGCTTAGCAACAGTTGAAAAATAATTTTGCCAACATAGCAGACAGCTACAGTCTTGAAACTTTGCAGGCTGGTTAACGATGAAACGACCTATAATTTTGGTTATTTGAGGTTTTGCCGTATCTCAACGGGGTTCGCCATAAATTGCTTAAGAATCATAAATTAGGCCGAAATTTCAATAGTGTTTCCACATGTACCCTCCGTTTTCCCATACTTGCAAGGCAGCTAGAATAACGAAAGTCGGTCTACATATGGCCAATGACGTTGCCAAGGAGCGTCCTGAATTTCGTTCATCTATCCATCTTATGAGTGTGTGAATCAGTAAAATCATTTATGGAAATTTAACAAAAATTACCGAAACCGGGAAAACGAAGCTCAATCTAAGGTAGAAGGAGTCGAGATACGATAAAAAGTCATAGGACCAAAGTTGTAGATCTCTTCATTTTAGGAGACGAAAGTGCAGTCCGTTTATTGATAACAATTACCGTTTAGCCACAAGAGAGCTCGAAACGAAAGCCTGCACCGTGATTTAATTTGGCTTAAAATTTCGAATTTTTTAGTGGATGAAATATTAAATATTTTAACTTTTTGCAATGTCTACGTCGGTTACAGGCTAGAAGCTAGAACTTTGCCAAATATTAATTTTGTAGGGCACTGCATCACGGTATCCGCCATTTGGTTTGGGGGGAGGGGGCAAAAATTAAAAATTTAAAATTTTTGGAATTTTTCCGTAGGTTGCACGCTAATAGCTATCACCTTGCCAAATTTCAAGTTTCTAGCGCATCTGGAACTGAAGGATCTAACCCGAAACTTTTTTATTCCGTGGGGGGCTACGTACACAAAAATTTGAACTTTTTGGAATTTTTCCTTGGGTTACAGCCTAATATCTATCAGGTTGCCGAATTTGAAGTTCCTAGCTCATCTGGAAGGGTCTAACACGAAATTTCTTTGATTGGGCGGAAGGGGGGCTAAATATAAAAAAATTGTACTTTTTGCAATTTTTCCTTGGGTTGCAGCCTAAAAGCTGTCAGACTGCCGAATTTCAAGTTCCTAGCTCACTTGGAAGTGGGCAAACATTAATGTCAGTGAGTCAGTCAGTCAGTTAGCCTTGTGGCTTTATATATATAAGATAGAGCCGGGCAATGTGCACGCTAAATAGTGCAGACTTCCATTTGGAAATTCATTGCGTCCAAACGGTAAGTCGTATCGAGGTAAGGATTTCACCATCGGACGTCCCATTTAGTCGCCTACAGTACTGTGTGGGGCATTCTGTCGTATCTCGCCTATTTATACCATATAAAGGGGTGAACGTTTCGATCCATATCAAATTTCGTCCGCTTAGCAACAGTTGAAAAATAATTTTGCCAACATAGCAGACAGCTACAGTCTTGAAACTTTGCAGGCTGGTTAACGATGAAACGACCTATAATTTTGGTTATTTGAGGTTTTGCCGTATCTCAACGGGGTTCGCCATAAATTGCTTAAGAATCATAAATTAGGCCGAAATTTCAATAGTGTTTCCACATGTACCCTCCGTTTTCCCATACTTGCAAGGCAGCTAGAATAACGAAAGTCGGTCTACATATGGCCAATGACGTTGCCAAGGAGCGTCCTGAATTTCGTTCATCTATCCATCTTATGAGTGTGTGAATCAGTAAAATCATTTATGGAAATTTAACAAAAATTACCGAAACCGGGAAAACGAAGCTCAATCTAAGGTAGAAGGAGTCGAGATACGATAAAAAGTCATAGGACCAAAGTTGTAGATCTCTTCATTTTAGGAGACGAAAGTGCAGTCCGTTTATTGATAACAATTACCGTTTAGCCACAAGAGAGCTCGAAACGAAAGCCTGCACCGTGATTTAATTTGGCTTAAAATTTCGAATTTTTTAGTGGATGAAATATTAAATATTTTAACTTTTTGCAATGTCTATGTCGGTTACAGGCTAGAAGCTAGAACTTTGCCAAATATTAATTTTGTAGGGCACTGCATCACGGTATCCGCCATTTGGTTTGGGGGGAGGGGGCAAAAATTAAAAATTTAAAATTTTTGGAATTTTTCCGTAGGTTGCACGCTAATAGCTATCACCTTGCCAAATTTCAAGTTTCTAGCGCATCTGGAACTGAAGGATCTAACCCGAAACTTTTTTATTCCGTGGGGGGCTACGTACACAAAAATTTGAACTTTTTGGAATTTTTCCTTGGGTTACAGCCTAATATCTATCAGGTTGCCGAATTTGAAGTTCCTAGCTCATCTGGAAGGGTCTAACACGAAATTTCTTTGATTGGGCGGAAGGGGGGCTAAATATAAAAAAATTGTACTTTTTGCAATTTTTCCTTGGGTTGCAGCCTAAAAGCTGTCAGACTGCCGAATTTCAAGTTCCTAGCTCACTTGGAAGTGGGCAAACATTAATGTCAGTGAGTCAGTCAGTCAGTTAGCCTTGTGGCTTTATATATATAAGATAGAGCCGGGCAATGTGCACGCTAAATAGTGCAGACTTCCATTTGGAAATTGATTGCGTCCAAACGGTAAGTCGTATCGAGGTAAGGATTTCACCATCGGACGTCCCATTTAGTCGCCTACAGTACTGTGTGGGGCATTCTGTCGTATCTCGCCTATTTATACCATATAAAGGGGTGAACGTTTCGATCCATATCAAATTTCGTCCGCTTAGCAACAGTTGAAAAATAATTTTGCCAACATAGCAGACAGCTACAGTCTTGAAACTTTGCAGGCTGGTTAACGATGAAACGACCTATAATTTTGGTTATTTGAGGTTTTGCCGTATCTCAACGGGGTTCGCCATAAATTGCTTAAGAATCATAAATTAGGCCGAAATTTCAATAGTGTTTCCACATGTACCCTCCGTTTTCCCATACTTGCAAGGCAGCTAGAATAACGAAAGTCGGTCTACATATGGCCAATGACGTTGCCAAGGAGCGTCCTGAATTTCGTTCATCTATCCATCTTATGAGTGTGTGAATCAGTAAAATCATTTATGGAAATTTAACAAAAATTACCGAAACCGGGAAAACGAAGCTCAATCTAAGGTAGAAGGAGTCGAGATACGATAAAAAGTCATAGGACCAAAGTTGTAGATCTCTTCATTTTAGGAGACGAAAGTGCAGTCCGTTTATTGATAACAATTACCGTTTAGCCACAAGAGAGCTCGAAACGAAAGCCTGCACCGTGATTTAATTTGGCTTAAAATTTCGAATTTTTTAGTGGATGAAATATTAAATATTTTAACTTTTTGCAATGTCTACGTCGGTTACAGGCTAGAAGCTAGAACTTTGCCAAATATTAATTTTGTAGGGCACTGCATCACGGTATCCGCCATTTGGTTTGGGGGGAGGGGGCAAAAATTAAAAATTTAAAATTTTTGGAATTTTTCCGTAGGTTGCACGCTAATAGCTATCACCTTGCCAAATTTCAAGTTTCTAGCGCATCTGGAACTGAAGGATCTAACCCGAAACTTTTTTATTCCGTGGGGGGCTACGTACACAAAAATTTGAACTTTTTGGAATTTTTCCTTGGGTTACAGCCTAATATCTATCAGGTTGCCGAATTTGAAGTTCCTAGCTCATCTGGAAGGGTCTAACACGAAATTTCTTTGATTGGGCGGAAGGGGGGCTAAATATAAAAAAATTGTACTTTTTGCAATTTTTCCTTGGGTTGCAGCCTAAAAGCTGTCAGACTGCCGAATTTCAAGTTCCTAGCTCACTTGGAAGTGGGCAAACATTAATGTCAGTGAGTCAGTCAGTCAGTTAGCCTTGTGGCTTTATATATATAAGATAGAGCCAGGCAATGTGCACGCTAAATAGTGCAGGCTTTCGTTTGGAAATTTATTGTGAGCAAACGGTGCGTCGTATCGAGGTACGGATTGCGGCGTTAGACGACCCGTTTAGTGGTCTACATTGCTGCCTTAGGCGCTTTCTCCTATCCCGCATATTTATGCCGTAGAAAGAGGTGAACGTTGCGATCCATGTCAAATTTCGCCCACTTTTCACAAATTGAAAAATAATTTTGCCAACTTGGCAGACAGCTACAGTCTTGAAACTTTGCAGGCAGGTTGGCGATGAAACGACCTATAATTTTGCTTATTTGAGGTTTTGCCGTATCTCAACGGGTTTCGCCATAAATTGCTTAAGAATCATAAATTAGGCCGAAATTTCAATAGTGTTTCCACATGTACCCTCCGTTTTCCCATACTTGCAAGGCAGCTAGAATAACGAAAGTCGGTCTACATATGGCCAATGACGTTGCCAAGGAGCGTCCTGAATTTCGTTCATCTATCCATCTTATGAGTGTGTGAATCAGTAAAATCATTTATGGAAATTTAACAAAAATTACCGAAACCGGGAAAACGAAGCTCAATCTAAGGTAGAAGGAGTCGAGATACGATAAAAAGTCATAGGACCAAAGTTGTAGATCTCTTCATTTTAGGAGACGAAAGTGCAGTCCGTTTATTGATAACAATTACCGTTTAGCCACAAGAGAGCTCGAAACGAAAGCCTGCACCGTGATTTAATTTGGCTTAAAATTTCGAATTTTTTAGTGGATGAAATATTAAATATTTTAACTTTTTGCAATGTCTACGTCGGTTACAGGCTAGAAGCTAGAACTTTGCCAAATATTAATTTTGTAGGGCACTGCATCACGGTATCCGCCATTTGGTTTGGGGGGAGGGGGCAAAAATTAAAAATTTAAAATTTTTGGAATTTTTCCGTAGGTTGCACGCTAATAGCTATCACCTTGCCAAATTTCAAGTTTCTAGCGCATCTGGAACTGAAGGATCTAACCCGAAACTTTTTTATTCCGTGGGGGGCTACGTACACAAAAATTTGAACTTTTTGGAATTTTTCCTTGGGTTACAGCCTAATATCTATCAGGTTGCCGAATTTGAAGTTCCTAGCTCATCTGGAAGGGTCTAACACGAAATTTCTTTGATTGGGCGGAAGGGGGGCTAAATATAAAAAAATTGTACTTTTTGCAATTTTTCCTTGGGTTGCAGCCTAAAAGCTGTCAGACTGCCGAATTTCAAGTTCCTAGCTCACTTGGAAGTGGGCAAACATTAATGTCAGTGAGTCAGTCAGTCAGTTAGCCTTGTGGCTTTATATATATAAGATAGAGCCAGGCAATGTGCACGCTAAATAGTGCAGGCTTTCGTTTGGAAATTTATTGTGAGCAAACGGTGCGTCGTATCGAGGTACGGATTGCGGCGTTAGACGACCCGTTTAGTGGTCTACATTGCTGCCTTAGGCGCTTTCTCCTATCCCGCATATTTATGCCGTAGAAAGAGGTGAACGTTGCGATCCATGTCAAATTTCGCCCACTTTTCACAAATTGAAAAATAATTTTGCCAACTTGGCAGACAGCTACAGTCTTGAAACTTTGCAGGCAGGTTGGCGATGAAACGACCTATAATTTTGCTTATTTGAGGTTTTGCCGTATCTCAACGGGTTTCGCCATAAATTGCTTAAGAATCATAAATTAGGCCGAAATTTCAATAGTGTTTCCACATGTACCCTCCGTTTTCCCATACTTGCAAGGCAGCTAGAATAACGAAAGTCGGTCTACATATGGCCAATGACGTTGCCAATGAGCGTCCTGAATTTCGTTCATCTATCCATCTTATGAGTGTGTGAATCAGTAAAATCATTTATGGAAATTTAACAAAAATTACCGAAACCGGGAAAACGAAGCTCAATCTAAGGTAGAAGGAGTCGAGATACGATAAAAAGTCATAGGACCAAAGTTGTAGATCTCTTCATTTTAGGAGACGAAAGTGCAGTCCGTTTATTGATAACAATTACCGTTTAGCCACAAGAGAGCTCGAAACGAAAGCCTGCACCGTCATTTAATTTGGCTTAATATTTCGAATTTTTTAGTGGATGAAATATTAAATATTTTAACTTTTTACAATTTCTACGTCGGTTACAGGCTAGGAGCTAGAACTTTGCCAAATATTAATTTTGTGGGGCACTGCATCACGGTATCCGTCATTTTGTTTGGGGGGAGGGGGGAAAAAATTTAAAATTTAAAATTTTTGGAATTTTCCCGTGGGTTACACGCTAATAGCTATCACCTTGCCAAATTTCAAGTTTCTAGCGCATCTGGAACTGAAGGATCTAACCCGAAATTTGTTTATTCCGTGGGGGGCTACGTACACAAAAATTCGAACTTTTTGGAATTTTTCCTTGGGTTACAGCCTAATATCTATCAGGTTGCCGAATTTCAAGTTCCTAGCTCGTCTGGAAGGGTCTAACACGAAATTTCTTTGATTGGGCGGAAGGGGGGCTAAATATAAAAAAATTGTACTTTTTGCAATTTTTCCTTCGGTTGCACCCCAATAGCTACCAGACTGTAGAATTTCAAGTTCCTAGCTCACTTGGAAGTGGGCAAACATTAATGTCAGTGAGTGAGTGAGTGAGTGAGTTAGCCTTGTGGCTTTATATATATAAGATAGAGCCAGGCAATGTGCACGCTAAATAGTGCAGGCTTTCGTTTGGAAATTTATTGTGAGCAAACGGTGCGTCGTATCGAGGTACGGATTGCGGCGTTAGACGACCCGTTTAGTGGTCTACATTGCTGCCTTAGGCGCTTTCTCCTATCCCGCATATTTATGCCGTAGAAAGAGGTGAACGTTTCGATCCATGTCAAATTTCGCCCACTTTTCACAAATTGAAAAATAATTTTGCCAACTTGGCAGACAGCTACAGTCTTGAAACTTTGCAGGCAGGTTGGCGATGAAACGACCTATAATTTTGCTTATTTGAGGTTTTGCCGTATCTCAACGGGTTTCGCCATAAATTGCTTAAGAATCATAAATTAGGCCGAAATTTCAATAGTGTTTCCACATGTACCCTCCGTTTTCCCATACTTGCAAGGCAGCTAGAATAACGAAAGTCGGTCTACATATGGCCAATGACGTTGCCAATGAGCGTCCTGAATTTCGTTCATCTATCCATCTTATGAGTGTGTGAATCAGTAAAATCATTTATGGAAATTTAACAAAAAATACCGAAACCGGGAAAACGAAGCTCAATCTAAGGTAGAAGGAGTCGAGATACGATAAAAAGTCATAGGACCAAAGTTGTAGATCTCTTCATTTTAGGAGACGAAAGTGCAGTCCGTTTATTGATAACAATTACCGTTTAGCCACAAGAGAGCTCGAAACGAAAGCCTGCACCGTCATTTAATTTGGCTTAATATTTCGAATTTTTTAGTGGATGAAATATTAAATATTTTAACTTTTTACAATTTCTACGTCGGTTACAGGCTAGGAGCTAGAACTTTGCCAAATATTAATTTTGTGGGGCACTGCATCACGGTATCCGTCATTTTGTTTGGGGGGAGGGGGGAAAAAATTTAAAATTTAAAATTTTTGGAATTTTCCCGTGGGTTACACGCTAATAGCTATCACCTTGCCAAATTTCAAGTTTCTAGCGCATCTGGAACTGAAGGATCTAACCCGAAATTTGTTTATTCCGTGGGGGGCTACGTACACAAAAATTCGAACTTTTTGTAATTTTTCCTTGGGTTACAGCCTAATATCTATCAGGTTGCCGAATTTCAAGTTCCTAGCTCGTCTGGAAGGGTCTAACACGAAATTTCTTTGATTGGGCGGAAGGGGGGCTAAATATAAAAAAATTGTACTTTTTGCAATTTTTCCTTCGGTTGCACCCCAATAGCTACCAGACTGTAGAATTTCAAGTTCCTAGCTCACTTGGAAGTGGGCAAACATTAATGTCAGTGAGTCAGTGAGTGAGTGAGTGAGTCAGTTAGCCTTGTGGCTTTATATATATAAGATAGAGCCAGGCAATGTGCACGCTAAATAGTGCAGGCTTTCGTTTGGAAATTTATTGTGAGCAAACGGTGCGTCGTATCGAGGTACGGATTGCGGCGTTAGACGACCCGTTTAGTGGTCTACATTGCTGCCTTAGGCGCTTTCTCCTATCCCGCATATTTATGCCGTAGAAAGAGGTGAACGTTTCGATCCATGTCAAATTTCGCCCACTTTTCACAAATTGAAAAATAATTTTGCCAACTTGGCAGACAGC
Organism: Anabrus simplex; assembly: GCF_040414725.1. NCBI lineage: Eukaryota > Metazoa > Arthropoda > Insecta > Orthoptera > Tettigoniidae > Anabrus > Anabrus simplex. The sequence goes on from NC_090272.1 coordinate 118,267,861, forward strand.
TACAGTCTTGAAACTTTGCAGGCAGGTTGGCGATGAAACGACCTATAATTTTGCTTATTTGAGGTTTTGCCGTATCTCAACGGGTTTCGCCATAAATTGCTTAAGAATCATAAATTAGGCCGAAATTTCAGTAGTGTTTCCACATGTACCCTCCGTTTTCCCATACTTGCAAGGCAGCTAGAATAACGAAAGTCGGTCTACATATGGCCAATGCCGTTGCCAAGGAGCGTGCTGAATTTCGTTCATCTATCTATCATACGAGTGTGTGAATCAGAAAATAATTTATGGAAATTTAACAAAATTTTGCGAAACCGGGAAAATGAAGCTCAATCTAAGGTAGAAGGGGTCGAGATACGACAAAAAGTCATAAGACCAAAGTTGTAGATCTCTTAATTTTAGGAGTCGAAAGTGCAATCCGTTCATTGATAGCAAATACCGTTCGGCCACAAGAGAGCTCGAAACGAAAGCCTGCACCGTCCTATATATTGATTCGGTGGGAGGGGGTTAATTATTAAAAATTTTAGCTTTTCGGATTTTTTCCAGGGGTTACAGCCTAATAACTATCAGAATGCTGAATTTCAAGTTCCTAGCTCATCTGGAAGGATCTACCCCGAAATTTTAGTCCGAAACTTTGATTGGGTGGAGGGGGGCTAAATAGGAAAAGATTCAGCTTTGTGCATTTTTTCCTGGTGTTACAGCCGAATAGCTATCAGATTACCGAATTTCAAGTTCCTAGCTCATCTGGAACTGAAGGGCCTGACCCGAAATTTGAGTCCGATATTTTGATTCCGTGGGGGGCTAAATACAAAAAATTTAACTTTTTGGAATTTTGCCTTGGGTTACAGCCTCATATACATCAGGTTGCCGAATTTCAAGTTCCTAGCTCATCTGGAAGGGTCTAACACGAAATTTCTTTGATTGGGCGGAAGGGGGGCTAAATATGAAAAATTTGAACTTTTTGCAATTTTTCCTTGGGTTGCAGCCTAAAAGCTATCAGACTGCCGAATTTCAAGTTCCTATCTCACCTGGAAGTGGGCAAACATTAATGTCAGTGAGTGAGTGAGTGAGTGAGTGAGTGAGTTAGCCTTGCGGCTTTATATATATATAATATAAGATAGAGCCGGGCAATGTGCACGCTAAATAGTGCAGACTTCCATTTGGAAATTGATTGCGTCCAAACGGTAAGTCGTATCGAGGTAAGGATTTCACCATCGGACGTCCCATTTAGTCGCCTACAGTACTGTGTGGGGCATTCTGTCGTATCTCGCCTATTTATACCATATAAAGGGGTGAACGTTTCGATCCATATCAAATTTCGTCCGCTTAGCAACAGTTGAAAAATAATTTTGCCAACATAGCAGACAGCTACAGTCTTGAAACTTTGCAGGCTGGTTAACGATGAAACGACCTATAATTTTGGTTATTTGAGGTTTTGCCGTATCTCAACGGGGTTCGCCATAAATTGCTTAAGAATCATAAATTAGGCCGAAATTTCAATAGTGTTTCCACATGTACCCTCCGTTTTCCCATACTTGCAAGGCAGCTAGAATAACGAAAGTCGGTCTACATATGGCCAATGACGTTGCCAAGGAGCGTCCTGAATTTCGTTCATCTATCCATCTTATGAGTGTGTGAATCAGTAAAATCATTTATGGAAATTTAACAAAAATTACCGAAACCGGGAAAACGAAGCTCAATCTAAGGTAGAAGGAGTCGAGATACGATAAAAAGTCATAGGACCAAAGTTGTAGATCTCTTCATTTTAGGAGACGAAAGTGCAGTCCGTTTATTGATAACAATTACCGTTTAGCCACAAGAGAGCTCGAAACGAAAGCCTGCACCGTGATTTAATTTGGCTTAAAATTTCGAATTTTTTAGTGGATGAAATATTAAATATTTTAACTTTTTGCAATGTCTACGTCGGTTACAGGCTAGAAGCTAGAACTTTGCCAAATATTAATTTTGTAGGGCACTGCATCACGGTATCCGCCATTTGGTTTGGGGGGAGGGGGCAAAAATTAAAAATTTAAAATTTTTGGAATTTTTCCGTAGGTTGCACGCTAATAGCTATCACCTTGCCAAATTTCAAGTTTCTAGCGCATCTGGAACTGAAGGATCTAACCCGAAACTTTTTTATTCCGTGGGGGGCTACGTACACAAAAATTTGAACTTTTTGGAATTTTTCCTTGGGTTACAGCCTAATATCTATCAGGTTGCCGAATTTGAAGTTCCTAGCTCATCTGGAAGGGTCTAACACGAAATTTCTTTGATTGGGCGGAAGGGGGGCTAAATATAAAAAAATTGTACTTTTTGCAATTTTTCCTTGGGTTGCAGCCTAAAAGCTGTCAGACTGCCGAATTTCAAGTTCCTAGCTCACTTGGAAGTGGGCAAACATTAATGTCAGTGAGTCAGTCAGTCAGTTAGCCTTGTGGCTTTATATATATAAGATAGAGCCGGGCAATGTGCACGCTAAATAGTGCAGACTTCCATTTGGAAATTCATTGCGTCCAAACGGTAAGTCGTATCGAGGTAAGGATTTCACCATCGGACGTCCCATTTAGTCGCCTACAGTACTGTGTGGGGCATTCTGTCGTATCTCGCCTATTTATACCATATAAAGGGGTGAACGTTTCGATCCATATCAAATTTCGTCCGCTTAGCAACAGTTGAAAAATAATTTTGCCAACATAGCAGACAGCTACAGTCTTGAAACTTTGCAGGCTGGTTAACGATGAAACGACCTATAATTTTGGTTATTTGAGGTTTTGCCGTATCTCAACGGGGTTCGCCATAAATTGCTTAAGAATCATAAATTAGGCCGAAATTTCAATAGTGTTTCCACATGTACCCTCCGTTTTCCCATACTTGCAAGGCAGCTAGAATAACGAAAGTCGGTCTACATATGGCCAATGACGTTGCCAAGGAGCGTCCTGAATTTCGTTCATCTATCCATCTTATGAGTGTGTGAATCAGTAAAATCATTTATGGAAATTTAACAAAAATTACCGAAACCGGGAAAACGAAGCTCAATCTAAGGTAGAAGGAGTCGAGATACGATAAAAAGTCATAGGACCAAAGTTGTAGATCTCTTCATTTTAGGAGACGAAAGTGCAGTCCGTTTATTGATAACAATTACCGTTTAGCCACAAGAGAGCTCGAAACGAAAGCCTGCACCGTGATTTAATTTGGCTTAAAATTTCGAATTTTTTAGTGGATGAAATATTAAATATTTTAACTTTTTGCAATGTCTATGTCGGTTACAGGCTAGAAGCTAGAACTTTGCCAAATATTAATTTTGTAGGGCACTGCATCACGGTATCCGCCATTTGGTTTGGGGGGAGGGGGCAAAAATTAAAAATTTAAAATTTTTGGAATTTTTCCGTAGGTTGCACGCTAATAGCTATCACCTTGCCAAATTTCAAGTTTCTAGCGCATCTGGAACTGAAGGATCTAACCCGAAACTTTTTTATTCCGTGGGGGGCTACGTACACAAAAATTTGAACTTTTTGGAATTTTTCCTTGGGTTACAGCCTAATATCTATCAGGTTGCCGAATTTGAAGTTCCTAGCTCATCTGGAAGGGTCTAACACGAAATTTCTTTGATTGGGCGGAAGGGGGGCTAAATATAAAAAAATTGTACTTTTTGCAATTTTTCCTTGGGTTGCAGCCTAAAAGCTGTCAGACTGCCGAATTTCAAGTTCCTAGCTCACTTGGAAGTGGGCAAACATTAATGTCAGTGAGTCAGTCAGTCAGTTAGCCTTGTGGCTTTATATATATAAGATAGAGCCGGGCAATGTGCACGCTAAATAGTGCAGACTTCCATTTGGAAATTGATTGCGTCCAAACGGTAAGTCGTATCGAGGTAAGGATTTCACCATCGGACGTCCCATTTAGTCGCCTACAGTACTGTGTGGGGCATTCTGTCGTATCTCGCCTATTTATACCATATAAAGGGGTGAACGTTTCGATCCATATCAAATTTCGTCCGCTTAGCAACAGTTGAAAAATAATTTTGCCAACATAGCAGACAGCTACAGTCTTGAAACTTTGCAGGCTGGTTAACGATGAAACGACCTATAATTTTGGTTATTTGAGGTTTTGCCGTATCTCAACGGGGTTCGCCATAAATTGCTTAAGAATCATAAATTAGGCCGAAATTTCAATAGTGTTTCCACATGTACCCTCCGTTTTCCCATACTTGCAAGGCAGCTAGAATAACGAAAGTCGGTCTACATATGGCCAATGACGTTGCCAAGGAGCGTCCTGAATTTCGTTCATCTATCCATCTTATGAGTGTGTGAATCAGTAAAATCATTTATGGAAATTTAACAAAAATTACCGAAACCGGGAAAACGAAGCTCAATCTAAGGTAGAAGGAGTCGAGATACGATAAAAAGTCATAGGACCAAAGTTGTAGATCTCTTCATTTTAGGAGACGAAAGTGCAGTCCGTTTATTGATAACAATTACCGTTTAGCCACAAGAGAGCTCGAAACGAAAGCCTGCACCGTGATTTAATTTGGCTTAAAATTTCGAATTTTTTAGTGGATGAAATATTAAATATTTTAACTTTTTGCAATGTCTATGTCGGTTACAGGCTAGAAGCTAGAACTTTGCCAAATATTAATTTTGTAGGGCACTGCATCACGGTATCCGCCATTTGGTTTGGGGGGAGGGGGCAAAAATTAAAAATTTAAAATTTTTGGAATTTTTCCGTAGGTTGCACGCTAATAGCTATCACCTTGCCAAATTTCAAGTTTCTAGCGCATCTGGAACTGAAGGATCTAACCCGAAACTTTTTTATTCCGTGGGGGGCTACGTACACAAAAATTTGAACTTTTTGGAATTTTTCCTTGGGTTACAGCCTAATATCTATCAGGTTGCCGAATTTGAAGTTCCTAGCTCATCTGGAAGGGTCTAACACGAAATTTCTTTGATTGGGCGGAAGGGGGGCTAAATATAAAAAAATTGTACTTTTTGCAATTTTTCCTTGGGTTGCAGCCTAAAAGCTGTCAGACTGCCGAATTTCAAGTTCCTAGCTCACTTGGAAGTGGGCAAACATTAATGTCAGTGAGTCAGTCAGTCAGTTAGCCTTGTGGCTTTATATATATAAGATAGAGCCGGGCAATGTGCACGCTAAATAGTGCAGACTTCCATTTGGAAATTGATTGCGTCCAAACGGTAAGTCGTATCGAGGTAAGGATTTCACCATCGGACGTCCCATTTAGTCGCCTACAGTACTGTGTGGGGCATTCTGTCGTATCTCGCCTATTTATACCATATAAAGGGGTGAACGTTTCGATCCATATCAAATTTCGTCCGCTTAGCAACAGTTGAAAAATAATTTTGCCAACATAGCAGACAGCTACAGTCTTGAAACTTTGCAGGCTGGTTAACGATGAAACGACCTATAATTTTGGTTATTTGAGGTTTTGCCGTATCTCAACGGGGTTCGCCATAAATTGCTTAAGAATCATAAATTAGGCCGAAATTTCAATAGTGTTTCCACATGTACCCTCCGTTTTCCCATACTTGCAAGGCAGCTAGAATAACGAAAGTCGGTCTACATATGGCCAATGACGTTGCCAAGGAGCGTCCTGAATTTCGTTCATCTATCCATCTTATGAGTGTGTGAATCAGTAAAATCATTTATGGAAATTTAACAAAAATTACCGAAACCGGGAAAACGAAGCTCAATCTAAGGTAGAAGGAGTCGAGATACGATAAAAAGTCATAGGACCAAAGTTGTAGATCTCTTCATTTTAGGAGACGAAAGTGCAGTCCGTTTATTGATAACAATTACCGTTTAGCCACAAGAGAGCTCGAAACGAAAGCCTGCACCGTGATTTAATTTGGCTTAAAATTTCGAATTTTTTAGTGGATGAAATATTAAATATTTTAACTTTTTGCAATGTCTACGTCGGTTACAGGCTAGAAGCTAGAACTTTGCCAAATATTAATTTTGTAGGGCACTGCATCACGGTATCCGCCATTTGGTTTGGGGGGAGGGGGCAAAAATTAAAAATTTAAAATTTTTGGAATTTTTCCGTAGGTTGCACGCTAATAGCTATCACCTTGCCAAATTTCAAGTTTCTAGCGCATCTGGAACTGAAGGATCTAACCCGAAACTTTTTTATTCCGTGGGGGGCTACGTACACAAAAATTTGAACTTTTTGGAATTTTTCCTTGGGTTACAGCCTAATATCTATCAGGTTGCCGAATTTGAAGTTCCTAGCTCATCTGGAAGGGTCTAACACGAAATTTCTTTGATTGGGCGGAAGGGGGGCTAAATATAAAAAAATTGTACTTTTTGCAATTTTTCCTTGGGTTGCAGCCTAAAAGCTGTCAGACTGCCGAATTTCAAGTTCCTAGCTCACTTGGAAGTGGGCAAACATTAATGTCAGTGAGTCAGTCAGTCAGTTAGCCTTGTGGCTTTATATATATAAGATAAGATAAGATAGAGCCAGGCAATGTGCACGCTGAATACTGCAGGCTTTCGGTTGGAAATTGATTGCGAGCAAACGGTGCATCGTATCGCGGTACGGTTTGCGGCGTTAGGCGACCCTTTTAGTGGTCTACATGACTGTCTTTGGCGCTTTCTCCTACCCCGCATATTTATGCCATAGAGGAGGTGAACGTTTCGATCCATGTCAAATTTCGCCCACTTTTCACAAATTGAAAAATAATTTTTCCAACTTGGCAGACAGCTACAGTCTTGAAACTTTGCAGGCACGTTGACGATGAAACGGCCTATAATTTCGGTTATTTGAGGTTTTACCGTATCTCAACGGGTTTCGCCATAAATTGCTTAAGAATCATAAATTAGGCCGAAATTTCAGTAGTGTTTCCACATGTACCCTCCGTTTTCCCATACTTGCAAGGCAGCTAGAATAACGAAAGTCGGTCTACATATGGCCAATGCCGTTGCCAAGGAGCGTGCTGAATTTCGTTCATCTATCTATCATATGAGTGTGTGAATCAGAAAATAATTTATGGAAATTTAACAAAATTTTGCGAAACCGGGAAAATGAAGCTCAATCTAAGGTAGAAGGGGTCGAGATACGACAAAAAGTCATAAGACCAATGTTGTAGATCTCTTAATTTTAGGAGTCGAAAGTGCAATCCGTTCATTGATAGCAATTACCGTTCGGCCACAAAATAGCTCGAAACGAAAGTCTGCACCGTCCTATATATTGAATCGGTGGGAGGGGGTTAATTATTAAAAATTTTAGCTTTTCGGATTTTTTCCAGGGGTTACAGCCTAATAACTATCAGATTGCTGAATTTCAAGTTCCTAGCTCATCTGGAAGGATCTACCCCGAAATTTTAGTCCGAAACTTTGATTGGGTGGAGGCGGGCTAAATAGGAAATGATTCAGCTATTTGCATTTTTTCCTGGTGTTACAGCGGAATAGCTATCAGATTACCGAATTTCAAGTTCCTAGCTCATCTGGATCTGAAGGGTCTGACCCGAAATTTGAGTGCGATATTTTGATTCCGTGGGGGGCTAAATACAAAAAAAATTAACTTTTTGGAATTTTTCCTTGGGTTACAGCCTCATATATATCAGGTTGCCGAATTTCAAGTTCCTAGCTCATCTGGAAGGGTCTAACACGAAATTTCTTTGATTGGGCGGAAGGGGGGCTAAATATGAAAAATTTCAACTTTTTAGAATTTTTCCTTGGGTTGCAGCTTAAAAGCTATCAGACTGCCGAATTTCAAGTTCCTAGCTCACCTGGAAGTGGGCAAACATTAATGTCAGTGAGTGAGTGAGTGAGTGAGTTAGCCTTGCGGCTTTATATATATATAATAAGATAGAGTCGGGCAATGTGCACGCTGAATAGTGCAGGCTTTCGTTTGGAAATTTATTGCGAGCAAACGGTGCATCGTATCGCGGTACGGTTTGCGGCGTTAGGCGACCCTTTTAGTGGTCTATATTACTGTCTTTGGCGCTTTCTCCTACCCCGCATATTTATGCCATAGAGGAGGTGAACGTTTCGATCCATGTCAAATTTCGCCCACTTTTCACAAATTGAAAAATAATTTTTCCAACTTGGCAGACAGCTACAGTGTTGAAACTTTGCAGGCAAGTTGACGATGAAACGGCCTATAATTTCGGTTATTTGAGGTTTTACCGTATCTCAACGGGGTTCGCCATAAATTGCTTAAGAATCATCAATTAGGCCGAAATTTCAGTAGTGTTTCCACATGTACCCTCCGTTTTCCCATACTTGCAAGGCAGCTAGAATAACGAAAGTCGGTCTACATATGGCCAATGCCGTTGCCAAGGAGCGTGCTGAATTTCGTTCATCTATCTATCATACGAGTGTGTGAATCAGAAAATAATTTATGGAAATTTAACAAAATTTTGCGAAACCGGGAAAATGAAGCTCAATCTAAGGTAGAAGGGGTCGAGATACGACAAAAAGTCATAAGACCAAAGTTGTAGATCTCTTAATTTTAGGAGTCGAAAGTGCAATCCGTTCATTGATAGCAATTACCGTTCGGCCACAAGAGAGCTCGAAACGAAAGCCTGCACCGTCCTATATATTGATTCGGTGGGAGGGGGTTAATTATTAAAAATTTTAGCTTTTCGGATTTTTTCCAGGGGTTACAGCCTAATAACTATCAGGTTGCCGAATTTCAAGTTCCTAGCTCATCTGGAAGGGTCTAACACGAAATTTCTTTGATTGGGCGGAAGGGGGGCTAAATATAAAAAAATTGTACTTTTTGCAATTTTTCCTTGGGTTGCAGCCTAAAAGCTGTCAGACTGCCGAATTTCAAGTTCCTACCTCATCTGGAAGGGTCTAACACGAATATTTACTACGACATTTTGATGGGCCGTAAGGGGGGCTAAATATGAAAAATGTCAACTTTTTTGAATTTTTCCTTGGGTTGCAGCCAAATAGCTATCAGATTGCCGAATTTCAAGTTCCTACCTCACTTGGTAGTGGGCAAACATTAATGTCAGTCAGTGAGTCAGTCAGTGAGTCAGTCAATTAGCCTTGTGGCTTTATATATATAAGATAAGATAGAGTCGGGCAATGTGCACGCTGAATAGTGCAGGCTTTCGTTTGGAAATTTATTGCGAGCAAACGGTGCATCGTATCGCGGTACGGTTTGCGGCGTTAGGCGACCCTTTTAGTGGTCTATATTACTGTCTTTGGCGCTTTCTCCTACCCCGCATATTTATGCCATAGAGGAGGTGAACGTTTCGATCCATGTCAAATTTCGCCCACTTTTCACAAATTGAAAAATAATTTTTCCAACTTGGCAGACAGCTACAGTGTTGAAACTTTGCAGGCAAGTTGACGATGAAACGGCCTATAATTTCGGTTATTTGAGGTTTTACCGTATCTCAACGGGGTTCGCCATAAATTGCTTAAGAATCATCAATTAGGCCGAAATTTCAGTAGTGTTTACACATGTACCCTCCGTTTTCCCATACTTGCAAGGCAGCTAGAATAACGAAAGTCGGTCTACATATGGCCAATGCCGTTGCCAAGGAGCGTGCTGAATTTCGTTCATCTATCTATCATACGAGTGTGTGAATCAGAAAATAATTTATGGAAATTTAACAAAATTTTGCGAAACCGGGAAAATGAAGCTCAATCTAAGGTAGAAGGGGTCGAGATACGACAAAAAGTCATAAGACCAAAGTTGTAGATCTCTTAATTTTAGGAGTCGAAAGTGCAATCCGTTCATTGATAGCAATTACCGTTCGGCCACAAGAGAGCTCGAAACGAAAGCCTGCACCGTCCTATATATTGATTCGGTGGGAGGGGGTTAATTATTAAAAATTTTAGCTTTTCGGATTTTTTCCAGGGGTTACAGCCTAATAACTATCAGGTTGCCGAATTTCAAGTTCCTAGCTCATCTGGAAGGGTCTAACACGAAATTTCTTTGATTGGGCGGAAGGGGGGCTAAATATAAAAAAATTGTACTTTTTGCAATTTTTCCTTGGGTTGCAGCCTAAAAGCTGTCAGACTGCCGAATTTCAAGTTCCTACCTCATCTGGAAGGGTCTAACACGAATATTTACTACGACATTTTGATGGGCCGTAAGGGGGGCTAAATATGAAAAATGTCAACTTTTTTGAATTTTTCCTTGGGTTGCAGCCAAATAGCTATCAGATTGCCGAATTTCAAGTTCCTACCTCACTTGGTAGTGGGCAAACATTAATGTCAGTCAGTGAGTCAGTGAGTGAGTCAGTCAATTAGCCTTGTGGCTTTATATATATAAGATAAGATAGAGTCGGGCAATGTGCACGCTGAATAGTGCAGGCTTTCGTTTGGAAATTTATTGCGAGCAAACGGTGCATCGTATCGCGGTACGGTTTGCGGCGTTAGGCGGCGCTTTTAGTGGTCTATATTACTGTCTTTGGCGCTTTCTCCTACCCCGCATATTTATGCCATAGAGGAGGTGAACGATTCGATCCATGTCAAATTTCGCCCACTTTTCACAAATTGAAAAATAATTTTTCCAACTTGGCAGACAGCTACAGTGTTGAAACTTTGCAGGCAAGTTGACGATGAAACGGCCTATAATTTCGGTTATTTGAGGTTTTACCGTATCTCAACGGGGTTCGCCATAAATTGCTTAAGAATCATCAATTAGGCCGAAATTTCAGTAGTGTTTACACATGTACCCTCCGTTTTCCCATACTTGCAAGGCAGCTAGAATAACGAAAGTCGGTCTACATATGGCCAATGCCGTTGCCAAGGAGCGTGCTGAATTTCGTTCATCTATCTATCATACGAGTGTGTGAATCAGAAAATAATTTATGGAAATTTAACAAAATTTTGCGAAACCGGGAAAATGAAGCTCAATCTAAGGTAGAAGGGGTCGAGATACGACAAAAAGTCATAAGACCAAAGTTGTAGATCTCTTAATTTTAGGAGTCGAAAGTGCAATCCGTTCATTGATAGCAATTACCGTTCGGCCACAAGAGAGCTCGAAACGAAAGCCTGCACCGTCCTATATATTGATTCGGTGGGAGGGGGTTAATTATTAAAAATTTTAGCTTTTCGGATTTTTTCCAGGGGTTACAGCCTAATAACTATCAGGTTGCCGAATTTCAAGTTCCTAGCTCATCTGGAAGGGTCTAACACGAAATTTCTTTGATTGGGCGGAAGGGGGGCTAAATATAAAAAAATTGTACTTTTTGCAATTTTTCCTTGGGTTGCAGCCTAAAAGCTGTCAGACTGCCGAATTTCAAGTTCCTACCTCATCTGGAAGGGTCTAACACGAATATTTACTACGACATTTTGATGGGCCGTAAGGGGGGCTAAATATGAAAAATGTCAACTTTTTTGAATTTTTCCTTGGGTTGCAGCCAAATAGCTATCAGATTGCCGAATTTCAAGTTCCTACCTCACTTGGTAGTGGGCAAACATTAATGTCAGTCAGTGAGTCAGTGAGTGAGTCAGTCAATTAGCCTTGTGGCTTTATATATATAAGACTCGCTTTCGCTCGTTGGGGGCTGCGCCCCCAAACCCCCCATTCCTGTACATTATAAGTGGTCACATGGAAAATAACAGTCGCGAACCGGTACTTCGTTACGAAAAACGGATTGCGCCACCAGACGGCCCATTTATTCGCTTACATGTATGGTCCTCTAATATTTTCTCGTACCGTACATTCACGAGTTATAGAAAAGATAGCGTTAAACGTTTCGACGTGGTGAAAATTACATACGATTCTCACAAGATAAGAAATTATTTTCCTAACGTAACGGGGAGCTACAGTCTTGAAAGTTGGTAGGTTTATCGTATTTGAAACGCTCTATATTTCCGTTATTTGATGTTATTCGTATCTGCATCGTTTTCGCCGCAGATTGGTTTAGAACCTTGGATTAGGAATACAGTGTTTCCGTTTTACTTTCGTTTTTCCATTTTTACAGGGTGCTAGAATCATGCATTTTGCTCACGTGTCACCCTCGAAATTTCCAGTGAGCCTGCTAAATTTCATGAACCTATCGGTCTTATAAGTGTGTAACACAGTAAAATTAACTACGGAAAATGTAAAAATTGACGTTAAATCTGAAAAATGCAGCTCTATCTAAGGCATAAGGGATCATGATACGACTAAAATTCCCGGGTCAGAAGTTGTAGATCTCTTCATGATCGGATCCGAACGTCTTGTCCATTTGGTGGTAGAACTTACAGTTTAGCCACCAAAATCCTCGAAACGCTAGTTAGCACCATAATGAAAATTACTTCCAGATTTCGATATTTTCTGGAGATAGAATTTTACTTATTTAATGTTTTGCCGTATCTCCAAGGGATTCACCATATATTGCTTAGGAACCTTAAATTAGCCTGAAATTTTATTGGTGTTTCCATATATTCCTTCCATTTTCCTATACATTCAAGGCAGCTAGAATAATGAATGTCGGTCTGCATATGCCCAATAACCGTGCCAAGGACCGTGCTGAATTTAGTGCATCTATCTGTCTCATGAGTGTGTGAATCAGTAAATTAATTTTTGAAAATTTAACTAAATTTTCCAAAACCGGGAAAATGAAGCTCAATCTGAGGTAGAAGGGGTCGAGATACGACAGAAAGTCATAGGACCAAAGTTGTATATCTACTCATTTTAGGACATGAAAGTGCAGTCCATTTATCGATAACTATTACGGTTTACCCACAAGAGATCTCGAAACAAAAGGATGCACCGTTTTTAAATTTGGCTTAATATTTCGAATTTTTAGTGGATTGAATATTAATTATATTAACGTATTGCAGTTTCTACGCCGGATATGGTTTAGGAGCTAGAAATTTGCCAAATTTTAATTTTGTAAGGCGCTGCATCACGGTGTAGCCATTTTGTTTGGGGGAGGGGGTAAATTTAAAAATTTATACTTTTAGGAATTTTTCCGCAGGATACACGCTAATAGCTATCACATTGCCAAATTCAAAGTTCCTAGGCCATCTGGAAGGGTCTAACCCGAAATTTGATTCCGGTAATTTGATTGAGCCGTGGGGGTTCTAAATATGAAAAATTTGAACTTTCCGAAATTTTTCCTTGGGTTACAGCCTAATAGGTATCAGAAAGGGTCTACGAAATTTGAGTCCGATATCTTGATTGGGCGGAAGGGTGTAGCACGAAATTTGAGTCCGGTATTTTAATCCGGTATGGGGGGCTAAATGTGATAAATTTGAACATTTTGAAATATTTCCACGGGTTATAGAATAACAGCTATCAGATTGCCGAATTCCAAGCTTCAAGTTCATCTGGAACGGAAGGGTCTAACCCGAAATTTGAGTCCGACATTTTGATTCGACGGGAGGCTAAATACGAAAATTTAAACATTTTGGAATCTTGTCTTGGGTTGCAGCCTAATAGCTATCAGATTTCCGAATTTCAAATTCCTAGCTCATCTGGAAGGGCCTAACAGGAAATTTTAGTCCGATATTTCGATGGGGAGGAAGGAGGGCTAAATACGAAACATTTCAACGTTTTTGAATTTTTCCTTAGGTTGCAGCCTAATAGCTATCAGACTGCAGAATTCCAATTTTCCACCTTATCTGGAACGGAAGGGTCTAACCCGAAATTTGAGTCCGACATTTTGATTCGATGGGGGGCTAAATACGAAAAATCTGAACGTTTTGGAATTTCGCCTTGGGTTGCAGCCTAATAGCTATCAGATTTCCGAATTTCAAGTTCCTAGCTCATCTGGAAGGGTCTAACGCGAAATTTTAGTCCGATATATTGATGGGGCGGAAGGGGGGCTAAATATGAAAAATTTCAACGTTTTTGAATTTTGCCTTGGGTTGCAGCCTAATAGCTATCAGACTGCCGAATTCCAAGTTTCCAGGTCATCTGGAACGGAAGGGTCTAACCCGAAATTTGAGTCCGATATTTTGATTCGATGGGGGGCTAAATACGAAAAATCTGAACGTTTTGGAATTTCGCCTTGGGTTGCAGCCTAATAGCTATCAGATTTCCGAATTTCAAGTTCCTAGCTCATCTGGAAGGGTCTAACACGAAATTTTAGTCCGATATATTGATGGGGCGGAAGGGGGGCTAAATATGAAAAATTTCAACGTTTTTGAATTTTTCCTTGGGTTGCAGCCTAATAGCTATCAGACTGCCGAATTCCAAGTTTCCAGGTCATCTGGAACGGAAGGGTCTAACCCGAAATTTGAGTCCGATATTTTGATTTTATGGGGGCTAAATACGTAAAATTTGTACATTTTGGAATTTTGCCTTGGGTTACAGCCTAGTAGCTAACAGATTTCCGAATTTCAAGTTCCTAGCTCATCTGGAAGGGTCTAAACGAAATTTTAGTCCGATAATTTGATGGGGCGGAAGGGGGGCTAAATTAGAAAATTTTCAATGTTTTTGAATTTTTCCTTCGGTTGCAGCCTAATAGCTATCAGACTGCCGAATTACAAGTTTCCAGGTCATCTGGAACGGAAGGGTCTAACCCGGAATTTGAGTCCGATATTTTGATTCGAAGGGGGGCTAAATACGAAACATTATAACTTTTTGGAATTTTGCCTCGGGTTAGAGCCTAATAGCTATCACATTTCCGAATTTCAAGTTCCTAGCTCATCTGGAAGGGTCTAACACGAAATTTTAGTCCGATATTTTGATGGCGCGGAAGGGGAGCTAAATATGAAAAATGTCAACATTTTTGAATTTTTCCTTGGGTTGCAGCCTAATAGCTATCAGACTGCCGAATTCCAAGTTTTCAGCTCATCTGGAACGGAAGGGTCTAACCCGAAACTAACCCGAAATTTGATTCCAATATTTTGATTCGATGGGGGGCTAAATACAACAAATTTGAACTTTTTGGAGTTTTTCCGTGGATTACAGCCTAACAGCTATCAGATTGCCGAATTTCAAGTTCCTAGCTCATCTGGAAGGGTCTAACACGAAATTTTTAGTCCGATTATTTGATGGCACGGAAGGGGGCTAAATATGAAAAATTTCAACTTTTTTGAATTTTTCCTTGGGTTTCAGCCTAATAGCTATCAGATTGCCGAATTTCAAGTTCCTAGCTCACCTGGAAGTGGGCAAACATTAATGTCAGTGAGTCAGTGAGTCAGTCAGCCTTGTGGCTTTATATATATAAGATAATAAGATAGAGTCGGGCAATGTGCACGCTGAATAGTGCAGGCTTTCGTTTGGAAATTGATTGCGAGCAAACGGTGCATCGTATCGCGGTACGGTTTGCGGCGTTAGGCGACCCTTTTAGTGGTCTACATTACTGTCTTTGGCGCTTTCTCCTACCCCGCATATTTATGCCATAGAGGAGGTGAACGTTTCGATCCATGTCAAATTTCGCCCACTTTTCACAAATTGAAAAATAATTTTTCCAACTTGGCAGACAGATACAGTCTTGAAACTTTGCAGACACGTTGACGATGAAACGGCCTATAATTTCGGTTATTTGAGGTTTTACCGTATCTCAACGGGTTTCGCCATAAATTGCTTAAGAATCATCAATTAGGCCGAAATTTCAGTAGTGTTTCCACATGTACCCTCCGTTTTCCCATACTTGCAAGGCAGCTAGAATAACGAAAGTCGGTCTACATATGGCCAATGCCGTTGCCAAGGAGCGTGCTGAATTTCGTTCATCTATCTATCATACGAGTGTGTGAATCAGAAAATAATTTATGGAAATTTAACAAAATTTTGCGAAACCGGGAAAATGAAGCTCAATCTAAGGTAGAAGGGGTCGAGATACGACAAAAAGTCATAAGACCAAAGTTGTAGATCTCTTAATTTTAGGAGTCGAAAGTGCAATCCGTTCATTGATAGCAATTACCGTTCGGCCACAAGAGAGCTCGAAACGAAAGCCTGCACCGTCCTATATATTGATTCGGTGGGAGGGGGTTAATTATTAAAAATTTTAGCTTTTCGGATTTTTTCCAGGGGTTACAGCCTAATAACTATCAGAATGCTGAATTTCAAGTTCCTAGCTCATCTGGAAGGATCTACCCCGAAATTTTAGTCCGAAACTTTGATTGGGTGGAGGGGGGCTAAATAGGAAATGATTCAGCTATTTGCATTTTTTCCTGGTGTTACAGCGGAATAGCTATCAGATTACCGAATTTCAAGTTCCTAGCTCATCTGGAACTGAAGGGTCTGACCCGAAATTTGAGTGCGACATTTTGATTCCGTGGGGGGCTAAATACAAAAAAATTTAACTTTTTGGAATTTTTTCTTGGGTTACAGCCTCATATACATCAGGTTGCCGAATTTCAAGTTCCTAGCTCATCTGGAAGGGTCTAACACGAAATTTCTTTGATTGGGCGGAAGGGGGGCTAAATATAAAAAAATTCAACTTTTTGGAATTTTTCCTTGGGTTGCAGCCTAAAAGCTATCAGACTGCCGAATTTCAAGTTCCTAGCTCACTTGGAAGTGGGCAAACATTAATGTCAGTGAGTGAGTGAGTGAGTGAGTTAGCCTTGTGGCTTTATATATATAAGATAGAGCCAGGCAATGTGCACGCTAAATAGTGCAGGCTTTCGTTTGGAAATTTATTGTGAGCAAACGGTGCGTCGTATCGAGGTACGGATTGCGGCGTTAGACGACCCGTTTAGTGGTCTACATTGCTGCCTTAGGCGCTTTCTCCTATCCCGCATATTTATGCCGTAGAAAGAGGTGAACGTTTCGATCCATGTCAAATTTCGCCCACTTTTCACAAATTGAAAAATAATTTTGCCAACTTGGCAGACAGCTACAGTCTTGAAACTTTGCAGGCAGGTTGGCGATGAAACGACCTATAATTTTGCTTATTTGAGGTTTTGCCGTATCTCAACGGGTTTCGCCATAAATTGCTTAAGAATCATAAATTAGGCCGAAATTTCAATAGTGTTTCCACATGTACCCTCCGTTTTCCCATACTTGCAAGGCAGCTAGAATAACGAAAGTCGGTCTACATATGGCCAATGACGTTGCCAATGAGCGTCCTGAATTTCGTTCATCTATCCATCTTATGAGTGTGTGAATCAGTAAAATCATTTATGGAAATTTAACAAAAATTACCGAAACCGGGAAAACGAAGCTCAATCTAAGGTAGAAGGAGTCGAGATACGATAAAAAGTCATAGGACCAAAGTTGTAGATCTCTTCATTTTAGGAGACGAAAGTGCAGTCCGTTTATTGATAACAATTACCGTTTAGCCACAAGAGAGCTCGAAACGAAAGCCTGCACCGTCATTTAATTTGGCTTAATATTTCGAATTTTTTAGTGGATGAAATATTAAATATTTTAACTTTTTACAATTTCTACGTCGGTTACAGGCTAGGAGCTAGAACTTTGCCAAATATTAATTTTGTGGGGCACTGCATCACGGTATCCGTCATTTTGTTTGGGGGGAGGGGGGAAAAATTTAAAATTTAAAATTTTTGGAATTTTCCCGTGGGTTACACGCTAATAGCTATCACCTTGCCAAATTTCAAGTTTCTAGCGCATCTGGAACTGAAGGATCTAACCCGAAATTTGTTTATTCCGTGGGGGGCTACGTACACAAAAATTCGAACTTTTTGGAATTTTTCCTTGGGTTACAGCCTAATATCTATCAGGTTGCCGAATTTCAAGTTCCTAGCTCGTCTGGAAGGGTCTAACACGAAATTTCTTTGATTGGGCGGAAGGGGGGCTAAATATAAAAAAATTGTACTTTTTGCAATTTTTCCTTCGGTTGCACCCCAATAGCTACCAGACTGTAGAATTTCAAGTTCCTAGCTCACTTGGAAGTGGGCAAACATTAATGTCAGTGAGTCAGTGAGTGAGTGAGTGAGTGAGTCAGTTAGCCTTGTGGCTTTATATATATATAAGATAGAGCCAGGCAATGTGCACGCTAAATAGTGCAGGCTTTCGTTTGGAAATTTATTGTGAGCAAACGGTGCGTCGTATCGAGGTACGGATTGCGGCGTTAGACGACCCGTTTAGTGGTCTACATTGCTGCCTTAGGCGCTTTCTCCTATCCCGCATATTTATGCCGTAGAAAGAGGTGAACGTTTCGATCCATGTCAAATTTCGCCCACTTTTCACAAATTGAAAAATAATTTTGCCAACTTGGCAGACAGCTACAGTCTTGAAACTTTGCAGGCAGGTTGGCGATGAAACGACCTATAATTTTGCTTATTTGAGGTTTTGCCGTATCTCAACGGGTTTCGCCATAAATTGCTTAAGAATCATAAATTAGGCCGAAATTTCAATAGTGTTTCCACATGTACCCTCCGTTTTCCCATACTTGCAAGGCAGCTAGAATAACGAAAGTCGGTCTACATATGGCCAATGACGTTGCCAATGAGCGTCCTGAATTTCGTTCATCTATCCATCTTATGAGTGTGTGAATCAGTAAAATCATTTATGGAAATTTAACAAAAATTACCGAAACCGGGAAAACGAAGCTCAATCTAAGGTAGAAGGAGTCGAGATACGATAAAAAGTCATAGGACCAAAGTTGTAGATCTCTTCATTTTAGGAGACGAAAGTGCAGTCCGTTTATTGATAACAATTACCGTTTAGCCACAAGAGAGCTCGAAACGAAAGCCTGCACCGTCATTTAATTTGGCTTAATATTTCGAATTTTTTAGTGGATGAAATATTAAATATTTTAACTTTTTACAATTTCTACGTCGGTTACAGGCTAGGAGCTAGAACTTTGCCAAATATTAATTTTGTGGGGCACTGCATCACGGTATCCGTCATTTTGTTTGGGGGGAGGGGGGAAAAAATTTAAAATTTAAAATTTTTGGAATTTTCCCGTGGGTTACACGCTAATAGCTATCACCTTGCCAAATTTCAAGTTTCTAGCGCATCTGGAACTGAAGGATCTAACCCGAAATTTGTTTATTCCGTGGGGGGCTACGTACACAAAAATTCGAACTTTTTGGAATTTTTCCTTGGGTTACAGCCTAATATCTATCAGGTTGCCGAATTTCAAGTTCCTAGCTCGTCTGGAAGGGTCTAACACGAAATTTCTTTGATTGGGCGGAAGGGGGGCTAAATATAAAAAAATTGTACTTTTTGCAATTTTTCCTTCGGTTGCACCCCAATAGCTACCAGACTGTAGAATTTCAAGTTCCTAGCTCACTTGGAAGTGGGCAAACATTAATGTCAGTGAGTCAGTGAGTGAGTGAGTGAGTGAGTCAGTTAGCCTTGTGGCTTTATATATATAAGATAGAGCCAGGCAATGTGCACGCTAAATAGTGCAGGCTTTCGTTTGGAAATTTATTGTGAGCAAACGGTGCGTCGTATCGAGGTACGGATTGCGGCGTTAGACGACCCGTTTAGTGGTCTACATTGCTGCCTTAGGCGCTTTCTCCTATCCCGCATATTTATGCCGTAGAAAGAGGTGAACGTTTCGATCCATGTCAAATTTCGCCCACTTTTCACAAATTGAAAAATAATTTTGCCAACTTGGCAGACAGCTACAGTCTTGAAACTTTGCAGGCAGGTTGGCGATGAAACGACCTATAATTTTGCTTATTTGAGGTTTTGCCGTATCTCAACGGGTTTCGCCATAAATTGCTTAAGAATCATAAATTAGGCCGAAATTTCAATAGTGTTTCCACATGTACCCTCCGTTTTCCCATACTTGCAAGGCAGCTAGAATAACGAAAGTCGGTCTACATATGGCCAATGACGTTGCCAATGAGCGTCCTGAATTTCGTTCATCTATCCATCTTATGAGTGTGTGAATCAGTAAAATCATTTATGGAAATTTAACAAAAATTACCGAAACCGGGAAAACGAAGCTCAATCTAAGGTAGAAGGAGTCGAGATACGATAAAAAGTCATAGGACCAAAGTTGTAGATCTCTTCATTTTAGGAGACGAAAGTGCAGTCCGTTTATTGATAACAATTACCGTTTAGCCACAAGAGAGCTCGAAACGAAAGCCTGCACCGTCATTTAATTTGGCTTAATATTTCGAATTTTTTAGTGGATGAAATATTAAATATTTTAACTTTTTACAATTTCTACGTCGGTTACAGGCTAGGAGCTAGAACTTTGCCAAATATTAATTTTGTGGGGCACTGCATCACGGTATCCGTCATTTTGTTTGGGGGGAGGGGGGAAAAAATTTAAAATTTAAAATTTTTGGAATTTTCCCGTGGGTTACACGCTAATAGCTATCACCTTGCCAAATTTCAAGTTTCTAGCGCATCTGGAACTGAAGGATCTAACCCGAAATTTGTTTATTCCGTGGGGGGCTACGTACACAAAAATTCGAACTTTTTGGAATTTTTCCTTGGGTTACAGCCTAATATCTATCAGGTTGCCGAATTTCAAGTTCCTAGCTCGTCTGGAAGGGTCTAACACGAAATTTCTTTGATTGGGCGGAAGGGGGGCTAAATATAAAAAAATTGTACTTTTTGCAATTTTTCCTTCGGTTGCACCCCAATAGCTACCAGACTGTAGAATTTCAAGTTCCTAGCTCACTTGGAAGTGGGCAAACATTAATGTCAGTGAGTCAGTGAGTGAGTGAGTGAGTGAGTCAGTTAGCCTTGTGGCTTTATATATATAAGATAGAGCCAGGCAATGTGCACGCTAAATAGTGCAGGCTTTCGTTTGGAAATTTATTGTGAGCAAACGGTGCGTCGTATCGAGGTACGGATTGCGGCGTTAGACGACCCGTTTAGTGGTCTACATTGCTGCCTTAGGCGCTTTCTCCTATCCCGCATATTTATGCCGTAGAAAGAGGTGAACGTTTCGATCCATGTCAAATTTCGCCCACTTTTCACAAATTGAAAAATAATTTTGCCAACTTGGCAGACAGCTACAGTCTTGAAACTTTGCAGGCAGGTTGGCGATGAAACGACCTATAATTTTGCTTATTTGAGGTTTTGCCGTATCTCAACGGGTTTCGCCATAAATTGCTTAAGAATCATAAATTAGGCCGAAATTTCAATAGTGTTTCCACATGTACCCTCCGTTTTCCCATACTTGCAAGGCAGCTAGAATAACGAAAGTCGGTCTACATATGGCCAATGACGTTGCCAATGAGCGTCCTGAATTTCGTTCATCTATCCATCTTATGAGTGTGTGAATCAGTAAAATCATTTATGGAAATTTAACAAAAATTACCGAAACCGGGAAAACGAAGCTCAATCTAAGGTAGAAGGAGTCGAGATACGATAAAAAGTCATAGGACCAAAGTTGTAGATCTCTTCATTTTAGGAGACGAAAGTGCAGTCCGTTTATTGATAACAATTACCGTTTAGCCACAAGAGAGCTCGAAACGAAAGCCTGCACCGTCATTTAATTTGGCTTAATATTTCGAATTTTTTAGTGGATGAAATATTAAATATTTTAACTTTTTACAATTTCTACGTCGGCTACAGGCTAGGAGCTAGAACTTTGCCAAATATTAATTTTGTGGGGCACTGCATCACGGTATCCGTCATTTTGTTTGGGGGGAGGGGGGAAAAAATTTAAAATTTAAAATTTTTGGAATTTTCCCGTGGGTTACACGCTAATAGCTATCACCTTGCCAAATTTCAAGTTTCTAGCGCATCTGGAACTGAAGGATCTAACCCGAAATTTGTTTATTCCGTGGGGGGCTACGTACACAAAAATTCGAACTTTTTGGAATTTTTCCTTGGGTTACAGCCTAATATCTATCAGGTTGCCGAATTTCAAGTTCCTAGCTCGTCTGGAAGGGTCTAACACGAAATTTCTTTGATTGGGCGGAAGGGGGGCTAAATATAAAAAAATTGTACTTTTTGCAATTTTTCCTTCGGTTGCACCCCAATAGCTACCAGACTGTAGAATTTCAAGTTCCTAGCTCACTTGGAAGTGGGCAAACATTAATGTCAGTGAGTCAGTGAGTGAGTGAGTGAGTGAGTCAGTTAGCCTTGTGGCTTTATATATATAAGATAAGATAGTCAAGCAATGTGCACGCTGAATAGTGCAGGCTTTCGTTTGGAAATTTATTGCGAGCAAACGGTGCATCGTATCGCGGTACGGTTTGCGGCGTTAGGCGACCCTTTTAGTGGTCTACGTTACTGTCTTTGGCGCTTTCTCCTACCCCGCATATTTATGCCATAGAGGAGGTGAACGTTTCGATCCATGTCAAATTTCGCCCACTTTTCACAAATTGAAAAATAATTTTGCCAACTTGGCAGACAGCTACAGTCTTGAAACTTTGCAGGCAGGTTGACGATGAAACGACCTATAATTTTGGTTATTTGAGGTTTTGCCGTATCTCAACGGGTTTCGCCATAAATTGCTTAAGAATCATAAATTAGGCCGAAATTTCAATGGTGTTTCCACATGTATCCTCCGTTTTCCCATACTTGCAAGGCAGCTAGAATAACGAAAGTCGGTCTACATATGGCCAATGATGTTGCCAAGGAGCGTCCTGAATTTCGTTCATCTATCCATCTTATGAGTGTGTGAATCAGTAAAATCATTTGTGGAAATTTAACAAAAATGACCAAAACCGGGAAAATGAAGCTCAATCTAAGGTAGAAGGAGTCGAGATACGACAAAAAGTCATAGGACCAAAGTTGTAGATCTCTTCATTTTAGGACAAGAAAGTGCAGTCCGTTTATTGATAACAATTACCGTTTAGCCACAAGAGAGCTCGAAGCGAAAGCCTGCACCGTCATTAAATTTGGCTTAATATTTCGAATTTTTTAGTGGATGAAATATTAAATATTTTAACTTTTTACAATTTCTACGTCGGTTACAGGCTAGGAGCTAGAACTTTGCCAAATATTAATTTTGTGGGGCACTGCATCACGGTATCCGTCATTTTGTTTGGGGGGAGGGGGGAAAAAATTTAAAATTTAAAATTTTTGGAATTTTCCCGTGGGTTACACGCTAATAGCTATCACCTTGCCAAATTTCAAGTTTCTAGCGCATCTGGAACTGAAGGATCTAACCCGAAATTTGTTTATTCCGTGGGGGGCTACGTACACAAAAATTCGAACTTTTTGGAATTTTTCCTTGGGTTACAGCCTAATATCTATCAGGTTGCCGAATTTCAAGTTCCTAGCTCGTCTGGAAGGGTCTAACACGAAATTTCTTTGATTGGGCGGAAGGGGGGCTAAATATAAAAAAATTGTACTTTTTGCAATTTTTCCTTCGGTTGCACCCCAATAGCTACCAGACTGTAGAATTTCAAGTTCCTAGCTCACTTGGAAGTGGGCAAACATTAATGTCAGTGAGTCAGTGAGTGAGTGAGTGAGTGAGTCAGTTAGCCTTGTGGCTTTATATATATAAGATAAGATAGAGTCGGGCAATGTGCACGCTGAATAGTGCAGGCTTTCGTTTGGAAATTTATTGCGAGCAAACGGTGCATCGTATCGCGGTACGGTTTGCGGCGTTAGGCGACCCTTTTAGTGGTCTATATTACTGTCTTTGGCGCTTTCTCCTACCCCGCATATTTATGCCATAGAGGAGGTGAACGATTCGATCCATGTCAAATTTCGCCCACTTTTCACAAATTGAAAAATAATTTTTCCAACTTGGCAGACAGCTACAGTGTTGAAACTTTGCAGGCAAGTTGACGATGAAACGGCCTATAATTTCGCTTATTTGAGGTTTTACCGTATCTCAACGGGGTTCGCCATAAATTGCTTAAGAATCATCAATTAGGCCGAAATTTCAGTAGTGTTTACACATGTACCCTCCGTTTTCCCATACTTGCAAGGCAGCTAGAATAACGAAAGTCGGTCTACATATGGCCAATGCCGTTGCCAAGGAGCGTGCTGAATTTCGTTCATCTATCTATCATACGAGTGTGTGAATCAGAAAATAATTTATGGAAATTTAACAAAATTTTGCGAAACCGGGAAAATGAAGCTCAATCTAAGGTAGAAGGGGTCGAGATACGACAAAAAGTCATAAGACCAAAGTTGTAGATCTCTTAATTTTAGGAGTCGAAAGTGCAATCCGTTCATTGATAGCAATTACCGTTCGGCCACAAGAGAGCTCGAAACGAAAGCCTGCACCGTCCTATATATTGATTCGGTGGGAGGGGGTTAATTATTAAAAATTTTAGCTTTTCGGATTTTTTCCAGGGGTTACAGCCTAATAACTATCAGGTTGCCGAATTTCAAGTTCCTAGCTCATCTGGAAGGGTCTAACACGAAATTTCTTTGATTGGGCGGAAGGGGGGCTAAATATAAAAAAATTGTACTTTTTGCAATTTTTCCTTGGGTTGCAGCCTAAAAGCTGTCAGACTGCCGAATTTCAAGTTCCTACCTCATCTGGAAGGGTCTAACACGAATATTTACTACGACATTTTGATGGGCCGTAAGGGGGGCTAAATATGAAAAATGTCAACTTTTTTGAATTTTTCCTTGGGTTGCAGCCAAATAGCTATCAGATTGCCGAATTTCAAGTTCCTACCTCACTTGGTAGTGGGCAAACATTAATGTCAGTCAGTGAGTCAGTCAGTGAGTCAGTCAATTAGCCTTGTGGCTTTATATATATAAGATAAGATAGAGTCGGGCAATGTGCACGCTGAATAGTGCAGGCTTTCGTTTGGAAATTTATTGCGAGCAAACGGTGCATCGTATCGCGGTACGGTTTGCGGCGTTAGGCGACCCTTTTAGTGGTCTATATTACTGTCTTTGGCGCTTTCTCCTACCCCGCATATTTATGCCATAGAGGAGGTGAACGTTTCGATCCATGTCAAATTTCGCCCACTTTTCACAAATTGAAAAATAATTTTTCCAACTTGGCAGACAGCTACAGTGTTGAAACTTTGCAGGCAAGTTGACGATGAAACGGCCTATAATTTCGGTTATTTGAGGTTTTACCGTATCTCAACGGGGTTCGCCATAAATTGCTTAAGAATCATCAATTAGGCCGAAATTTCAGTAGTGTTTCCGCATGTACCATCCGTTTTCCCATACTTGCAAGGCAGCTAGAATAACGAACGTCGGTCTACATATGGCCAATGACGTTGCCAAGGAGCGTTCTGAATTTCGTTCATCTATCCATCTTATGAGTGTGTGAATCAGTAACATCATTTATGGAAATTTAACAAAAATGACCAAAACCGGGAAAATGAAGCTCAATCTAAGGTAGAAGGAGTCGAGATACGACAAAAAGTCATAGGACCAAAGTTGTAGATCTCTTCATTTTAGCGCCCGAAAGTGCAGTCCGTTTATTGATAACAATTACCGTTTAGCCACAAGAGAGCTCGAAACGAAAGCCTGCACCGTCATTTAATTTGGCTTAATATTTCGAATTTTTTAGTGGATGAAATATTAAATATTTTAACTTTTTACAATTTCTACGTCGGCTACAGGCTAGGAGCTAGAACTTTGCCAAATATTAATTTTGTGGGGCACTGCATCACGGTATCCGTCATTTTGTTTGGGGGGAGGGGGGAAAAAATTTAAAATTTAAAATTTTTGGAATTTTCCCGTGGGTTACACGCTAATAGCTATCACCTTGCCAAATTTCAAGTTTCTAGCGCATCTGGAACTGAAGGATCTAACCCGAAATTTGTTTATTCCGTGGGGGGCTACGTACACAAAAATTCGAACTTTTTGGAATTTTTCCTTGGGTTACAGCCTAATATCTATCAGGTTGCCGAATTTCAAGTTCCTAGCTCGTCTGGAAGGGTCTAACACGAAATTTCTTTGATTGGGCGGAAGGGGGGCTAAATATAAAAAAATTGTACTTTTTGCAATTTTTCCTTCGGTTGCACCCCAATAGCTACCAGACTGTAGAATTTCAAGTTCCTAGCTCACTTGGAAGTGGGCAAACATTAATGTCAGTGAGTCAGTGAGTGAGTGAGTGAGTGAGTCAGTTAGCCTTGTGGCTTTATATATATAAGATAAGATAGTCAAGCAATGTGCACGCTGAATAGTGCAGGCTTTCGTTTGGAAATTTATTGCGAGCAAACGGTGCATCGTATCGCGGTACGGTTTGCGGCGTTAGGCGACCCTTTTAGTGGTCTACATTACTGTCTTTGGCGCTTTCTCCTACCCCGCATATTTATGCCATAGAGGAGGTGAACGTTTCGATCCATGTCAAATTTCGCCCACTTTTCACAAATTGAAAAATAATTTTGCCAACTTGGCAGACAGCTACAGTCTTGAAACTTTGCAGGCAGGTTGACGATGAAACGACCTATAATTTTGGTTATTTGAGGTTTTGCCGTATCTCAACGGGTTTCGCCATAAATTGCTTAAGAATCATAAATTAGGCCGAAATTTCAATGGTGTTTCCACATGTATCCTCCGTTTTCCCATACTTGCAAGGCAGCTAGAATAACGAAAGTCGGTCTACATATGGCCAATGATGTTGCCAAGGAGCGTCCTGAATTTCGTTCATCTATCCATCTTATGAGTGTGTGAATCAGTAAAATCATTTGTGGAAATTTAACAAAAATGACCAAAACCGGGAAAATGAAGCTCAATCTAAGGTAGAAGGAGTCGAGATACGACAAAAAGTCATAGGACCAAAGTTGTAGATCTCTTCATTTTAGGACAAGAAAGTGCAGTCCGTTTATTGATAACAATTACCGTTTAGCCACAAGAGAGCTCGAAGCGAAAGCCTGCACCGTCATTAAATTTGGCTTAATATTTCGAATTTTTTAGTGGATGAAATATTAAATATTTTAACTTTTTACAATTTCTACGTCGGTTACAGGCTAGGAGCTAGAACTTTGCCAAATATTAATTTTGTGGGGCACTGCATCACGGTATCCGTCATTTTGTTTGGGGGGAGGGGGGAAAAAATTTAAAATTTAAAATTTTTGGAATTTTCCCGTGGGTTACACGCTAATAGCTATCACCTTGCCAAATTTCAAGTTTCTAGCGCATCTGGAACTGAAGGATCTAACCCGAAATTTGTTTATTCCGTGGGGGGCTACGTACACAAAAATTCGAACTTTTTGGAATTTTTCCTTGGGTTACAGCCTAATATCTATCAGGTTGCCGAATTTCAAGTTCCTAGCTCGTCTGGAAGGGTCTAACACGAAATTTCTTTGATTGGGCGGAAGGGGGGCTAAATATAAAAAAATTGTACTTTTTGCAATTTTTCCTTCGGTTGCACCCCAATAGCTACCAGACTGTAGAATTTCAAGTTCCTAGCTCACTTGGAAGTGGGCAAACATTAATGTCAGTGAGTCAGTGAGTGAGTGAGTGAGTGAGTCAGTTAGCCTTGTGGCTTTATATATATAAGATAAGATAGAGTCGGGCAATGTGCACGCTGAATAGTGCAGGCTTTCGTTTGGAAATTTATTGCGAGCAAACGGTGCATCGTATCGCGGTACGGTTTGCGGCGTTAGGCGGCGCTTTTAGTGGTCTATATTACTGTCTTTGGCGCTTTCTCCTACCCCGCATATTTATGCCATAGAGGAGGTGAACGATTCGATCCATGTCAAATTTCGCCCACTTTTCACAAATTGAAAAATAATTTTTCCAACTTGGCAGACAGCTACAGTGTTGAAACTTTGCAGGCAAGTTGACGATGAAACGGCCTATAATTTCGGTTATTTGAGGTTTTACCGTATCTCAACGGGGTTCGCCATAAATTGCTTAAGAATCATCAATTAGGCCGAAATTTCAGTAGTGTTTACACATGTACCCTCCGTTTTCCCATACTTGCAAGGCAGCTAGAATAACGAAAGTCGGTCTACATATGGCCAATGCCGTTGCCAAGGAGCGTGCTGAATTTCGTTCATCTATCTATCATACGAGTGTGTGAATCAGAAAATAATTTATGGAAATTTAACAAAATTTTGCGAAACCGGGAAAATGAAGCTCAATCTAAGGTAGAAGGGGTCGAGATACGACAAAAAGTCATAAGACCAAAGTTGTAGATCTCTTAATTTTAGGAGTCGAAAGTGCAATCCGTTCATTGATAGCAATTACCGTTCGGCCACAAGAGAGCTCGAAACGAAAGCCTGCACCGTCCTATATATTGATTCGGTGGGAGGGGGTTAATTATTAAAAATTTTAGCTTTTCGGATTTTTTCCAGGGGTTACAGCCTAATAACTATCAGGTTGCCGAATTTCAAGTTCCTAGCTCATCTGGAAGGGTCTAACACGAAATTTCTTTGATTGGGCGGAAGGGGGGCTAAATATAAAAAAATTGTACTTTTTGCAATTTTTCCTTGGGTTGCAGCCTAAAAGCTGTCAGACTGCCGAATTTCAAGTTCCTACCTCATCTGGAAGGGTCTAACACGAATATTTACTACGACATTTTGATGGGCCGTAAGGGGGGCTAAATATGAAAAATGTCAACTTTTTTGAATTTTTCCTTGGGTTGCAGCCAAATAGCTATCAGATTGCCGAATTTCAAGTTCCTACCTCACTTGGTAGTGGGCAAACATTAATGTCAGTCAGTGAGTCAGTCAGTGAGTCAGTCAATTAGCCTTGTGGCTTTATATATATAAGATAAGATAGAGTCGGGCAATGTGCACGCTGAATAGTGCAGGCTTTCGTTTGGAAATTTATTGCGAGCAAACGGTGCATCGTATCGCGGTACGGTTTGCGGCGTTAGGCGACCCTTTTAGTGGTCTATATTACTGTCTTTGGCGCTTTCTCCTACCCCGCATATTTATGCCATAGAGGAGGTGAACGTTTCGATCCATGTCAAATTTCGCCCACTTTTCACAAATTGAAAAATAATTTTTCCAACTTGGCAGACAGCTACAGTGTTGAAACTTTGCAGGCAAGTTGACGATGAAACGGCCTATAATTTCGGTTATTTGAGGTTTTACCGTATCTCAACGGGGTTCGCCATAAATTGCTTAAGAATCATCAATTAGGCCGAAATTTCAGTAGTGTTTACACATGTACCCTCCGTTTTCCCATACTTGCAAGGCAGCTAGAATAACGAAAGTCGGTCTACATATGGCCAATGCCGTTGCCAAGGAGCGTGCTGAATTTCGTTCATCTATCTATCATACGAGTGTGTGAATCAGAAAATAATTTATGGAAATTTAACAAAATTTTGCGAAACCGGGAAAATGAAGCTCAATCTAAGGTAGAAGGGGTCGAGATACGACAAAAAGTCATAAGACCAAAGTTGTAGATCTCTTAATTTTAGGAGTCGAAAGTGCAATCCGTTCATTGATAGCAATTACCGTTCGGCCACAAGAGAGCTCGAAACGAAAGCCTGCACCGTCCTATATATTGATTCGGTGGGAGGGGGTTAATTATTAAAAATTTTAGCTTTTCGGATTTTTTCCAGGGGTTACAGCCTAATAACTATCAGGTTGCCGAATTTCAAGTTCCTAGCTCATCTGGAAGGGTCTAACACGAAATTTCTTTGATTGGGCGGAAGGGGGGCTAAATATAAAAAAATTGTACTTTTTGCAATTTTTCCTTGGGTTGCAGCCTAAAAGCTGTCAGACTGCCGAATTTCAAGTTCCTACCTCATCTGGAAGGGTCTAACACGAATATTTACTACGACATTTTGATGGGCCGTAAGGGGGGCTAAATATGAAAAATGTCAACTTTTTTGAATTTTTCCTTGGGTTGCAGCCAAATAGCTATCAGATTGCCGAATTTCAAGTTCCTACCTCACTTGGTAGTGGGCAAACATTAATGTCAGTCAGTGAGTCAGTCAGTGAGTCAGTCAATTAGCCTTGTGGCTTTATATATATAAGACTCGCTTTCGCTCGTTGGGGGCTGCGCCCCCAAACCCCCCATTCCTCTACATTACAAGTGGTTACATGGAAAATTACTGTGACGAACCGGAACTTCGTGGATTGCGCCACCAGACTGCCCATATATTCGCGTACATGTTTGGTCCTCTAATATTTTTTCGTACCGTGAATCCACGTTTTATAGAAAAGATAGCGTTAAACGTTTCAATTACGTACGATTCTCACAAGATAAGAAATTATTTTCCTAATGTAACGGGGAGGTGTAGTCTTGAAACTTGATAGGTTTATCGTGGTTGAAACGCTCTATATTTCCGTTATTTGATGTTTTGTCGTATCTGCAAAATTTTCACCGTAGATTGGTTTAGAACCTTGGATTAGGAGTACAGTGTTTCCCTTTTACTTTCGTGTTTCCATTTTTACAGGTTGCTAGAATAATATATTTTGCTCACGTGTGACACACGAACTTTCCTGTGAGCCTGCTAAATTTCATGATTCTATCTTTCTTATAAGCGTGTAACACAATAAAATAAATTGCGCAAAATGTAAAAATTTGACGTTAAATCTGAAAAATGCGGCTCTATCTAAGGCATAAGGGAGCAAGATACGACTAAAATTCCCGGGTCAGAAGTTGTAGATTTCTTCATGATCGGATCCGAACGTCTTGTCCAGGAGCGTCCTGAATTTCGTTCATCTATCCATCTTATGAGTGTGTGAATCAGTAAAATCATTTATGGAAATTTAACAAAAATGACCGATACCGGGAAAATGAAGCTCAATCTAAGGTAGAAGGGGTCGAGATACGACAAAAAGTCATAGGACCAAAGTTGTAGATCTCTTCATTTTAGGGATGAAAGTGCAATCCGTTCATTGATAGCAATTACCGTTCGGCCACAAAATAGCTCGAAACGAAAGTCTGCACCGTCCTATATATTGAATCGGTGGGAGGGGGTTAATTATTAAAAATTTTAGCTTTTCGGATTTTTTCCAGGTGTTACAGCCTAATAACTATCAGATTGCTGAATTTCAAGTTCCTACCTCGTCTGGAACTGAAGGGTCTGACCCGAAATTTGAGTCCGATATTTTGATTCCGTGGGGGGGCTAAATACAAAAAAATTTAACTGTTTGGAATTTTTCCTTGGTTTACAGCCTCATATACATCAGGTTGCCGAATTTCAAGTTCCTAGCTCATCTGGAAGGGTCTAACACGAAATTTCTTTGATTGGGCGGAAGGGGGGCTAAATATTAAAAAATTCAACTTTTTGGAATTTTTCCTTTGGATGCAGCCTAATAGCCATCAGACTGCCGAATTTCAAGTTCCTACCTCACTTGGAAGTGGGCAAACATTAATGTCAGTCAGTGAGTGAGTGAGTCAGTCAGTCAGTTAGCCTTGTGGCTTTATATATATATAGGTTAAGATAGAGCCAGGCAATGTGCACGCTAAATAGTGCAGGCTTTCGTTTGGAAATTTATTGCGAGCAAACGGTGCGTCATATCGAGGTACGGATTGCGGCGTTAGGCGACTCTTTTAGTGGTCTACATTACTGTCTTAGGCGCTTTCTCCTATCCCGCATATTTATGCCATAGAAAGAGGTGAACGTTTCGATCCATGTCAAATTTCGCCCACTTGTCACAAATTGAAAAATAAATTTGCCAACTTGGCAGACAGCTACAGTGTTGAAACTTTGCAGGCACGTTGACGATGAAACGGCCTATAATTTCGGTTATTTGAGGTTTTACCGTATCTCAACGGGTTTCGCCATAAATTGCTTAAGAATCATCAATTAGGCCGTAATTTCAGTAGTGTTTCCACATGTACCCTCCGTTTTCCCATACTTGCAAGGCAGCTAGAATAACGAAAGTCGGTCTACATATGGCCAATGCCGTTGCCAAGGAGCGTGCTGAATTTCGTTCATCTATCTATCATATGAGTGTGTGAATCAGAAAATAATTTATGGAAATTTAACAAAATTTTGCGAAACCGGGAAAATGAAGCTCAATCTAAGGTAGAAGGGGTCGAGATACGACAAAAAGTCATAAGACCAAAGTTGTAGATCGCTTAATTTTAGGAGTCGAAAGTGCAATCCGTTCATTGATAGCAATTACCGTTCGGCCACAAGAGAGCTCGAAACGAAAGCCTGCACCGTCCTATATATTGATTCGGTGGGAGGGGGTTAATTGTTAAAAATTTTAGCTTTTCGGATTTTTTCCAGGGGTTACAGCCTAATAACTATCAGATTGCTGAATTTCAAGTTCCTAGCTCATCTGGAAGGATATACCCCGAAATTTTAGTCCGATACTTTGATTGGGTGGAGTTGGGCTAAATAGGAAAAGATTCAGCTTTTTGCATTTTTTCCTGGTGTTACAGCCGAATAGCTATCAGATTACCGAATTTCAAGTTCCTAGCTCGTCTGGAACTGAAGGGTCTGACCCGAAATTTGAGTCCGATATTTTGATTCCGTGGGGGGGGGGCTAAATACAAAAAAATTTAACTGTTTGGAATTTTTCCTTGGTTTACAGCCTCATATACATCAGGTTGCCGAATTTCAAGTTCCTAGCTCATCTGGAAGGGTCTAACACGAAATTTCTTTGATTGGGCGGAAGGGGGGCTAAATATTAAAAAATTCAACTTTTTGGAATTTTTCCTTTGGTTGCAGCCTAATAGCTATCAGACTGCCGAATTTCAAGTTCCTACCTCACTTGGAAGTGGGCAAACATTAATGTCAGTGAGTGAGTGAGTGAGTTAGCCTTGTGGCTTTATATATATAGGATAAGATAGTCAAGCAATGTGCACGCTGAATAGTGCAGGCTTTCGTTTGGAAATTTATTGCGAGCAAACGGTGCATCGTATCGCGGTACGGTTTGCGGCGTTAGGCGACCCTTTTAGTGGTCTACATTACTGTCTTTGGCGCTTTCTCCTACCCCGCATATTTATGCCATACAGGAGGTGAACGTTTCGATCCATGTCAAATTTCGCCCACTTTTCACAAATTGAAAAATAATTTTTCCAACTTGGCAGACAGCTACAGTCTTGAAACTTTGCAGGCACGTTGACGATGAAACGGCCTATAATTTCGGTTATTTGAGGTTTTACCGTATCTCAACGGGTTTCGCCATAAATTGCTTAAGAATCATCAATTAGGCCGAAATTTCAGTAGTGTTTCCACATGTACCCTCCGTTTTCCCATACTTGCAAGGCAGCTAGAATAACGAAAGTCGGTCTACATATGGCCAATGCCGTTGCCAAGGAGCGTGCTGAATTTCGTTCATCTATCTATCATATGAGTGTGTGAATCAGAAAATAATTTATGGAAATTTAACAAAATTTTGCGAAACCGGGAAAATGAAGCTCAATCTAAGGTAGAAGGGGTCGAGATACGACAAAAAATCATAAGACCAAAGTTGTAGATCGCTTAATTTTAGGAGTCGAAAGTGCAATCCGTTCATTGATAGCAATTACCGTTCGGCCACAAGAGAGCTCGAAACGAAAGCCTGCACCGTCCTATATATTGATTCGGTGGGAGGGGGTTAATTGTTAAAAATTTTAGCTTTTCGGATTTTTTCCAGGGGTTACAGCCTAATAACTATCAGATTGCTGAATTTCAAGTTCCTAGCTCATCTGGAAGGATATACCCCGAAATTTTAGTCCGATACTTTGATTGGGTGGAGTTGGGCTAAATAGGAAAAGATTCAGCTTTTTGCATTTTTTCCTGGTGTTACAGCCGAATAGCTATCAGATTACCGAATTTCAAGTTCCTAGCTCGTCTGGAACTGAAGGGTCTGACCCGAAATTTGAGTCCGATATTTTGATTCCGTGGGGGGGGGGGGCTAAATACAAAAAAATTTAACTGTTTGGAATTTTTCCTTGGTTTACAGCCTCATATACATCAGGTTGCCGAATTTCAAGTTCCTAGCTCATCTGGAAGGGTCTAACACGAAATTTCTTTGATTGGGCGGAAGGGGGGCTAAATATTAAAAAATTCAACTTTTTGGAATTTTTCCTTTGGTTGCAGCCTAATAGCTATCAGACTGCCGAATTTCAAGTTCCTACCTCACTTGGAAGTGGGCAAACATTAATGTCAGTGAGTGAGTGAGTGAGTTAGCCTTGTGGCTTTATATATATAGGATAAGATAGAGCCAGGCAATGTGCACGCTAAATAGTGCAGGCTTTCGTTTGGAAATTTATTGTGAGCAAACGGTGCGTCGTATCGAGGTAAGGATTGCGGCGTTAGACGACCCGTTTAGTGGTCTACGTTACTGCCTTAGGCGCTTTCTCCTATCCCGCATATTTATGCCATAGAAAGAGGTGAACGTTTCGATCCATGTCAAATTTCGCCCACTTTTCACAAATTGAAAAATAATTTTGCCAACTTGGCAGACAGCTACAGTCTTGAAACTTTGCAGACAGGTTGGCGATGAAACGGCCTATAATTTTGCTTATTTGAGGTTTTGCCGTATCTCAACGGGTTTCGCCATAAATTGCTCAAGAATCATAAATTAGGCCGAAATTTCAATAGTGTTTCCACATGTACCCTCCGTTTTCCCATACTTGCAAGGCAGCTAGAATAACGAAACTCGGTCTACATATGGCCAATGACGTTGCCAAGGAGCGTCCTGAATTTCGTTCATCTATCCATCTTATGAGTGTGTGAATCAGTAAAATCATTTATGGAAATTTAACAATAATGACCGATACCGGGAAAATGAAGCTCAATCTAAGGTAGAAGGAGTCGAGATACGACAAAAAGTCATAGGACCAAAGTTGTAGATCTCTTCATTTTAGAGAACGAAAGTGCAGTCCGTTTATTGATAACAATTACCGTTTAGCCACAAGAGAGCTCGAAGCGAAAGCCTGCACCGTCATTAAATTTGGCTTAATATTTCGAATTTTTTAGTGGATGAAATATTAAATATATTAACTTTTTGCAATTTCTACGTCGGTTACAGGCTAGGAGCTAGAACTTTGCCAAATATTAATTTTGTAGGGCACTGCATCACGGTATCCGCCATTTTGTTTGGGGGGAGGGGGGCAAAAATTTAAAATTTAAAATTTTTGGAATTTTTCCGTGGGTTACACGCTAATAGATATCACCTTGCCAAATTTCAAGTTTCTAGCGCATCTGGAACTGAAGGATCTAACCCGAAAGTTTTTTATTCCGTGGGGGGCTACGTACACAAAAATTTGAACTTTTTGGAATTTTTCCTTGGGTTACAGCCTAATATCTATCAGGTTGCCGAATTTCAAGTTCCTAGCTCATCTGGAAGGGTCTAACACGAAATTTCTTTGATTGGGCGGAAGGGGGGCTAAATATAAAAAAATTGTACTTTTTGCAATTTTTCCTTGGGTTGCAGCCTAAAAGCTGTCAGACTGCCGAATTTCAAGTTCCTAGCTCACTTGGAAGTGGGCAAACATTAATGTCAGTGAGTCAGTGAGTCAGTCAGTCAGTCAGTTAGCCTTGTGGCTTTATATATATAAGATAAGATAAGATAGAGCCAGGCAATGTGCACGCTAAATAGTGCAGGCTTTCGTTTGGAAATTTATTGTGAGCAAACGGTGCGTCGTATCGAGGTACGGATTGCGGCGTTAGACGACCCGTTTAGTGGTCTACGTTACTGCCTTAGGCGCTTTCTCCTATCCCGCATATTTATGCCATAGAAAGAGGTGAACGTTTCGATCCATGTCAAATTTCGCCCACTTTTCACAAATTGAAAAATAATTTTGCCAACTTGGCAGATAGCTACAGTCTTGAAACTTTGCAGACAGGTTGGCGATGAAACGGCCTATAATTTTGCTTATTTGAGGTTTTGCCGTATCTCAACGGGTTTCGCCATAAATTGCTCAAGAATCATAAATTAGGCCGAAATTTCAATAGTGTTTCCACATGTACCCTCCGTTTTCCCATACTTGCAAGGCAGCTAGAATAACGAAAGTCGGTCTACATATGGCCAATGACGTTGCCAAGGAGCGTCCTGAATTTCGTTCATCTATCCATCTTATGAGTGTGTGAATCAGTAAAATCATTTATGGAAATTTAACAATAATGACCGATACCGGGAAAATGAAGCTCAATCTAAGGTAGAAGGAGTCGAGATACGACAAAAAGTCATAGGACCAAAGTTGTAGATCTCTTCATTTTAGAGGACGAAAGTGCAGTCCGTTTATTGATAACAATTACCGTTTAGCCACAAGAGAGCTCGAAGCGAAAGCCTGCACCGTCATTAAATTTGGCTTAATATTTCGAATTTTTTAGTGGATGAAATATTAAATATATTAACTTTTTGCAATTTCTACGTCGGTTACAGGCTAGGAGCTAGAACTTTGCCAAATATTAATTTTGTAGGGCACTGCATCACGGTATCCGCCATTTTGTTTGGGGGGAGGGGGGCAAAAATTTAAAATTTAAAATTTTTGGAATTTTTCCGTGGGTTACACGCTAATAGATATCACCTTGCCAAATTTCAAGTTTCTAGCGCATCTGGAACTGAAGGATCTAACCCGAAAGTTTTTTATTCCGTGGGGGGCTACGTACACAAAAATTTGAACTTTTTGGAATTTTTCCTTGGGTTACAGCCTAATATCTATCAGGTTGCCGAATTTCAAGTTCCTAGCTCATCTGGAAGGGTCTAACACGAAATTTCTTTGATTGGGCGGAAGGGGGGCTAAATATAAAAAAATTGTACTTTTTGCAATTTTTCCTTGGGTTGCAGCCTAAAAGCTGTCAGACTGCCGAATTTCAAGTTCCTAGCTCACTTGGAAGTGGGCAAACATTAATGTCAGTGAGTCAGTGAGTCAGTCAGTCAGTCAGTTAGCCTTGTGGCTTTATATATATAAGATAAGATAAGATAGAGCCAGGCAATGTGCACGCTAAATAGTGCAGGCTTTCGTTTGGAAATTTATTGTGAGCAAACGGTGCGTCGTATCGAGGTACGGATTGCGGCGTTGGACGACCCGTTTAGTGGTCTACGTTACTGCCTTAGGCGCTTTCTCCTATCCCGCATATTTATGCCATAGAAAGAGGTGAACGTTTCGATCCATGTCAAATTTCGCCCACTTTTCACAAATTGAAAAATAATTTTGCCAACTTGGCAGACAGCTACAGTCTTGAAACTTTGCAGACAGGTTGGCGATGAAACGGCCTATAATTTTGCTTATTTGAGGTTTTGCCGTATCTCAACGGGTTTCGCCATAAATTGCTCAAGAATCATAAATTAGGCCGAAATTTCAATAGTGTTTCCACATGTACCCTCCGTTTTCCCATACTTGCAAGGCAGCTAGAATAACGAAACTCGGTCTACATATGGCCAATGACGTTGCCAAGGAGCGTCCTGAATTTCGTTCATCTATCCATCTTATGAGTGTGTGAATCAGTAAAATCATTTATGGAAATTTAACAATAATGACCGATACCGGGAAAATGAAGCTCAATCTAAGGTAGAAGGAGTCGAGATACGACAAAAAGTCATAGGACCAAAGTTGTAGATCTCTTCATTTTAGAGAACGAAAGTGCAGTCCGTTTATTGATAACAATTACCGTTTAGCCACAAGAGAGCTCGAAGCGAAAGCCTGCACCGTCATTAAATTTGGCTTAATATTTCGAATTTTTTAGTGGATGAAATATTAAATATATTAACTTTTTGCAATTTCTACGTCGGTTACAGGCTAGGAGCTAGAACTTTGCCAAATATTAATTTTGTAGGGCACTGCATCACGGTATCCGCCATTTTGTTTGGGGGGAGGGGGGCAAAAATTTAAAATTTAAAATTTTTGGAATTTTTCCGTGGGTTACACGCTAATAGATATCACCTTGCCAAATTTCAAGTTTCTAGCGCATCTGGAACTGAAGGATCTAACCCGAAAGTTTTTTATTCCGTGGGGGGCTACGTACACAAAAATTTGAACTTTTTGGAATTTTTCCTTGGGTTACAGCCTAATATCTATCAGGTTGCCGAATTTCAAGTTCCTAGCTCATCTGGAAGGGTCTAACACGAAATTTCTTTGATTGGGCGGAAGGGGGGCTAAATATAAAAAAATTGTACTTTTTGCAATTTTTCCTTGGGTTGCAGCCTAAAAGCTGTCAGACTGCCGAATTTCAAGTTCCTAGCTCACTTGGAAGTGGGCAAACATTAATGTCAGTGAGTCAGTGAGTCAGTCAGTCAGTCAGTTAGCCTTGTGGCTTTATATATATAAGATAAGATAAGATAGAGCCAGGCAATGTGCACGCTAAATAGTGCAGGCTTTCGTTTGGAAATTTATTGTGAGCAAACGGTGCGTCGTATCGAGGTACGGATTGCGGCGTTGGACGACCCGTTTAGTGGTCTACGTTACTGCCTTAGGCGCTTTCTCCTATCCCGCATATTTATGCCATAGAAAGAGGTGAACGTTTCGATCCATGTCAAATTTCGCCCACTTTTCACAAATTGAAAAATAATTTTGCCAACTTGGCAGACAGCTACAGTCTTGAAACTTTGCAGACAGGTTGGCGATGAAACGGCCTATAATTTTGCTTATTTGAGGTTTTGCCGTATCTCAACGGGTTTCGCCATAAATTGCTCAAGAATCATAAATTAGGCCGAAATTTCAATAGTGTTTCCACATGTACCCTCCGTTTTCCCATACTTGCAAGGCAGCTAGAATAACGAAACTCGGTCTACATATGGCCAATGACGTTGCCAAGGAGCGTCCTGAATTTCGTTCATCTATCCATCTTATGAGTGTGTGAATCAGTAAAATCATTTATGGAAATTTAACAATAATGACCGATACCGGGAAAATGAAGCTCAATCTAAGGTAGAAGGAGTCGAGATACGACAAAAAGTCATAGGACCAAAGTTGTAGATCTCTTCATTTTAGAGAACGAAAGTGCAGTCCGTTTATTGATAACAATTACCGTTTAGCCACAAGAGAGCTCGAAGCGAAAGCCTGCACCGTCATTAAATTTGGCTTAATATTTCGAATTTTTTAGTGGA
Source organism: Anabrus simplex (assembly GCF_040414725.1). Taxonomy (NCBI): domain Eukaryota; kingdom Metazoa; phylum Arthropoda; class Insecta; order Orthoptera; family Tettigoniidae; genus Anabrus; species Anabrus simplex. The sequence goes on from NC_090272.1 coordinate 118,306,375, forward strand.
TGAAATATTAAATATATTAACTTTTTGCAATTTCTACGTCGGTTACAGGCTAGGAGCTAGAACTTTGCCAAATATTAATTTTGTAGGGCACTGCATCACGGTATCCGCCATTTTGTTTGGGGGGAGGGGGGCAAAAATTTAAAATTTAAAATTTTTGGAATTTTTCCGTGGGTTACACGCTAATAGATATCACCTTGCCAAATTTCAAGTTTCTAGCGCATCTGGAACTGAAGGATCTAACCCGAAAGTTTTTTATTCCGTGGGGGGCTACGTACACAAAAATTTGAACTTTTTGGAATTTTTCCTTGGGTTACAGCCTAATATCTATCAGGTTGCCGAATTTCAAGTTCCTAGCTCATCTGGAAGGGTCTAACACGAAATTTCTTTGATTGGGCGGAAGGGGGGCTAAATATAAAAAAATTGTACTTTTTGCAATTTTTCCTTGGGTTGCAGCCTAAAAGCTGTCAGACTGCCGAATTTCAAGTTCCTAGCTCACTTGGAAGTGGGCAAACATTAATGTCAGTGAGTCAGTGAGTCAGTCAGTCAGTCAGTTAGCCTTGTGGCTTTATATATATAAGATAAGATAAGATAGAGCCAGGCAATGTGCACGCTAAATAGTGCAGGCTTTCGTTTGGAAATTTATTGTGAGCAAACGGTGCGTCGTATCGAGGTACGGATTGCGGCGTTAGACGACCCGTTTAGTGGTCTACGTTACTGCCTTAGGCGCTTTCTCCTATCCCGCATATTTATGCCATAGAAAGAGGTGAACGTTTCGATCCATGTCAAATTTCGCCCACTTTTCACAAATTGAAAAATAATTTTGCCAACTTGGCAGATAGCTACAGTCTTGAAACTTTGCAGACAGGTTGGCGATGAAACGGCCTATAATTTTGCTTATTTGAGGTTTTGCCGTATCTCAACGGGTTTCGCCATAAATTGCTCAAGAATCATAAATTAGGCCGAAATTTCAATAGTGTTTCCACATGTACCCTCCGTTTTCCCATACTTGCAAGGCAGCTAGAATAACGAAACTCGGTCTACATATGGCCAATGACGTTGCCAAGGAGCGTCCTGAATTTCGTTCATCTATCCATCTTATGAGTGTGTGAATCAGTAAAATCATTTATGGAAATTTAACAATAATGACCGATACCGGGAAAATGAAGCTCAATCTAAGGTAGAAGGAGTCGAGATACGACAAAAAGTCATAGGACCAAAGTTGTAGATCTCTTCATTTTAGAGAACGAAAGTGCAGTCCGTTTATTGATAACAATTACCGTTTAGCCACAAGAGAGCTCGAAGCGAAAGCCTGCACCGTCATTAAATTTGGCTTAATATTTCGAATTTTTTAGTGGATGAAATATTAAATATATTAACTTTTTGCAATTTCTACGTCGGTTACAGGCTAGGAGCTAGAACTTTGCCAAATATTAATTTTGTAGGGCACTGCATCACGGTATCCGCCATTTTGTTTGGGGGGAGGGGGGCAAAAATTTAAAATTTAAAATTTTTGGAATTTTTCCGTGGGTTACACGCTAATAGATATCACCTTGCCAAATTTCAAGTTTCTAGCGCATCTGGAACTGAAGGATCTAACCCGAAAGTTTTTTATTCCGTGGGGGGCTACGTACACAAAAATTTGAACTTTTTGGAATTTTTCCTTGGGTTACAGCCTAATATCTATCAGGTTGCCGAATTTCAAGTTCCTAGCTCATCTGGAAGGGTCTAACACGAAATTTCTTTGATTGGGCGGAAGGGGGGCTAAATATAAAAAAATTGTACTTTTTGCAATTTTTCCTTGGGTTGCAGCCTAAAAGCTGTCAGACTGCCGAATTTCAAGTTCCTAGCTCACTTGGAAGTGGGCAAACATTAATGTCAGTGAGTCAGTGAGTCAGTCAGTCAGTCAGTTAGCCTTGTGGCTTTATATATATAAGATAAGATAGAGTCGGGCAATGTGCACGCTGAATAGTGCAGGCTTTCGTTTGGAAATTTATTGCGAGCAAACGGTGCATCGTATCGCGGTACGGTTTGCGGCGTTAGGCGGCGCTTTTAGTGGTCTATATTACTGTCTTTGGCGCTTTCTCCTACCCCGCATATTTATGCCATAGAGGAGGTGAACGATTCGATCCATGTCAAATTTCGCCCACTTTTCACAAATTGAAAAATAATTTTTCCAACTTGGCAGACAGCTACAGTGTTGAAACTTTGCAGGCAAGTTGACGATGAAACGGCCTATAATTTCGGTTATTTGAGGTTTTACCGTATCTCAACGGGGTTCGCCATAAATTGCTTAAGAATCATCAATTAGGCCGAAATTTCAGTAGTGTTTACACATGTACCCTCCGTTTTCCCATACTTGCAAGGCAGCTAGAATAACGAAAGTCGGTCTACATATGGCCAATGCCGTTGCCAAGGAGCGTGCTGAATTTCGTTCATCTATCTATCATACGAGTGTGTGAATCAGAAAATAATTTATGGAAATTTAACAAAATTTTGCGAAACCGGGAAAATGAAGCTCAATCTAAGGTAGAAGGGGTCGAGATACGACAAAAAGTCATAAGACCAAAGTTGTAGATCTCTTAATTTTAGGAGTCGAAAGTGCAATCCGTTCATTGATAGCAATTACCGTTCGGCCACAAGAGAGCTCGAAACGAAAGCCTGCACCGTCCTATATATTGATTCGGTGGGAGGGGGTTAATTATTAAAAATTTTAGCTTTTCGGATTTTTTCCAGGGGTTACAGCCTAATAACTATCAGGTTGCCGAATTTCAAGTTCCTAGCTCATCTGGAAGGGTCTAACACGAAATTTCTTTGATTGGGCGGAAGGGGGGCTAAATATAAAAAAATTGTACTTTTTGCAATTTTTCCTTGGGTTGCAGCCTAAAAGCTGTCAGACTGCCGAATTTCAAGTTCCTACCTCATCTGGAAGGGTCTAACACGAATATTTACTACGACATTTTGATGGGCCGTAAGGGGGGCTAAATATGAAAAATGTCAACTTTTTTGAATTTTTCCTTGGGTTGCAGCCAAATAGCTATCAGATTGCCGAATTTCAAGTTCCTACCTCACTTGGTAGTGGGCAAACATTAATGTCAGTCAGTGAGTCAGTCAGTGAGTCAGTCAATTAGCCTTGTGGCTTTATATATATAAGATAAGATAAGATAGAGCCAGGCAATGTGCACGCTGAATAGTGCAGGCTTTCGTTTGGAAATTTATTGCGAGCAAACGGTGCATCGTATCGCGGTACGGTTTGCGGCGTTAGGCGACCCTTTTAGTGGTCTATATTACTATCTTTGGCGCCTTCTCCTGCCCCGCATATTTATGCCATAGAAAGAGGTGAACGTTTCGATCCATGTCAAATTTCGCCCACTTTTCACAAATTGAAAAATAATTTTGCCAACTTGGCAGACAGCTACAGTCTTGAAACTTTGCAGGCAGGTTGACGATGAAACGACCTATAATTTTGGTTATTTGAGGTTTTGCCGTATCTCAACGGGTTTCGCCATAAATTGCTTAAGAATCATCAATTAGGCCGAAATTTCAATAGTGTTCCCACATGTACCCTCCGTTTTCCCATACTTGCAAGGCAGCTAGAATAACGAAAGTCGGTCTACATATGGCCAATGACGTTGCCAAGGAGTGTCCTGAATTTCGTTCATCTATCCATGTTATGAGTGTGTGAATCAGTAAAATCATTTATGGAAATTTAACAAAAATGACCAAAACCGGGAAAATGAAGCTCAATCTAAGGTAGAAGGAGTCGAGATACGGCAAAAAGTCATAGGACCAAAGTTGTAGATCTCTTCATTTTAAGGCACGAAAGTGCAGTCCGTTTATTGATAACAATTGCCGTTTAGCCACAGGAGAGCTCGAAACGAAAGCCTGCACCGTCATTGAATTTGGCTTAATATTTCGAATTTTTTAGTGGATAAAATATTAAATATTTTAACTTTTTGCAATTTCTACGTCGGTTACAGGCTAGGAGCTAGAACTTTGCCAAATATTAATTTTCTAGGGCACTGCATCACGGTATCCGCCATTTTGTTTGGGGGGAGGGGGGCAAAAATTTAAAATTTAAAATTTTTGGAAATTTTCCGTAGGTTACACGCTAATAGCTATCACCTTGCCAAATTTCAAGTTTCTAGCTCATGTCGAAGTGGGCAAACATTTATGTCAGTCAGTGAGCCTTGCGGCTTTATATATATAAGATAAGATAGAGCCAGGCAATGTGCACGCTGAATAGTGCAGGCTTTCGTTTGGAAATTTATTGCGAGCAAACGGTGCATCGTATCGCGGTACGGTTTGCGGCGTTAGGCGACCCTTTTAGTGGTCTATATTACTATCTTTGGCGCTTTCTCCTGCCCCGCATATTTATGCCATAGAAAGAGGTGAACGTTTCGATCCATGTCAAATTTCGCCCACTTTTCACAAATTGAAAAATAATTTTGCCAACTTGGCAGACAGCTACAGTCTTGAAACTTTGCAGGCAGGTTGACGATGAAACGACCTATAATTTTTGTTATTTGAGGTTTTGCCGTATCTCAACGGGTTTCGCCATAAATTGCTTAAGAATCATCAATTAGGCCGAAATTTCAATAGTGTTCCCACATGTACCCTCCGTTTTCCCATATTTGCAAGGCAGCTAGAATAACGAAAGTCGGTCTACATATGGCCAATGACGTTGCCAAGGAGTGTCCTGAATTTCGTTCATCTATCCATGTTATGAGTGTGTGAATCAGTAAAATCATTTATGGAAATTTAACAAAAATGACCAAAACCGGGAAAATGAAGCTCAATCTAAGGTAGAAGGAGTCGAGATACGGCAAAAAGTCATAGGACCAAAGTTGTAGATCTCTTCATTTTAAGGCACGAAAGTGCAGTCCGTTTATTGATAACAATTGCCGTTTAGCCACAGGAGAGCTCGAAACGAAAGCCTGCACCGTCATTGAATTTGGCTTAATATTTCGAATTTTTTAGTGGATAAAATATTAAATATTTTAACTTTTTGCAATTTCTACGTCGGTTACAGGCTAGGAGCTAGAACTTTGCCAAATATTAATTTTCTAGGGCACTGCATCACGGTATCCGCCATTTTGTTTGGGGGGAGGGGGGCAAAAATTTAAAATTTAAAATTTTTGGAAATTTTCCGTAGGTTACACGCTAATAGCTATCACCTTGCCAAATTTCAAGTTTCTAGCTCATGTCGAAGTGGGCAAACATTTATGTCAGTCAGTGAGCCTTGCGGCTTTATATATATAAGATTTGCTGCGGGGTTTCTTTCCCTCATTGGTCCACTCCAACAGGTTTCTTTTTGACTTGTGCTCTTGGTAATCATTCAATTAGTGAACTTTAAATCTAAATACTCCCCTGTTTTGTATGACTTCTTACGTGATTTCCGCCAATTTAAGATATATTTTTCTAATCCCTTTTATCATGACTTACCTGTTTTGGCTTTGTTACCGTTTTCATAGAAATTGGCTATTGATTCGTGATTCTATTATGGTTCATTGTCTGACATGTTGTCGAATGTCTGTGTATTGTTTGATTTGTTTCTGAGTCCGCATTTGTTCACCTCTGAGTTTTGGGCCTAGAATTGTCCTTATGAGTTTGTCTTCTTTTAGTCATCCTTTATGATATATGCTTTCCTGTTAAAATAATAATAATAAAATTTTAATATTTTTATTTTAACAACTCACAACAATTTATAGGTTTTCAGGAAAGCCTAAGTGTGGGAATTTTATACCGGAGGAACTTTTAAGTGCCGGCGAATCTATCGAAAAGAGACTGGGACATTCAAATAGTCAGACTGGGCCGGGATGGAGTCCATCAACTTTGATTTAGAAATACCGCACTCTATCATCATCTGAGAAACGCAACTGGGAAATAATAATAATGTGTCCTCAGCTAACATGCAAAAATACTTCGATTTGGTAATATTTGGGCTAGTTATATGTCAATTTCGATATACTGAATTACTCTTCTAGATATCCGAGTTACCGAAACTCTATTGCTGAGTTTAAATTAATCTTAATTTAGTTTTAATTAGTTTTTATCGAATAAGGCATACTCCAGATATGTCACCGGAGTACTCTTTCAATTAGACACCCTAAAATACAGAGTATCGACGGAACGTTTTTCCGTATTTCATCCACCTAACTCACCTAGTTTGAACATCTATCTGGGAATCGAGACGCCGACACTCTACCGCTGGACCACACTGCCATGGAAGGCAGGTAAATACCATGGGTGATCCAAATGGAAAGGTGAGAGTGAATGAAGCAGGACACACAGAAATCAGAAGTACTTCCAGACGCAGCTGCTGTCTTATGATCACCATTCCAGTCTCAGGCAATGTAAGAGCCATGTGGGATTCGACCAACGTTATACTGTATTAGTCTCCTAACTTATTAGAAACATATCATTGATGAAAATGTTCTCCAAAAGCCTGAATTATCTGTCATTCATCTTTAAATAGTATTATTTGCTAGACGGGTATGCTTGGATATTTTCCAGGGTTTCTCAACTTTGCCGCAACGCAAACCCTATGCGAATCCTGCATTGCTTCTGCTTATTTGTGCCCCTCTCTTCACTCTCTTGTTTTTCCTATCGGATCTCCTTAGATCACAACTTCTTTTGTTTCAGAATTTGCTTTACGTCGCCCCGACACAGATAGGCCACATGACGATAATGGGATAGGAGAGGCCTGGGAGTGGAAAGGAAGCGGACGTGGCCTTAATTAAGGTACCACGGACCTCCTTGTTCAGGGCTGCCGACAGTGGGGTTCGAACCCACTATCTCCCGGATGCAATCTAACAGCTGCGCGCCCCTAGACGCACAGCCAACTCGCCCATTAATCTTGTTCTCTTCCGAGCCTGACATTATTAGGTCTGCAACGCCAGAATGCCTTGGGGATCTCCCATTTTTACATTCTTTGTGGTATTTCCATTTATCTTCCCGCTAGTTTCACAAAGCGAATAAGAAATAATATCATTTAATACATATTCCATGAAAAAAAATTTTTGTGACACACAAATCCTATGAAATGTTTGCAAACAGTAGCTGTGGTCAAAACTATTATTACTAATACCAGATTCATGCAGGAGTTGTAACTTAATTCAGGTCTCGATCGCTACCCGTCCAAACCTATCTCTTTCTTATCGCCAAAAACCTCTGTACATTTTGAGGCCTTCGATTCAGAGGGTCCGGGGTTCGATTCAAGGCCGGGTCGAGGATTTTAATCGCATCTGGTTAATTATTCTGGCTCGGGGGCTGCGACTTTGTGTTCGCCCCAACACAACATCCTCATCAATTGACACAAGACACTACCAGTCCCCACAGAAACACGCAATAATGATTATGTCCCTCCACATAGGGTTGGCATCAGGAAGGGCATCCGGCCGTAAAACATGTGTGACCCATTTTGAACCCACGACCCCATAGGTGTGGGAAAAGCGGCAGAAGAAGATACAGACAGTAAATGGAAAATACCTCCACCAAAACATGACTCGCAAAAGAGTCCTTCGAATATGGATTGAATTAGGAGATCTTTAACGAGATCATTTTTGCTTTAGCAATGTATCCAGTATAGGCCTATCCGGTTTCTATGGTTGTCGGTACTATTATGTGTTGGTTGTATATGCATAGAAGTGTATAAGGACGAACACAAACCTCTAGTCCCCGAACCGGAGGAATTAATCATACATTTAAAATATCTAGCCCGGCCTGTAGTCGAAACAGAAGCCCTCTGAACCAAATACCAGAACACTAACCTAAAACGCAAGAAGTCAGAGGCACATAACCCGGACCTTTGTTGGGCGATCTATGACTAAGGATATCGTACGAATGCATTCCTTTCCTATCCTTCACAAATTATATTAAATATTTCGTGAATGAACCCGTGATTTTGGGAACTTATTTGACAGGTTTAGAAATCAGAAACCACGGAAATCCATACCTTCAGATTCAAACCCACAAAATTCCGAGTGCAATCTTACAACTACATTATCCACACCGCGTAGTCAAGTCACTCGCTTGTGAGGCTGTAACAAATAAAGCAGTATTTTAGTTTTACTTGACTGTTGATATTGTGATTATAGCCGATGCATCTCCAGCTTTAACCACAGCAAGTGACTTCTTTTCTTAAATTTTACATTCCTTTGCCGGGATTTGAACCACAGTAACCGTGAAGAGGTATGATGGACCACGTCCCTGGACTATCATGTATGTAATAATACGTATAAAAAGCATGGCCATGATAAATATTTCTTGTCATAAGTATCAGAAATTTAAGGCCACATAGGCATTCTAAGCTACAAATAGCCAATAAAAAACTACACTGAACTATAAAAATCACAAAACTGTTTTTGAGGAAAAAGCAAGTTGAAATTTTTTCCTTAATAATTTGATAGAAAATTAGATATATAACTAAGTTTTTATGTATAAAAATTCGCATACTGCTGTTAGATTTGACTTATACCTAAGAAGTACAAAGTCAGTTTTGAATAATTAAACGCGTACAATATATACATGACCTCGACGGTCCGAAGCGATTGAAAATATTTTTAAAATTCAGATCTCTTACAAGGACAATAGTATGAGTCACAGTTGTGCAAAACTTAACGTCTGACCACATAGATATCTGAATAATTTGATAACCACTTCGAATTTTGGTAACATGGAGACGCAAAGTAGCAGTATAATAGGTCTAAACACACACGTATTTCAATGTTGTGACGATAAGCTATATTTCCGATGAAACATATCACAAGATATGTGCTTAGAATAATAACGATAAGTCAACAACCAACTTGTCTAAACTAAATTGATAATACTACACAGCTATCCAGTCTTCCAAGTGCAGGGGTGAGATTTCAATGAAGTGGTCAAACCTAATTGCAACTGAACAATATGCACATCTGATTAAAGTAACAGTTTCAAATTCAATATCTCTTTGGCATTTAAGGAGGCCAAAATCAAAGCCACACCAATTACAATTTCAAACGACGATATTATTGTGTCGAAGTCATAACCTGCCTTTTGCCGAGTATATAGCACCATATATTTATACTTTTTATGTCATAAAGTGAAGTCTCATGACGAAAAGATGATGGTGTAGTTTTCATGTGCTTTTTCACATTCTAACAAAGTCAACCATCCTTCTAATATTGCTCCCGGGCTGACTGGCTCAGACGGTTGAGGCGGTGGCCTTCGGACCCCAACTTGGCAGGTTGGATCTAGCTCAGTCCGGTGATATTTGAAGGTGCTCAAATACGTCAGTCCCGTGTCGGTAGATTTACTAGCACGTAAAAGAACTCCTGCTCGAAATATTTCCGACACCTCATAGTCTCTGAAACCCGTCAAATGTAGTTAGTGGGACATAAAACCTACATTATTATTATTATTATTATTATTATTATTATTATTATTATTATTATTATTATTATTATTATTATATTGCCTAATGAAATGCAGATCGAGAGGCTGGAAACATTTTTTCGTCCTCGGTGACATGATATTTCTATGGTATGACCAATTTAACGACAAAGTGATGGGATATTTTCACTTCACGTTAAATTTCACTAGTGAGAAACCTATTCATATAGCCTTTCGTCACTTTCATCTTCTTATTTGTCTCCATATGAATTTTTTGTAGATATATTTCGAGTGTGTTTGAAACATTTCGATATTTGTCCCTCTTTGAAGCAAATGCATTTTTGGTAGAGCCAACTCATTTGTGAAACTGTGAGTAGAAGTATACACAGATTGGAACGTAATACCTATATTTTCCTCTTCACTGTGATATTTTGAAAATAAAGACTTTTTGTAGTGATGTGTGTAGAATTCCTCCATCAATTCTTCTGCCTTCTGAAGAATGACCCTCTTAGTTGTACATTTTATGCAAGATATCTCCTCAGGCAAGGAGGTAATCTTAGCTCATTATTTTCCAAACTAAAGCTTAGTTCAGTACGAGTTGTGAATGCAAACTTAGTGTGACATTTCTACGTTTCCAATTCTGTCACTGTTCGACAGACATTGCAAGCCATGAGCCTGTAGTCTCCAGAGTGCCCTGACCCTCCAATACTCTGACCGATAGCGAAGTAAGCCAGATTTATGAATGGAAATATTCCGAATTTTTCATATCTCAAGACGCCCACGGAGGTATTTATTCCCCCAGTAGATTGCGCAGGGGTGGTGTTGTTAGGTATTAAGTAACATGTCAGTGTGTATAAGAGAGAGCGCTACCCAATAGCGATGATCGTTAAAGTGTCAAGTCTATATTATTTTCTGATACGGTGGTTGGATAGTTCGGTGGGAAAAAAACATCAGAATGTTGGCAGGCGTGGCAGCAGAGATGGTGGTGTACAATTTCTAATCACTAGATTGCGTGCCAGAATTTGCAAACCTCCCGGTAGTGTTGATGCTGAGTGCGGCCATGTGACACTGTTGCGGGTTATTCTTTCGTGGGTTAAAGACGTTAATATTTGAACGGACACCTTGCTGTTATTCGATAGGAATAATTTGTGTGCCGACACCCAGTTTCACTCTCTCTCTACCTATCATCGTCATCATCATAAACGTGGAGGGTGTGAGTAAATTACCTCATACCGGGCGAGTTGACCGTGCGATTAGGGGCGCGCGGCTGTGAGCTTGCATCCGGGAGATAGTGGGTTCGAATACCACTGTCGGCAGCCATAAAGATGGTTTTCCATGGTTTCCCATTTTCACACCAGGCAAATGCTGGGGCTGTACCTTAATTAAGGCCACGACCGCTTCCTTCCAACTCCTAGGCCTTTCCTACCCAATCGTCGCCATAAGACCTATCTGTGTCGGTGCGACGTAAAGCCACTAGCAAAAAAAATTACCTCATAAGTCATGTGAGTAATATACAGGATGCATACAAACTTCGTTTCGTAAATGGAAAGGGTGTTAGATGATACAAATTCAAGTATTGTGAACTTATGTCTGTGGGGATTAGATTTGGCACTAAGCGCAGTTAAATATCTCAGATTGGCTACCAACCTTCCAGGTGTCCGAGCATAAACGTGACACACTGTTTGCTTTTGGTTTACATTCTATCTGCTCACAATGATAACGGACAAACGTTCAATACTTCAGAGCAAATGTTTAAAATGTCTCCCTCCAACTTGGTGGTCCAATTCACATCGACGCAACAACTATTCGCGTATTACTTGGACAATTCCCAGTGCTTTCGAAATACGAAGCGGAGGAGTTAAAATTATTTCAATCCGTAACTACGAAAAAGAAGGTTATTAAACTATTCTACTCACTTATAAGTACACGATGCTAATAACTTCGATGTTAGAATTTATTTTAAAAAATGAGTCTTTCTAAGTAGACAATGGACATAAGAATGTTGTATTGTATTCTTGGCTTCTGAGGCGTTATTTGGGATCTTCATAGAATGGTTGTGTCTGTAAATGGGAAGAAATTTATGGCTGACCAAGAAGTGTGGAAATGATGCCGTGGATGTGTAGGGACTCAACTATGAATGACAAGGAACTGAATGGCCGTCCAGTAACATCGGATAAATTCATCGATGCCATTAATCAGATAGTACTGGAGAAAAATCTGTAACGCTAAATCAAGTAGAAATATTGATAATGATGATGATGCTTGCTTAAATTCCAAAACTCACCCCCTGACCAGAATTTAAAACGTGATGGTGAAGAATGAACGGATAATATGAATTTAAAATTATCAGCGGATACAATTCGCAATATTGAAGGTTAAAAAATTCCAAAATGAATCCACTGACTAGAATTAAAAAAAAGAGACGATGACCAATGATAATGTTTTTATATTTTTTAACATCTTTTTATTACTGCATTGACCTTTTACAATAAACGTGCATAATGTACACAAAACACTAATGACATGCACTCTCTGAAGTTCATTGTCCTGGTTCCTTACTGCTAAACAAAATTATGTCAAACACTGATCACATTTTAACTTTGGTTGTTTTTGTCAGTTCCGTAAAGTAGTCCGTGTCACATTAACACCTTATACTGATCTAATAATTACAATATTCAAAAACTGTTACACCATGACTTAACACTGATATAATAATGAACTAAAACCTGTTGGCATGTCCGGCTCTATGACTAAATGGTTAGCGTGCTGGCCTTTGGCCACAGGAGTCCCGGGTTCGATTCCCGGTGGGATCGGGAATTTTAACCATAATTGGTTAATTTCGCTGACACGGGGGCTGGGTATATGTGTCGTCTTCATCATCATTTCATCCTCATCACAACGCGCAGGTCGCCTACGGGAGTCAAATCAAAAGCTCTGCATCTGCCGAGCCGAACTTGTCCTCGGACACTCGCGGCACTAAAAGCCATATGCCATTTCATTTCATTTCATTACCTGTTGACATCTTCTGATTGCACTTATATGTCCATCTTTCCATCCGTATGTATTGCTAAAACGATAGTAAGTTCAGCTGTGTTAGTTTCCGTCGGACCGAGCTCGATAGCTGCAGTCGCTTAAATGCGGCCAGTATCCAGTAATCGGGAGATAGTGGGTTCGAGCCCTACTGTCGGCAGCCCTGAAGATGGTTTTCCGTGGTTTCCCATTTTCACACCAGGCAAATGCCGGGGCTGTACCTTAATTAAGGCCACGGACGCTTCCTTTCACTTCCTAGGCCTTTCCTGTCCCACCGTAGGTGTCGGTGCGACGTAAAACAAATAGCAAGACAAAAGTTTCCTACGGTGTTCCAGAATGAAGTGAATGGTTGCTGCAGTGAGCCATAGAACTGCGTTGTTGACCGTGGCCGGAGGAAAGCGTATTCTATGTTGATAAGTGGATATTCTAAGATGGGATGTGGAGTCATATGAAGTATGTTGCATATTTTTGCGAAAGACCATGCCCATATGTCCGCACTTACACAAGACTTAACACGACGCATTAGTGTATCTCTTTGTTGTCAATGCTCACAGATATTGGAGTCAGACCGTCCATTTCGGAATAACTTATCCTTTGTTGGTATAGTTTAATTTATTGTTAAGTATAAAGTTGTTTTCCACTGAAGTGGAATCCATTTATTAGCAATATTATTCCATATTAGTTTCCAGTGTCGCGAAAGATACTTTGCCTGTATTGTAGGTGGTTTAATATTCTTGTTCATCATATGGTTATAGATGCATTTTGTTGTTACAACTGAAGTTGGATCTATTAATATTCTTGGAAGGTTGTCCATAAAGCTCAAAACTCGTTTGAAATGCAGTGGCAAATTATGATGGGAAGTGAGAAAGGCCACACTTCAGATATTATTATTCAGAACCGCTTTAGCATAATCATCATCTGGTCTGCACTCGCAATTAATAATATTTCGCGCGACAAATATAGTGAATTTAGCTTCTGCAGAAACTAGTCCTAACCCTCCGCTCTTAATGCTTTGGTACAATTGTGTTCTGGCTATCTTGTAGTGGTGTCCTCTCCATAGGTAATGCCCTATAACTTGATCGATTTTCTTGAATATTATAGGTGGTGGAGGTAAAATCTGCTCTGCGTACCACAGTTTACTTAGTGCAAAGGTGTTAACTTTTTGCTATATATTGAGGTTTCGAAGGTGTTGAGCAAATAGGACATAGCGAACTGTATTGAGCAATTTTCTCCAGTTGTCATCTATTATTTGAGTCAAATTCGCAAAAAATGTTATTCCTAGAATTTTATGTGTTTCGGCAGAGGTAATGAACTTAAAACGATCAGTGTATTTGACCTCAATGCTCCAACTTCCCAGAAACTATCGTAAAACAATAGTACGTACTGACCAAAGGGCGGCTTCCAAAGCACAATCCTGAATCGAAGATGCTTGGTGTCAAATGGGGTCCAAAATCTAGGTCAACGGCACCTCATAATGGTACTTGTGGCTAGGAAAGTAAAAACCATGCTATTTCCCATGTAGCGGTACTAATTACGAGTAACGTAGACTTACGATGGTCCACACATTGTGGTACTACTCATAGGTAACGCAAACCCATGGTGTTCCTCACATAGGAGTACTAATCACAGGGACTCGCACTATCCCGTGGTGTTCCTCACAGAGTAGGTATGAATCACAGGCAATTCAGATCACGGTATCACTCATATACTAGTAATAATCACAGGCAACGCCAGACCCATGGTGTTTCTCACAATGGTACTAATCATAGACAACATTAGCTCGTGGTGTTCCGCATGTGGTGGTACTGTAAAACCCATAATGATTCACCCTCTATTGCTACCAATTAAACCTATAGTGTACATAGCAGTGGTACTACTCGCAAGTAAAAGCGACCCATAGTGTTCCTCGCGTGATGATACTAATTGCAACTAGTCTCATGGTTCTAATTCATCTCCTTGTTTGTAACTTGTGTCCAAATACTTGCTCTCTCCAGAATGTGATGGACGCTACCAAGGAAGCACGTAAATTAGCCGCTTACTGGTCACACCACATTTAATTAATTTTGTATTTATGGAGAGCTTAAATCACATCGTTACCTGCCATCATCAGAAGTGATTAATGATTATAGTACCAGATTTGTTATTTTCCTGTTATTATTATTGTAAGTATAATGTATGTTTCTGACACGACTAAATAAATAAATAAATAAAATCTCTTGGTCGGCTCTTTTATTCGCCTTTTACGACAGGCAAGAGATACCGTGGGTGTATTCTTCGTCTGCGCCCCCACCCCACCCACAGGGGTTAGTAGAAATATTCATCGACGAGGTAAGTTCGGTGTTCGATGATTCCTAATCTCTCTGACTCTCTGTGCTTACATAACTACAACGCGGAGTTCAACCAATCATGGGCGATTTATTATAAAATAACGCAGAAAGGAATTTCATTACTTTAAAAGGAAATTACCTCGTGGTATGAAATAAAATCCTCTTCAAGTTACAGAATACACAATATCAGAATTAATTATTTTCCACATTATTTCATTTAATTATATTCCTCCACTTCACGATGACAGCTACCTTCTCAATATGGTAAATAAAACAAACATCCTCTTTAAAGCTCATATTGTGGAGAGAAATCTTCCTGTTGAGATGGAATATAACCGGTAAACTTATCTCTCTACAAAGACGCGAGCAGCTTGGTACAGTCCACTGTACAGCAGCTTGAAAAGCAAAGCTCATCGTAAAAATATATGAATAAAAGAAACCTTGCAGAAGAAGGGAACTTCGCCGCGACGTCATACATGAAAGTATTCATGGAAATGAAATTTAATTAAATTCGTCTTATGAATTACTTATGTCTCTTCATTCCCAGAGGAAAAATGGCCTAGCAGAGAAATGGGGCTAAGTTATGATAATTTCTTTCATTAGGGCCTATATGGAAGATTATATTCCAGACCTAGTGGTAGTTTCCATATATAATACCACTGAATACAAATGAATGATAACATCATCTATTTTGATTAATAAAATTGAATGAATGAATACGCTCCTCTCCCAGTCACAGATGACCATCAACGTATTCATTTATTGTAATCTGAGTCATTAAATGGAGTTAGAACGAACAGTACTACAAAAAATGTCGAAGATATTCGAATTCCTTAAATGTTACAATAATGTTAGTTTATGTTACATGCCCAGTAAATATTATACAAATTTATACTACAAATGAAAATGGACCAAGACAATGATCAGGATCCTCCCTCCCGCGGTCACAGATGACCGGCAACCGTGGAAGAGAGCACCCGTCTACTGCAATTATGACAATCACATGACACTAGTGCTGTTAGTTTTAGGAAACCAAACATCCTATTACTTATGAGAGCACGAAGACAATGAAAATGATCCCCCACCCAGTCACTGATGACCACAAACCGGGGGTGGGGGGTGAGAGCACTCGTCCATCGCAATCATGGCAATCATATGCAACAGTATTGTTATTTTTGAACATTCGAAACTTATTTTTAACACGTATGAGCGAAAGAAATCCGCGAACAGACTCCCTCCCTCCCTCTGAGTCACGGATAACCGCCAAACGGGGGGCAGCGCATCCCTCCGCTGGAACCATTGCACTCACATGCGACCAGCATTATTAATTTTGGGAAATATCAAACATAATTTACACCATATGATTGATGAAAAACAACGAACGGACGCACCCCTCCCCCAATCACATATGACCATCAACTTGGGGGAGAGACCATCCGACCATCGCAATCATCTCTATCTCGTGCCACAATATTAGAAAATGTAAACAATATTTGCAAAATAATACTGTTTGTAAGAAAATTATTTTACCGTGCCTGTTAATGCGTCACAGCTATGGAGCCAAGCTCTGCATTCTGAAGATGTGTCGGTTCGCACCCCACCGCCTGCTCTCCTGAGTATTGTTTCCTGGGGTTTCTCATTTTCATTTCCAGCCAAATGCTGGGACAGTTTATCTTCGTAGGCCACAGCCGATTCTTTCCACACCCTTACGCAGTTTTATTCACCATTATTCATTTCATCTTCATTAGCTCCTCAACTGACGTTGGCGTCAGGAAGGCCACCCAGCCGTAAAACCTGCCATATAAATTCACCTCACCTCATTCCTGACTCCGTATCAAGAAACTAAGGAGACTAAGGGGTAACATCACTCATACATAAGGGAATAATTTCAAGAGTAAGTTTCTCCTTACAATATAGTTTTTATTGGTAAAAATTCTTCAAATTAAAATGATTACAACGCCAAGTAAACGATTCCTATTTATATCATTTTCTAACAAAGGTCGGTGATATATATTGAACGGAAACGGCCGTAACCCTGTTGAAACACCGGATCCCGGTAAGCAACATTGGGCGTGGTCAAGATTTGGATGGGTTACCACGCGCTGTTGTTGGGGGTTAGGGAATGGACGAGTGGAAAGGAACTGGCCACCTTACCGTACGTAAACTCCGGCTCAGGCACACCTCTGCGGAGGTTCAGACCTGCCTTCGGGCAGTATACACCCTTACCTTACCTTGCCATAAATATAGCCATTGGTCGTTCAACAGATATTATGATGATGATAATAATAACAATAGTTCAACTGATATTCTCATCAGTTTCTCAAGTTGTGACTTTGTCACTAGCTCAGTGATGCTTCTTCAAATGACACTCACGTATGTCCAAATTACTTGTGATTCTACCTGTACCAGGTCGTACCGGCAATTACTGGCACAAGTAAACAAAGGTAAAAAAAACTCAAACAAGGACAAAATTAAACAGGACGCGTGGATACTCACCCGAAACAGGAACAGGACCATTAAACAGAGGCAATTCGGACAGTAACCTAGCGGTTTTTGCGGTGGCAAACTTTGAAATATGAAGGAAAGAAAAACACTGCTTAATTCCTTTCAAAACAATTAAATCATTTAATTAATAATTCCTTTGCAAAAACTTTACCCTTTTTTAAAAAGCATACCTTTTTCTTCTCCTTTAAAACCTACGGTGCACCGTTTATGACAAGATAAAATTAAAAGGTAGAAATTAATTAAATATAATTAAAGATTAAGTCAAAATATTTTCCTCTGAGAAGAGAGACGCCCTCTAAGTTAAAAACTAAAATTAACATTAAAGAATTAAATAATTAATGGGAAAAATTATCTTCTGGCAGAAAGCATCTAAAGTAAACAGTTTTTTCAGAACATTAATTACATAAAATTACAGGATTTCTTGCCCTTATCTATTACATGATCCAAAAATTAAGATTTACAATGAAGTTATTTGTCTCAGGAAAAAAAGAGAGAGATATACAAGGTTCTATAGAGTTCTTCCTGCGGTACGGAGTTTGAAATAGTGCAGTCAGTAAGCCGAGAACTTTCCACAATACCAAATTTCCAAGTTCTCTCCGAAGGAGATAAAACGGAATGTATTTCGTAGGACGGAGTAACATCCACCAAATTCAACCAAGTTTTGAGGCGAGGCAATTCAGGATGAGGAGAAAAAACATTAGAATAATCTTGAAAAACATAACTTACTTTTGGTCGTTGCACATTAAGTAACGCATGGCGTCAGCCAGGGATCTTATACTCACAACATTCCAAATGAATGAAAACATTACGTATGTTGCGGACGTCCACTCCCAGAAGAATCAGATCAACTTTGAGGGCATAAACCCCTCATATCTTATGAATTACCCAGGCATTTTGTGGTATTTCAATGCTCTAGCCATGAGCCAACGCAAAACACGTCCAAGCTCCATGATGGACGACAATCAACACGCCACCCACCAATAAGCTAGGCCAAGCCGAACTCGGCCGGACAGCGGACGAACCTCGAGCGATAGACTCGCTTCAGACCCGGTCCAAGACCGGACCATGCAATAACAAAGATAAGAGCAGAATACAACGTAAATATACGATGGAGCACTACCCCGCGGGCTGAGAAGATGCAAAAATCATAGCGACGTAAGTCGCACAGGAAATAAAACTAAACAGAGTAGGGATAAAATTCCCAGGTGATACACTTTCCAACGGCATTTTGCCCAGGCCACTAATGTTGTAGAGAAAGCTAAAATCGTGTGCCCACCGGCACATACCTACTTCAGTGTATAAAGAGTGTTCAATCTAGTCCGAGGTAATTTCTTTATGAAAGTAAATCAGTCAGTCAACCAAATTCTTTTCGATACAACTATGGGTCTCTATCCTTGATTTTACGTTTATTTCTTGTTATTTGGCTACATTGAAAACTATGCTGTGGCTGTTTAAAGTATTTTATTCTCGGTATTCCACGTCCGTTCTTCAAGATTTTCCCTTTTCCCTTTGATTTTGTGAATGAAGGAGGTATTGTCGGACGAGGAGAGTCCAATTAATTAAATGGTCCTTTACCGCACAGAAGGGTTCAGTACACTCGTCAACAGATTTCCTGCAGGATACATTCATTCGTCCCTTTCCTATGAAACTAATCTTCGGCATCCTTGTACAAACTCACCTTTCCACTTACTGAAACTAGACAGCACTGGCTAGGAGCACAAGTAATTTGGACATACGTGAGTGTCATTTGAAGAAGCATCACTGAACTAGTGACAAAGTCACAACCTGAGAAACTGATGAGAATATCACTTGAACTATTATTATTATCATCATGGCTACAAAACCAATCATGGCCAAAGAGGTAGGAAATAATACGTGTACAAGGTAAGCCCAAATAATACGATATGTAAGTACGGATATAATCTGTGTAAAACGTCCGCATGAATATGTGTAGGGGTTGTTTAGAAGCCACAGCCGCATATCTTTAGGACCTGGGTGTCAGAAGTAAGTGAATGGGCTTAGCATTTATTTTTGGCTCTACTGTTGTGAAAGTTGTGGTATCATATTATTTCCAGTCAGCGTCGACCAAGATGATCGAGACCAAGATGGATAGCTGCAGTCACTTAAGTGCGACCAGTATCCAGTATTCGGGAGACAGTGGGTTCGAACCCCACTGTCGGCAGCACTGAAGATGGTTTTCCGTGGTTTCCCCATTTTCACACCACGCAAATGCTGGGGCTGTACCTTAATTAAGGCCACGGTCGATTCCTTCCCACCCCTAGCCCTTTCCCATCCCATGGTCCCCATAAGACCTATCTGTGTCGGTGAGACCTAAAGCAACTTTCAAAAAAAAAGAAAAAAAGAAACACAAGAAAAAAATATGCTCTATAGGAACAATACAGTAGACGTACTTGTTGCGGCTCGCGGCACTCGGCCGTCTGGACTTCCTTATGTCGCCTATACGCTCTCTTACGTTCAGCCTCCAACAGTTCGTGATTGCTCGATTTTTTTAACTCAAACTTACTGCTGAAATATTTCTGAAATATTCACAAAATTCCCACAAATTTCACTCCCTTTTACGCACCTAGTCAAACTTTCTCACGAACATTATTACAGGTAACGATATATCTCGTGTAGACAAAACGAATCACACCCTTCGGTGCCTGCTATCACGTGACGGTCTCGGGTTCTACTACTCTGACGCCATCGCTACTTGCTATTTCTCCATCTGACCTTGAAATCTACTTGGGTAGCCTACTATGATTTTCTTTTTTTTCACCTTACTTTTCAAGCTAGCTTTTACACTTTGGAAATTATTGAGGGAAGTCTGGTGTACATTTTGAGTAATATGAGTTAACATTTTTATAACATACTTTTAGAACGAAATTAGGAGGTCTCCATATTATACTTTTATCCCACGACCACGTATCTCTCCAGAAATAGAAGTCTTATTTCTAAATTTCCTGACCTTCTGATGAGGAATACTACTCAGATCCTTCCGAATTAACCGAGAACGACTTTACTGCCTTTGCTAGACTGCCTTCCTAAGAAGTACGCTTTCAAGTATTCTGAGCTGATACCTTCGCAGAAGTTTCAGCTCACTGACTTGAGACATTCACATTTACAAGCTACCAGGCGAAACAAAGAAATGAAGTTAAAGGAAAGGGTGCGGTGTGCTGTGAACGCAGTCATGTCACGTACACAAGTCAGCAAATAAAGGAAGGAAACAGGAAACTTGAGGATAGTGAACCTCTTTTACGCACACTTCCCATTGTTCAGTTGAAAACGTCCGAGTTGTAGTATAAATACCAGTACACACACACAATCACAGGAAACATCAGATTCCTTTCTTTTCCGAGCGATTTAACGGCACTATAACTAAGGTAGTCAGCGACACTGGTACAGAGAAAGGCTAGCAGTAAAGTAGAATTCTTGGCTGTAACTCTCTTCAATCGTATGTCAGTGTATAAGCAAGCAAGCAAGTAAATAAATTAAATAATTAAATAAATAAATGTTCTTAGTACACCAATTCTGCTGATAAGGGGTTTAGAACTGGCTAAAGAGACCAGTTTTTGAAGTCCAATCTCTGGCGAAACAGTGGGACATGAAATCTACGCAAATGTCTTTGTACTGGTGGAAGCAGACGATCGCACCATCTCTGAATTTCGCCTGCTTTTCTCCTTCATCATCTTCTACTTCTTCTACTGATGCTGCTGCTACTGCAGGGATGTGGATTTGGCCCAGGTTTATAGCCGGATGTCCTCTAGACATCAACCCTGTGTTGGGGGATGTATTCACCATTGAGCATTTCTGTAGTAGCGTGTAGTGTGATGTGTTGAATTTATATGGGGAGAAATGTATTAAGACGGACACAAGAACCCAGTCCTCAAGGTAGAGATCGAACTGTGGAATCGAACCAAGGGCCCTCTGAACCAAAAACCGTTAAGTCAAGGAGTCAGAATTTCTCGTTCTGTTCTGTGGTTTTTGTTATCAGAGCGTTGTGGACCCCCATAGACTCGCTACATCAGTCGACCAGACGTCCTATCTTCTCGGTAACCCATATCAATCATAATATAGGACATAATATAACATCGTTTCGTCTTTATTGTCCTCCAAGATTACGTTATCTATTCTTCAGTTGCGAATACATCACATGCTTTCGAAGGCATATTGTGATAGGCATGTGAGTGGATTTGTGGGTGGCGTATTAAAGTTGATGTTTGATAATTATTGTCTCAATGTTCGAAATATTGTTTTCCTCTAAATTTGTTTATTCGACGGCTCTGACAAACCAGATTAGAGACGCTACCTGCCAATAGGGTGAACCTGATATTATCAGATGTTACACAGTCTCAAAGTCAACTGTAAGCAAAGTTGGTGTAAAATATCGTCAGACATGAAGAACACATCAGTGTGCTTCTATTTATGCGCAGAAATAATCTGCTGAAAATGTAGTACTGTAGATGACGATCGGACTAGGTAGACCCTACCATTCCCAATCGACCCCCTCACAACCGCATGTTTCACCGGAAAATTCTCTAACATATTTGCTGTGCGAGTACAAACCAATGTGGCGCTTCACAAGCTACCATGTTGTGACCTTGTGCCACATCTACAGAATGATCATAATCTCTTTCAGTGCAATAGATTTCACCCATAGCAAGATGATTTCATAGAAAAATTAACAGAACTTTGCGAATTCTTCCGAACAAGCATACGAACATTATAGCTACAAACTGCAATAAAGTCTACCCTGACATTGGAAGATTCTCTGAATGTTAAAACCAAAGGAATATTCTTCTCACCTATCACCTAACTGACATAGGAAGTTCTTATGGCGAGATGGTGTAGGAAGGCCTAGCAGTTGGAAGGAAGCGGCCGTAGCCTTAATTAAGGTACAGCCCCAGCATTTGCCTGGTATGAAAATGGGAAACTACAGAAAACCATCTTCAGGTCTGCCGACAGTGGGATTCGAACCCACTATCTCCCAGACGCAAGATCACAATCGCACGGCCATCTCGTTCCGTAGAAGATAAGTACTTTATGTAATTATCATAATGTACAGTGTCATAAGCATTTTATTTATCTTGCATATAAGTTAATATTTTACAGAACCTCTACTGATACAGCCTAGATGTATGGTCTACACAAGACCAAAAGCTAACATATAAACAAAATGCATGAACTTCGGTTGAACTACTTCAAAGCGAATAAACTCATTTCACGTTTACCTATGTACGTGTTGTCAACAAACCATTACTCCCCTGCTTACCGGGCGAGTTGACCGTGCGGTTAGGGACGCGCGGCTGTGAGCTTGCCGCATTGTCCGCAGTCCTGAAGATATTTCCCCGTGGTTTCCCATTTTTACACCAGGTAAATAGACCTATCTGTGTCACAGTGACGTAAAGCAAATTGTAAAAAAAAAAAAAATCTCCCTTGCCAGTTACGTCATTGGCGGTTCGTAATCATCAGAACGAGGAACTTGCAAGGAAATGGATAGGATGAGGAGGCCCTGTTTCTAAATCCGCCGTATCACTGGATTGTCCGGACTCCAGTAGCGCATGTTGTGGCGACTGACGTTACCCTTATTGTGGAAGCGCGATTCGCCCGAGAACAAGATGTGCGATACGAATGCTGCATCATTGTCCAGCCTGCCTAACAGCCTCCGAGAGAACTCAATTTGAGCTTCGAAATACCGCCCATGAGGCTCTTGGTGTAGTTCAAGATGGTATGGATGAAATTTATATTCGCGAAATATTCACCAAATGGACGGCTGGCTGGTTTTCACCTGTTGTGGATTGTTAAGAGCTGCCTCCAGAACGGCCTCTTTTGTTTCACCCGATGTAACATGCCTATCGCGGACTGGTGGCTGCTTGGAAATCACGTCTGTTGTCCTCAGGCGTCTTTCAACACGGTGGAATGTCGTAAGAACCGGGTGCCGCCTGTCGAGATACCGTTCCTGGTACAGACGTACTGCCTTACACGTGTTTTGTCCTGCTTCTCCATAAAGAAGGAGCATGCCAACGTATTCCTCTGTGGAAAACATGCCGAATGACAGCAGAGATGACATTCAGGCCCTAACCAGCGGAGGATGCTCAGGGCACAAGATGTATAACAGCGTCGTTCTATTGTTTGAATGTAGCAACGTTGGCCTGTATTTACGTATTTAGACATCATACCGATGCAAAAATATTTGAACGATGTAGGATTCGGAACGCCAATGGCACCTTCCGTCGATTGCTAGGCTAACGCCTAACCACATCGGCTACGCTACTCTACTGGGAACATGCTGGTAGTACGACGTGTGTAGAGTACATACGCTATCCGGTTCGGTGTTTAAGAGTTTTAATTATTGCACTATTACCTACGTTGGTACATTCATTCCCCCTCTTCGTTACACCCGGTCACGAGAAACGACATATTAACATATTTATATGGTCAATGGATGTCGCTACATAATATCAAGGCGTCTTGCTTTTCGAGTGGACGGTATAACCTGTCGGTAATGTCCAGAATCGTGTGTAAAATGTGTTCACTGGGCATTAGTACCGTAAAGTACTTCTGCAGGGGAATAGCTACCTTATAACTAGAGTCCGGATTATTAGGTGCTGATAGGTTAGAATGCAAATTTACGTAAGCCAGTAACAAGTATACCCTCCACTTTACAACGGTTATGCTATGAGATTTGCATAGATATTAGGGGTACAGCCTATAGATCTCCTTGAATTTATGCTACTCTTCCTACACTGTGGAACAGCGGGTTGCATCACACTTCCTACAAAACAAATTTCTTTGCATTCTAACCTATTACCAACTAAAGATCCGAGGTATACTTATAACCATGTCTTACGTTAGCTGGGTTGCATAAAACTGCAAAGGAAGGGGCGGCTGTATCAAACGATAAAGCAAAAAAGCAGAAAACGCAGAAAAATCAACGAAACAAAATAATTATTTATCGAATAACAAAACCAAATTAACGTATTCGTCAGCTAAGGAAAAACAGATGCAAGAAATGAGAAATTGGAACCCTAGCACAAACATTCACGGCCAAGAGATTTCCTTTGACAAAATTTAGAACTCTTTCGTAAGACTGATATATCAGTCTATTGATTTAAGTGCAAACTAATGCTTTACAATCCCGTTCGTAGGACTGATGGATCTGTATATTGATTTGAGTGAAAATTAATGTTTTAAGTTCCAGACACGATCATGTGTTCTCATCTAGCAGCCCCACAAATAATGAAAACATCTACGACAGGACTGAAATATCTCGCATTCTCTGTTCTTCTCATACCCAGCAAGAGGATTAAGATATAAAGGTTTCCCAGTTGTCCTTACTCTTAAAACAATAAAATCCACCACCAAAAATAATTGTACATATTTTATACTATATAACGTTACCCTTGTATTCTCTTGCTTTTCGGTTAAAAGAAGGTTTTATTATACAAACAATATTCTCTACTTTGTGCCTTGTTACTTACTGCAATACTGGTTATTTCTCTGTAATATTAACCACTAACGTCACAGTCTAAACTTCTTCACAATAAAGTGTTTTTCACTCTTGTTGAGTAGCACTTCTTTCTACTTTCAGCATCAGAGCATCAAAAGAAATGATGAGGAAAAAACGTTGCTGACAAATGAGACGGCGGACGTTCGCTCCCTCTATTCCCGTTCGAAGTGAGATAATGTTGCTAAATTCAAAGAAATGTTGTTTAAAGTACAAAAAGTTGGAAAGAAATATTTGCTAGAAGTCGGCCGAACAATCCCCATTATCATATTTTACCAGGAGTTAAGTTCCAAGTTTCTAGTGAACTTTGTATTAGTGCCAAAGAAATCAAACGATGGAAAGGAGTAGTTGCTGAGAGAAATGCTAAGTTTCCCTTGGAACTTTTGAAAACATGACTAGTTCGATGAAGATTATTGGTTATATCTCTCTACACAAAGTGGCCGCAATCGGTGGACATCTCCCTATTAGCGGAGGCATGGATTACACCGAAAGTATACCCTGCCTGTCGTAAGAGGCGGACAATAATAATAATAATAATAATAATAATAATAATAATAATAATAATAATAATAATAATAATAATAATAATAATAATCAGGGCTAGGATTTTGATGACATGTCGTGTTTTAATTGGTTCACAACGGACATTGCTAACTTGTACAGAAATCCTTACCATAGTTCAGACATTGTAGAAATATTGATCTATTAGGTTATTTTTTATTGTGTATTCTTGGTCATTTTCTAAACTTATAGGTCATTATTTAGTCATTTTATGGAATGTATTAGACTACTTTATATTGTTGTATCATTTTCTTACATGCGTGAGGATTTTGAAACATTTACGTGTGTGGAATTGGATATTATCACAACTGTAAATATTTTATTGTTTATTTCTTCAGATGTTCACGACCTACCGGACCAAATAACAGAAAAGACATTCTTAAAAGAAAAACTGAATTTGCAATATTCAATAATGGGCTGAAATATTAACCAGTATTCATGTGCATTTTCATCAATGTATAAAATTAGATTAGGTAACCATTAAATCTGTGTTAGTATAGAAATTCGCAGTATATTTACATTTGTTTGTGTGTTAAAATTATGTCAACAAGATAAATATAGGGTATACCAACTCGATTAGTAAACAGATTGTAATATTTCATTTCAAATGTGTATGCCATTTTTTAAAGTTTTTGGATCATTTAACTATAATTTTGCTGTCGTTTTATAGATTAGTAGCTGATGTACCCGTGCTTCGCTACGGGATTCTCAGAAAGTCTGACTTTGTGGTTTTCCTAACCGAAATCAACATAGGTCATTACAAAAACGTAAGTATGAATGTAGCGATTAAAAGCAATGCTATCATATAAAATACTCGATCAAATGGAAAGCCGCATGTTTTATCACTTTTGACGAACAGTGCTGCGGTTAGATTACGGTGCCAATCTAATAGTCCAAAGTTCCAGAGCTGGGATGACCAGGCCTCAGATTGCCATGAACACTCATCTGCCATTATTCCGTTAAATATGCACACTGTTCATTCCAATCAGTGCCTCAAAGTAGGGATTGAATAGCCCGAATGCTATGATGATCCAGTGTGTTACGTACCAGTAGTATCAGAAAATTTATAAACCAGGGGAATGGCATGCTAAAGAAGAAAGTTATCTAACTCTCCAGCTACTTCCCATCAATATTCAGGCAGGCTGTTACACTCTGTACGACTGGGCGAGTTGACCGTGCGGTTAGGAGTGCGCAGCTGTGAGCTTGCATCCAAGAGATAGTGGATTCGAACCCCATTGTCGGCAGTGCTGAAGATGGTATTCTGTGGTTTCCCACTTTCACACCAGTCAAATGCTGGGCCTGTACCTTAATTAAGGCCTAAGACACTCCTAGCCCTTTCCTATCCCATCGTCGCCATAAAACCTATCTATGTTGGTGCGACGTAAATGAAATAAAAATACTCTGTACGCAGCAGTAATCCTATCTACCGGAGATGAGGGGCAACAGAAGACACAAAGCACATCACGACAAACAATGACCAATGAAATGGTATTGTTGATCAATGTTATGAACTTTCCATATTGTAGGCCTTCACATTTAGTTTTCTTTCAACTCTGTGATTTGTAAAATATTTTATACCCTAAACTGTAGTTTCTTATTCTCCGACTTTATACACCGATTTTCATTAAATACTGTTTAACAATTTTCTCGTTACTCGGTGCTGATATGGACTTAGTGACAAAAATCCAAATTCATGAATATCTTTGTGATCATAGGCAGTACGGTAACAATATATAAGACATGAATAATAGGAAATTTAATATTATATAACCTTAGTTATGTAGCATTCATCGATTACACCTCTAATAAGAAACATTTGAGACTTACATTTTAGGCCTTCCCCTAAACTACCATTTCACTCAGCGTGAATACAATTATTGATAGCCTAGATTGTAGCAGCTTATTCCCCAACTTTGAATACCCATTTTCTTTAAAATACGACCACTAATAACATAATTGTTGAGAATTCAATTTCAGGCCTTCCCCTAAACTACCATTTCACTCAGCGTGAGTAAAATTATTTATAGCCTAGATTGTAGAGGCTCATTCTCCGACTTCACATACCGATGTTCATTAGACCACTAATAACATAAATAGTTGAGAATTCAATTTTAGGCCTTCCCCTAAACTACCATTTCACTCAGCGTGAGTAAAATGATTTATAGCTTAGATTGTAGAGGCTCATCCCCCGACTTCACATACCGATTTTCATTAAATTCTCTTCAACCGTTTTCTCGTGATGCGTGTACATGCAGACAGACAGACAGACAGACAGACAGACAGACAGACAGACAGACAGACAGACAGACAGACAGACAGACAGACAGACAGACAGACAGACAGACAGACAGACAGACAGACGGAAATTACCGAAAAGCAAAAGGTGCATTTTCTTGTTACTATGGACATGACCGATACAGAAATACCATTATTTTCAAATTCTGAGCAATGTACAGACAAAACTGTTATTTTATATATATAGATTTTAAACACTTTTAGGTCATCAAAATCCAGGCCTTAATAATAATAATAATAATAATAATAATAATAATAATAATAATAATAATAATAATAATAATTAACGCATGGTCTCAGCTACCGTGCGCTGGCATTTCAATTTTACACCATCTAGTCTTCCAGCGCGTGTATTTTGATATTAAATTTTACTCTGCCAGATGCCACAGTAACCGTGATCCCTGTTGGATAATAAATGACTGTTAATTTTAATTTTGACAGATAAATACCGAATATGTCATCAGAAATGATTTACATGTCAAAATCGTACGACACGGATGTCGAATGAACCTTTATCAACCATTCAAATAAATCGTTCTTCTTCTTCTTCTTCTTCTTCTTCTTCTTTAGTGTTTGCCCCACATGCTGACTTGGCCAAGGCACTGTTTTGGGTGTCTGTCACCGCTTGACACGGTCTTGTGTCCTCCCGCCCATATGCATGCCTGTAACTTTCAGATTTTCATTCAGGGTGTCAAGTCAACGCTGCTTTGGCCATTTCCTATCTAGTAGCAAACCAAAACGATCATCATCGTCGTCATGTCTTGATTGTGTTTCAGGTACTTCATCTACTATCGTTTTCATAACATTCCAGTATCGAGAATTGGGTCAGTTAGGCTACGTCAAAAGCAAAATAAATGAGTTAGCCTGTGGCCTATGAAGACAATTGCTGCCCGGCCAGATTCCTTGTGGGTAATGCAGTGACATGTGAACAGCGTAACGACCGTATTATTTAGATGTTTTGACCAGGCCCGCTGATCCACATATCAGAAAGCTGCCCTCATGAGGCAGAGTGAACTCCATTCCAGCCCTAAATCCTGAATTAAAATCCCTGGATTGACCGCGGATCGAACCCGGGCCCTCCAGGTAAGAGGTAGGTACTGTAACCCCACATCATGGAGCTGACGCAGAGTTACGTCACATTGTCCAAAATTTTGACTCAGATTAGGAATTTCTAAATTAAATAATTTAGCCAGTTTGTGACATTGGCCGAAGGAAAACACCGCATACGTGTTTATATATTAAAAATGTCAGTTTCTTGCATTAGTAAATAGATAATATTCAAAATACTTAAATTAACAAAATTATGTTTTCTCTATTGACATGATAATCTTCTGGGTGTTTGCTGTGTGAAGGAAGTAAGCTGTTAGAACTGTTATTACAGTCATAGTCTAGGTAGGACGTGTCTATTATCCGAGGATCCGTCGCAATGTCTTCACGAAACGTAAAGAATTCCCACTGTTTACTCCTTTCGCGTGCAAAAAAATTATCATGTCCATTTATATGAACCGAAAGATTAATTCTGCGTATATCGCCGCGTGGTTTAACAGTAATCCAGTTGTTCCTCAGCAGATGTCTACAATATTACAGTCAATTCAACATCGAAGAGCTGTGTGTATTTTTCTCCTTTATTGGTTATCCCGGCAGAATGGATAGCGCGCTCCCTTGGGGAACGGGAAATTCGAATTCTGTCCTCAGTTGTTAAAATTTTCAACTAATTCTTCTTAGAATCCCGACTTCTTTAAGAGAAGCTAACGTCTACACCTGCTTCTGGGTTACACATTTTTCGTAATTAAAGCAGACCTCCCACGTCCGGAAACTCTTTCTACGCCTCTTCCAGCTCCATCGATATTGCAGTATTAAAGACTGTCAAGTAACCATCCTTATGATTAGAAAGGGTGAAAGAAAAGCAAAGCTATCTCCATAAAGGCCACGGAGCCCTTTGGAGGAGTGGAACGTAAAAGCTTCCACTAACCGTAACTGGACACTAAGTGGGATGAGAATGGTAAGCACTACCCCAGACGTCTTCCTCCAAAGAATTAACCTTGTACTCATTTTATTTGGAGGATGAGTGAACCTCAGGACCATGTTCCTGAAAGGGTTCTTTCATTCCATTTTTATCTTTCCCTTTTGAACGAGGTGTGATAAACAATAAAACTATTTTTATTTTTGAAATCGCCGTTGTCCGACCGAGATTATTGCAAATGTTCAAATGGTATGTTCAGTTTACAATTTTAAACGAGAAAATTAGAAAATACAAATATATATACCAGGTGTATGCGTAAGTCTTATTCGGTTTCACTAAGAGATGGCGCCAGCGAACCGTACGCAGCGTATGAATTTGACACATATGTCAGTTTGTTCGTCTGACATTTACCTACCAACACACACAAGCTGAATCCGCCAACCACTAGCGTCTGTGTTGTATCGTTCAATGCTTTTCTTATTTAATCAACAGAAAAAGTCTGTGGAAAGCCATCGTTTGCTGGTAGAAACATTTGGTGAGCACATTCCATCGATTAGAACATGTGAGACATGGTTTCGACAATTTAAACGTGGTGATTTGTATCTGGTGGGTCCAGAGCGGTATTGTGTATTATGAACCCTTGAAGACCAGCGAAACCATTAATGCACAACGCTATCGTCAACAAATGATTAATTTAAATCACGCATTGATCGAAGGACGAGCGGAATGGGCCAGAAGACATGGAAAAGTGATTTTGTTACACGAGAATACGCCGTTCCGCACAGCAAAGCCAGTGAAGGACACCTTGAAATCGCTTGGATGGAATATCCTTCCGCACCCGCCGTACTCTCCCGATCTGGCACCATCTATCACCTCTTCGCATCAATGGAGCACGCGCTCGCAGAGCAGCACTTCAGCAATTTCGAGGAAGTTGTAAAATACAAACGACAAGTAGTTTTTTCTGGCATGGTATTTATAACTTACCTAAAAGATGTGCGACCGGGCGAGTTGGCCGTGCGCGTAGAGGCGCGCGGCTGTGAGCTTGCATCCAGGAGATAGTAGGTTCCAATCCCACTATCGGCAGCCCTGAAAATGGTTGTCCGTGGTTTCCCATTTTCACACCAGGCAAATGCTGGGGCTGTACCTTAATTAAGGCCACGGCCGCTTCCTTCCAACTCCTAGGCCTTTCCTATCCCATCGTCGCTATAAGACC
The DNA here is from genome assembly GCF_040414725.1 of Anabrus simplex. NCBI lineage: Eukaryota > Metazoa > Arthropoda > Insecta > Orthoptera > Tettigoniidae > Anabrus > Anabrus simplex. The sequence goes on from NC_090272.1 coordinate 118,337,148, forward strand.
TATATGTGTCGGTGCGACGTAAAGCCCGTAGCAAAAAAAAAAAAAAAAAGTTGTGCGAAGTGTGTAGAAGCCGATTGCCAATGTTTTGAATACACAAAAAATGAATTTCGCTTGAAAATTACGTGTTTTCTTTACCACAAAAACTGGCAAGAACTTATGCATACATCTGGTATACAGTAGAATGTTTGGCTTCTGGCATTAACTGATAGACAGCCCTTTGGGTATCGTTAAGTGGTTTCATAGTATTCCAGTGTCCAAGTGCTAAGATGAATGATAAGCCTTCTGTCCAATGGGGTCGGGTTCGATTTCCGGCCGGCCCGTAGAATTTAACCGCGGATTATTAATTCCAATGGCTCGGGGGCTGTGTAATTTTACTGTCTATAATTCTACAACTCACAAACAAACTATAAGATATTCCTCCACCACAACTATGTGCACTACCTCACACTTCAAGCGCACCTCAACCTCTACGGAGGGTCCGCCTAGGAAGAGCTGTACCCAAACTACAACAGCCAAATTAAATTTCTAACCACGCTGTCGGCACCATGAAAATGTTTTTCCGTGGTTTCCAATCTTCCATCCAGGAAGTTGCTGGGTACTGTTCCTTGATTAAAGCTACGGTTGCTTTCTTCGAAGTCCTAGCTCTTTCCTACCCCCATCACTGAGTAAGTGGCTGTTCGGGTTGCGCAGGTGTGAGCTTGCATGCGGGAGATAGTGGGTTCGAACCCCACTGTCGGCAGTGATGAGGGTGGATTTCTGCGTTTTCCCATTTTTCACACCGCGAAAAATAGGGCTGTACCCTAATTAAGGCCACGGCCGCTTCCTTTCCACTCCTGGCCCTTCCCTGCTCCATGGTCGCCGTAAGACGTATCTTTGTCGGTGCGACGTAAAGGAAATTATAAAATAACAAAAATTCCTATCCCTTCGTCACCACAACACAGCCATGATGCCTATATTGCGGCGACATAAATCAAGTACCAGAAAGAAAACTAATATTGCAATATTCGATAAACGACGTAAGGAATTTACAAATATACTGTATTTTAAAAATAACTAAACTAATTAACTGAATTAATAACTAAAATAACTAACGATGGCAGAAGTAAGAGCGACCTAAAATGCAGACTACCATAAGCAAGAACGGTCTTTCTTAAAAAAAATGCTCACTTCGAACGATGACATAGGAATTACAAAGATGTTTTTGAAGATTTTCGTATGGAGCCTGCCACTGTATGGAAGTGAAACATGGACGATAACTAGCACAGAAAGAAAGAGAATAGAAGATCTTGAAATGTGGTGTTACGGAAGAATGGTGAAGGTGAGGTGGATAGATCGAATCACAGATGAAGAGATACTGATTCGATTTGGTGAGAGGAGATCGATTTGGCTAAGTTTGAGGAGAAGATGAGACAGAATGATAGGGCACATCTTACGACATCCAGGTCTTGCTCAGTTAGTTTAGGTAGGGGTAGACTAAGGTATGAATATGACAAGCAGATTAGAGCAGATGTAGGATGTAGTAGTTACGTAGAAATGAAAAGTTTAACACAGTATATGATCATCATATTCTTTTCCTACCGGGCGATTTGCCGTGTGGTTAGGGGTGCGCAGCTGTGAGCTCGCATCCGGTAGATAGTGGATTCGAGCCCCACTGTCGGCAGCCCTGAAGATGGTTTTGCGTGGTTTCCCATTTTCACACATGATAAATGCTTGGGGCTATATCTTAATTAAGGCCATGGCCATTTACTTCACATTCCTATACCTTTCTTATGCCATCGTCGCCATAGAGCTATCTGTGTCGGTGTGACGTAAAGCCAATTCTATATTTTTTCTTTTTCTTCCAGTAAATTTTATAATAGGGTGATAGTCTTCTTGTTTAGTCAATCAGATTTAACAGTATCTGTATATTAAACAAGAGCTCGGACGTGCTATTCTTGGTCTTCTCTCTCTCTCTCTCTCTCGCTCTTCATAGCCCGTGAAGTATCATAAGCTTCCGGGAACGCCCGGAAGGGTGAGAGCGAACTGTACTCGACCTAATACCCCGCTTTCTATGCATGAAAAGCAGCCCCGTCGCTTGTGAGTTATGTTCATGTCGTATGGACATACCTGGTCATCACGAACACTCCATAAGCATTTAGATGGCCAACAACACGGGAGTAAACACCTCATCTCCATCGTTTCAGTTCGGCAAGGCCAAGGCATTGTTGATCAGTTTTCTACTCTTCTCATTTTTCAGGATGGTGAATCTCCTTTCCATTCTCACCGGTGGCAAAAGTATTAAAGAGCATATAGGACACAAATTTATATCAGAGTACATTCATGTTTTCTTTAGTTTCATGGTCCAATAACTTAATTATCTCCAGTCTCATGTGCGAAGGTTTACCGTTACTTGAATGTAAAACTGGTTCTAGATGCACATAACAACGGTCTTGTGAGATTTGCCATGAAGTGCAATTTTAATTGAATGTCCTAAAATATGTGATAGTCTATACAGTTTCTTTTGTAATTTGCTTTACGTCGCACCGACGCAGATAGGTCTTATGGTGACGATAGGATAAGAAAGGCCTTGGAGTGAGAAGGAAGCGGCCGGGGCCTTATTAAAGATACAGCCCCAAAATTTGGCTGATGTGAAAATGGAAAACTGCGGAAAACCATCTTCAGGGCAGTCGACAGAGGGGTTCCAATCCACTCTCTCCCGAACGCAAGGTCAGAATTGCGCGCACCTAACCACACGGCCAAATCGCGTGGTATCTATATTTTTTCTTTGCTTATTGGAAGTAAAATCAATTAACATTTACATTCTCTAAGAGAATGTGGAATACTTAATAATAATGTTATTGGTTAAACAGCCCACTAGCTACCTTAACCGATTTTGGAGACACTGAAATGCTGGGATTTTGTCCCTCAGGAGTTTTTAAAACGTGCCCGTAGATCTACTGGCATGACGCTGACGTATTTGAACACCTTCAAGTACCACCTTAGACTTCCCCTGTGGGTGGGGGTGGTTGAATAACACCCACGGTATCACATGCCTGTCGTAAGAGGCGACTAAAAGGGGCCCCAGTGGCTCTGAACTTTAGAGCGTGGGTTGGCGGCTACGGGGCTCCTAGCTGAGTTTCGGCATTGCTTCCACTTACTTGTGCCAGGTTCCTCACTTTCATCTGTCCTATCAGACCTTCCTTGGTCAACTCTTGTTCTTTTCCGACCCCAACGCTTTCAGGTTTGCGACGACTAGGGAGTCTTCCACCTTCGTGGCCCTTGCCTTTCCTTGGCCGATAGTAGTATAATTGGACAGTTCTGCGGCCACCGCCACCTCCGGCTCCCAGTGGCCACCTCCACCTCAGCCAGTGGCCTCTTCCAGTACTGCCAACTTAACCTAACTAGCGCGACAGTACTGCCAACTTAACCTAACTAGCGCGAAATTTGAATTTGTAAACAAAGCCACGTGCTTTTTGACAGCTGTCATCGACAACAACGCAACGCTAACCTCACTGCTGCCATCTTGACGGGCCTAAACCTCAGTAGTGCCAACTTAACCTAACTAGCGCGAGGTAAACAAAGCCACGTGCTTTTTGACAGCCACGTGCTTTTTGACAGATTTGTAAACAAAGCCACGTGCTTTTTGACAGCTTTCATCGACAACAACGCATCGCTAACCTCAGTACTGCCATCTTGACGGGCCTAAACCTCAGTAGTGCCAACTTAACCTAACTAGCGCGAGGTAAACAAAGCCACGTGCTTTTTGACAGCCACGTGCTTTTTGACAGATTTGTAAACAAAGCCACGTGCTTTTTGACAGCTCTCATCAACAACAACGCATCGCAAACCTCAGTACTACCATCTTGACGGGCCTAAACCTTAGTGGTACCAACTTAACCTAACTAGCATGAGGTAAACAAAGCCACGTGTTTTTTTGACAGCCACGTGCTTTTCGACAGATTTGTAAACAAAGCCACGTGCTTTTTGACAGACAACAACGCATCGCTAACCTCAGTACTGCCATCTTGACGGACCCAAACCTTAGTGCTACCAACTTAACCTCACTAGCTCGAGATAAACAAATCCACGTGCTTTTTGACAGCTACGTGCTTTTTTGATAGCTGTCATCCGCCATCTTTAATCTATAGAGCACAGTGCTGCCCTCTTTAGCTACTTACCTTTGAAATGTGGTGGCGGATAATTTGAAAAATGCTTTTCGACAAGCAGCCATCTTTAATCCAGAGAGAACAGTGCTGCCCTCTATGTGGTGGCGGCAAATTGAAAAATTCTACGTGCTCTTGTTTGAAAACAAACTCACGTGCTTTTTTGACAGCTGTCATCTGCCATCTTTGAGCACAGTGCTGCCCTCTTTAGTTTGAAATGTGGTGGTGGTAAATTCCACGTGCTCTTGTTTGGAAACAAAGCCATGTGCTTTTTTGACAGCTGTCATCCGCCATCTTTAATCAACAGAGCACTGTGCTACTATCATGCGGGCAATTTCATCACCTGTCATCCGCCATCTTTAATCCACAGAACACCATGCTGCCCTCTTTGTGGCTACTACCTTAAGCACGTAGTAGCGGACAATTTGAAAAGTTCTGTTAGCTATCATCCGCCATCTTTAATCAAGAGAGCACCGTGCTGCCATCTTTAGCTAGATACCTTTGAAATGTGGTGGCGGCAAATTGAAAAATTCCACGTGCTCTTGTTTGGAAACAAACTCACATGCTTTTTTGACAGCTACCATCCGCCATCTTTAATCAACAGAGCATAGTGCTGCCCTCTTTAGTTTGAAATGTGGTGGTGGTAAATTCCACGTGCTCTTGTTTGGTAAACATAGCCACGTGCAGCTGTCATCCGCCATCTTTGAGCACCGTGCTGCCCTCTTTATCGTAGTAGATGTAAATTCGTCACCTGTCATCCGCAGTGCTGCCATCTTTAGCTAGATACCTTTGAAAAGTGGTGGCGGATAATTTAAAAAGAAAAATTCTACAGCAGCCCTCTCTCGACGCTAATTGCATAAGCTGGTGGCTATACATGACTCCTTAAGGGTGCTTACGCAAGATGGCTGCTATACACAGGTTCTTATGAGACGCCCTTGGGATGCTTGCGCAAGATGGCAGTTATACATGGCTCCTTATGAGATGCCCTAGGGATGCTTGCGCAAGATAGCGGCTGCTCTTATGGGACGGCTTAAGGGTCCTTGCACAAGATAGCTTGAGACGCCCTAAGGATGCTTGCGCAAGATGGCGGACACAAGATGGCAGCTATACACAACTCCTTATGAGACGCTTTAAGGGTGCTTGCGCAAGATAGTTGCTACTCTTAGCTTAGAGGCTAACGTGTCGTGATAGTTCGATTCATTAAATTTAGGGCTTAAATGCAAAATGTTAAATATATCGAAAACGGTGCACCGTAGAGCAAAACGGACAAAATTTTTCTGCCTAATACCTAGGTTCGCAGTATGAGGAACAAGAAAATCATAGTCTAATGATGGGATCAACGGTTCGGTTCCTACTTAGGCCCTTTGGCATTTGCTCTGTTTTAGCTTGTATTGAAGCGAGTCTTCGTAACATGATCAGGTCTAGCTATGGTAGAGAGTATAACGTACCGTGCAGGTTCGATTCATTAAATTTGGAGGCTTAAATGCAAAATGTTAAATATCTCGAAAACGATGCATCGTAGAGCAAAACGGACAAAATTTTTCCGCCTAATACGTAGGTTCGTATTATCAGGAACAAGAAAAAACATAGTCTAATGATGAGATCAACGGTTCGATTCCTACTTAAGCCCTTTGGCATTCGCAGCTATCTATTTCTACAAGATAGTGGCTGCTCTTATGAGAAACAAGATGCCTTGAGACGTCCTAGGGATGCTTACGCAAGATGGCAGACACAAAATGGTGACTATACATAGCTCCTTATGAGACGGCCTAGGAGTGCTCGCACAAGATGGCGGCTACTCTTATGAAGAAAGCTAGCTTAGAGGCTACTGCGCAAGATAACAGCTGCTGTTATGCATGTGGTGGACGGCAATTTGAAATTCTATGTGCTTAATCAACAGAGCACCCTGCTGCCCTCTTTAGCTGAAATGTGGTGGTGGATAATTTGAAAAATTCTTTTGACAGCTATCATCTTTAAAAACAATGGCGACTATACATAGGCTGTTAAGGTCTTATCATTCTCCTCCTCCTCCTCCTCCTCCCCCTCCTCCTTCTCTACCTCCTCCTCCGCCTCTTATGTCAAGGCATAGCTTTATATCGAACAAGTTTAAACCTGCATCGCGAAGGCAAGCGTGTGCAGCGATAACATTATTATGCATGTTTAGACTTTCGAAACATAAGAAGAGTAGAATCAAACGCTGTACTCGATACGACATGTGATCAGAACATTGATTGATGCGTTCAGAAAAACAAAATAAGTGATCAAGACTAGAATCGAACAATGTACTCAATACATCATGTGTTTAGAATATGTCAGGGGATACGCTTGTTCTAAGAAGATCAGATTGAAACATAACAAGACTAGAATAGAACACTGTAATCGATGTTGTTAACTTCAACATGTGATCAGAACATTGATTGATGTGTTCAGAACACAAAATAAGTGATCATGACTAGAATCGAACACTGTACTCGATACAACATGTGATCAGAACATTGATCGATGTGTTCAGAACACGAAATAAGTGATCAAGACTAGAATCGAACACTGTACTCAATACAACATGTGTTTAGAACATGTTAGGGGGTACCCTTGTTCTAAGAAGATCAGAATGAAACATAACAAGACTAGAATCGAACACTGTAATCGATGTTGTTAACCTCAACATATGATCAGAACATTGTTTGATGTGTTCAGAGCAAAAGTACAATTTTGATGATTTGCTTAGTGTAAAATCAAAAACTATGGAAACACACTGTGCACATATCGCGTAGCTAACTCGCTCAGTAAGCAATATTGCAAAACTACAACTTCAATGATTTGCATAGTGTAAAAATAAAAACACACTGTACCCATACTGCGCAGCTAACTCGCTCGGTAAACGATATAGCCAAAGTATAACTTCAAATTATTTACCTTCCATCATTCGTCTTGTGTGTAAAAATCAGTCGAACAAGTTATCGCATAAACATGGCTGAAAAAAAAACGTGATAGGGTATGGAACCCAGGGGTTACATCTTATCAGAAGGGCAAAAAGGATGAAAGGACTCTTCCTCCTCCTTACCGCACATTCCTTGAAGGGCTAATCGGCTGAAGGGCTAATGGGCTAAAGGGCTAAAGGGCTAAAGGAGCAACAACCTCGTCGATCGCTATCAGCAAGAACGCTTGTACTTTGTTAAGTGTAGAAAATTAATCTTTATTTGTAAATGGTTTCATGTTCAGAACAAGGAATGGAAAATCCCCGAGGTGCGATGAGTTACGTTTTTCGAACTAGTGTTTGGAACACTGAACTTTTCAAGATGATAGCAGAGAGTTTAGCAATGTTCTGTTGTTGGATTTTAAATTCCGCGCTACAACATGCATAAGGTGGTAGCCTTGAGGTTTACCGCCGTAAAGATGGCAAGAGTGAGGTTAACAATGTTCTGTTGTTGGATTTTAAATTCCGCGCTACAACATGCATAAGGTGGCAGCCTTGAGGTTTACCGCCGTAAAGATGGCAAGAGTGAGGTTAACAATGTTCTGCTGTTGGATTTTAAATTCCGCGCTATAACATGCATAAGGTGGCAGCCTTGAGGTTTACCGCCGTAAAGATGGCAGCAGTGAGGTTAGCGACGCTCTATTGTCCTTCAAAGTGAGGTTAGGGTTCGTCAAGAAGACAGCTGTCAAAAAAGCACGTGGCTATGTTTACCAAACAAGAGCACGTGGTCGTGACGTCACGGTCACGTAGTATGATGCCTCAGCATGTAAAGTTCAATGTCTACACCTACGTAGTTAACACTCTGCTATGTTCACAAGATTTTTTACACATAACTATTCTTTATGCTTTAAGTTCATGCACATAGGCTATGCTAAGATAGCAGTACAAACACATGCGAACTTTGTACATTCTAATGGAATAAGTTTAGTACTGTGTGCATCATGGATACATGATGTGTGCACGCATTTAATCTTGACTATACGTAATGCTGCTGCTTTGTTTACAAGATTTTTATACATTGCTATTCTTTATGCTTTAGGTTCGTGCACGCACAAGCGATACTCGTACGCTCTAGCAGGAGAAGTTTAGTACGATATTCGATACATATATTATCGATATGTGATGTGTACACGCTTTAGAACATAGCTCATCTTTATGCTTTAAGTTCATGCACAGGGGTTTGGGATACACAAAAGCGATTGCTACATGCTCTAGCGGAAGAAGTCTAGTACGATAGTCGATGCATGTAAAATCGATAGGTTATGCTAAGATAGCAGCACACTTACATGATTTTAGCACAATCTAGTGGAAAAAGTTTAGTATGATAGTCGTTTCGTGCAAAATCATTAGGTAATGTGTAAACGCTTTGAAACAAGGCTATTCTTTGTACTTTAAGTTCATGTGTATGAGTTATGCTAAGATAGCAGCACAACCTAGCGGAAGAAGTTTTGTACGAGAGTCGATACATGCAAAGTCGATAGGTAATGTGTACACGCTTTGAAACATGGCTATTATTTGTACCTTAAAGTCATACGTATAGGTTATGCTAAGATAGCAGCACAATCTGGCGGAAGAAGTTCAGGGTGATCTGTACACGCTTTGAAACAAGGCTATTCTTTGTACTTTAAGTTCATGCGTCTTAGTTATGCTTGCGATAGTCGATGCATGTAAAATCGATAGGTTATGCTAAGATAGCAGCACACTTACACGATTTTAGCACAATCTAGTGGAAGAAGTTTAGTACGAGAGTCGATGCTTGCAAAATCATTAGGTAATGTGTACACGCTTTGAAACAAGGCTATTCTTTGTACTTTAAGTTCATGCTTCTTAGTTATGCTAAGATAGCAGCACAATCTACCTGAAGAAGTTTTGCACGAGAGTCGATACATGCAAAATCGATAGTTGATGCGTACACGCTTTAAAACATGACTATTCATTGTACTTTAAGTTCATGGGTATAGGTTAGGCTAAGATAGCAGCACAATCTAGCGGAAGAAATTTAGTACGAGATTCGATGCATGCAAAATCGATAGGTGATGTGTACACACTTTGAAACATGGCTATTCTTCGTACTTTCAGTTCATGCATCTTAGTTATGCTAAGATAGCAGCACAACCTAGCGGAAGAAGTTTAGTACGATATTTGTTGCATGCAAATCGATAGGTGATGTGTACACACTTTGAAACATGGCTATTCTTTTTACTTTAAGGTCATGCGTATAGGTTATGCTAGGATAGCAGCACAATCTAGCGGGAGGAGATTAGTACGAGAGTCAATGCATTCAAAATCCATAGGTAATGTGTACATGCTTTGAACATGGTTATTCTTTGTACTTTTAAGTTCATGTGTATAAGTTATGCTAAAATGCCAGCACAATCTACCGGAAGAAGTTTAGTACGATATTTGTGGCATGCAAAGTCGATAGGTAATGTGTACACGCTTTGAAACATGGCTATTCTTTGTACCTTAAGGTCATGCGTATAGGTTACGCTAAGATAGCAGCACAATCTAGCGGAAGAAGTTTAGTACGAGAGTCGATGCTTGCAAAATCGATAGGTAATGTGTACATGCTTTGAGACATAGCTATTCTTTGTACTTTAAGTTCATGCATCTTAGTTGTGCTAAGATAGCAGCACAATCTACCTGCAGAAGTTTAGTACGAGAGTCGATACATGCAAATTCGATAGTTGATGTGTACACGCTTTGAAACATGACTATTCATTATACTTTAAGTTCATGGGTATAGGTTATGCTAAGATAGCAGCACAATCTAGCGGAAGAAATTTAGTACGATATTTGATGCATGTAAAATCAATAAGTAATGTGTACACGCTTTGAAACATGGCTATTCTTTGTACTTTAGTTCATGTGTATAAGTTATGCTAAGATAGCAGCACAACCTAGCGGAAGAAGTTTAGTACGATATTTGTTGCATGCAAAGTCGATAGGTAATGTGTACACGCTTTGAAACATGGCTATTCTTTGTACCTTAAGGTCACGCGTATAGGTTATGCTAAGATAGCAGCACAATCTAGCGGAAGAAGTTTAGTACGAGAGTCGATGTGTGCAAAATCGATAGGTAATGTGTACACGCATTGAAACATGGCTATGCATTGTACTTTAATTTTATGGGTATAGGTTATGCTAAGATAGCAGCACGATCTAGCGGATGAAGTTTAGTTCGATGGTCGATGCATGTAAAATCGATAGGTCATGTGTACACGCTTTGAAACATAGCAATTCATACTGCTGCTCTGTTCCCAAGACTTTTAAGCATAGCTAACCCTAATACTGCTCTTAACGACGTCGAGCTAAGGATTGATTACGTGACCGTGACGTCACGACCACGTGCTCTTGTTTGGTAAACATAGCCACGTGCTTTTTTGACAGCTGTCTTCTTGACGAACCCTAACCTCACTTTGAAGGACAATAGAGCGTCGCTAACCTCACTGCTGCCATCTTTACGGCGGTAAACCTCAAGGCTGCCACCTTATGCATGTTATAGCGCGGAATTTAAAATCCAACAGCAGAACATTGTTAACCTCACTCTTGCCATCTTTACGGCGGTAAACCTCAAGGCTGCCACCTTATGCATGTTGTAGCGCGGAATTTAAAATCCAACAACAGAACATTGTTAACCTCACTCTTGCCATCTTTACGGCGGTAAACCTCAAGGCTACCACCTTATGCATGTTGTAGCGCGGAATTTAAAATCCAACAACAGAACATTGCTAAACTCTCTGCTATCATCTTGAAAAGTTCAGTGTTCCAAACACTAGTTCGAAAAACGTAACTCATCGCACCTCGGGGATTTTCCATTCCTTGTTCTGAACATGAAACCATTTACAAATAAAGATTAATTTTCTACACTTAACAAAGTACAAGCGTTCTTGCTGATAGCGATCGACGAGGTTGTTGCTCCTTTAGCCCTTTAGCCCATTAGCCCTTTAGCCCATTAGCCCTTTAGCCCTTTAGCCCATTAGCCCTTCAGCCGATTAGCCCTTCAAGGAATGTGCGGTAAGGAGGAGGAAGAGTCCTTTCATCCTTTTTGCCCTTCTGATAAGATGTAACCCCTGGGTTCCATACCCTATCACGTTTTTTTTTCAGCCATGTTTATGCGATAACTTGTTCGACTGATTTTTACACACAAGACGAATGATGGAAGGTAAATAATTTGAAGTTATACTTTGGCTATATCGTTTACCGAGCGAGTTAGCTGCGCAGTATGGGTACAGTGTGTTTTTATTTTTACACTATGCAAATCATTGAAGTTGTAGTTTTGCAATATTGCTTACTGAGCGAGTTAGCTACGCGATATGTGCACAGTGTGTTTCCATAGTTTTTGATTTTACACTAAGCAAATCATCAAAATTGTACTTTTGCTCTGAACACATCAAACAATGTTCTGATCATATGTTGAGGTTAACAACATCGATTACAGTGTTCGATTCTAGTCTTGTTATGTTTCATTCTGATCTTCTTAGAACAAGGGTACCCCCTAACATGTTCTAAACACATGTTGTATTGAGTACAGTGTTCGATTCTAGTCTTGATCACTTATTTCGTGTTCTGAACACATCGATCAATGTTCTGATCACATGTTGTATCGAGTACAGTGTTCGATTCTAGTCATGATCACTTATTTTGTGTTCTGAACACATCAATCAATGTTCTGATCACATGTTGAAGTTAACAACATCGATTACAGTGTTCTATTCTAGTCTTGTTATGTTTCAATCTGATCTTCTTAGAACAAGCGTATCCCCTGACATATTCTAAACACATGATGTATTGAGTACATTGTTCGATTCTAGTCTTGATCACTTATTTTGTTTTTCTGAACGCATCAATCAATGTTCTGATCACATGTCGTATCGAGTACAGCGTTTGATTCTACTCTTCTTATGTTTCGAAAGTCTAAACATGCATAATAATGTTATCGCTGCACACGCTTGCCTTCGCGATGCAGGTTTAAACTTGTTCGATATAAAGCTATGCCTTGACATAAGAGGCGGAGGAGGAGGTAGAGAAGGAGGAGGGGGAGGAGGAGGAGGAGGAGGAGAATGATAAGACCTTAACAGCCTATGTATAGTCGCCATTGTTTTTAAAGATGATAGCTGTCAAAAGAATTTTTCAAATTATCCACCACCACATTTCAGCTAAAGAGGGCAGCAGGGTGCTCTGTTGATTAAGCACATAGAATTTCAAATTGCCGTCCACCACATGCATAACAGCAGCTGTTATCTTGCGCAGTAGCCTCTAAGCTAGCTTTCTTCATAAGAGTAGCCGCCATCTTGTGCGAGCACCCCTACGCCGTCTCATAAGGAGCTATGTATAGTCACCATTTTGTGTCTGCCATCTTGCGTAAGCATCCCTAGGACGTCTCAAGGCATCTTGTTTCTCATAAGAGCAGCCACCATCTTGTAGAAATAGATAGCTGCGAATGCCAAAGGGCTTAAGTAGGAATCGAACCGTTGATCTCATCATTAGACTATGTTTTTTCTTGTTCCTGATACTACGAACCTACGTATTAGGCGGAAAAATTTTGTCCGTTTTGCTCTACGATGCATCGTTTTCGAGATATTTAACATTTTGCATTTAAGCCTCCAAATTTAATGAATCGAACCTGCACGGTACGTTATACTCTCTACCATAGCTAGACCTGATCATGTTACGAAGACTCGCTTCAATACAAGCTAAAACAGAGCAAATGCCAAAGGGCCTAAGTAGGAACCGAACCGTTGATCCCATCATTAGACTGTGATTTTCTTGTTCCTCATACTGCGAACCTAGGTATTAGGCAGAAAAATTTTGTCCGTTTTGCTCTACGGTGCACCGTTTTCGATATATTTAACATTTTGCATTTAAGCCCTAAATTTAATGAATCGAACTATCACGACACGTTAGCCTCTAAGCTAAGAGTAGCAACTATCTTGCGCAAGCACCCTTAAAGCGTCTCATAAGGAGTTGTGTATAGCTGCCATCTTGTGTCCGCCATCTTGCGCAAGCATCCTTAGGGCGTCTCAAGCTATCTTGTGCAAGGACCCTTAAGCCGTCCCATAAGAGCAGCCGCTATCTTGCGCAAGCATCCCTAGGGCATCTCATAAGGAGCCATGTATAACTGCCATCTTGCGCAAGCATCCCAAGGGCGTCTCATAAGAACCTGTGTATAGCAGCCATCTTGCGTAAGCACCCTTAAGGAGTCATGTATAGCCACCATCTTATGCAATTAGCGTCGAGAGAGGGCTGCTGTAGAATTTTTCTTTTTAAATTATCCGCCACCACTTTTCAAAGGTATCTAGCTAAAGATGGCAGCACTGCGGATGACAGGTGACGAATTTACATCTACTACGATAAAGAGGGCAGCACGGTGCTCAAAGATGGCGGATGACAGCTGCACGTGGCTATGTTTACCAAACAAGAGCACGTGGAATTTGCCACCACCACATTTCAAACTAAAGAGGGCAGCACTATGCTCTGTTGATTAAAGATGGCGGATGGTAGCTGTCAAAAAAGCATGTGAGTTTGTTTCCAAACAAGAGCACGTGGAATTTTTCAATTTGCCGCCACCACATTTCAAAGGTATCTAGCTAAAGATGGCAGCACGGTGCTCTCTTGATTAAAGATGGCGGATGATAGCTAACAGAACTTTTCAAATTGTCCGCTACTACGTGCTTAAGGTAGTAGCCACAAAGAGGGCAGCATGGTGTTCTGTGGATTAAAGATGGCGGATGACAGGTGATGAAATTGCCCGCATGATAGTAGCACAGTGCTCTGTTGATTAAAGATGGCGGATGACAGCTGTCAAAAAAGCACATGGCTTTGTTTCCAAACAAGAGCACGTGGAATTTACCACCACCACATTTCAAACTAAAGAGGGCAGCACTGTGCTCAAAGATGGCAGATGACAGCTGTCAAAAAAGCACGTGAGTTTGTTTTCAAACAAGAGCACGTAGAATTTTTCAATTTGCCGCCACCACATAGAGGGCAGCACTGTTCTCTCTGGATTAAAGATGGCTGCTTGTCGAAAAGCATTTTTCAAATTATCCGCCACCACATTTCAAAGGTAAGTAGCTAAAGAGGGCAGCACTGTGCTCTATAGATTAAAGATGGCGGATGACAGCTATCAAAAAAGCACGTAGCTGTCAAAAAGCACGTGGATTTGTTTATCTCGAGCTAGTGAGGTTAAGTTGGTAGCACTAAGGTTTGGGTCCGTCAAGATGGCAGTACTGAGGTTAGCGATGCGTTGTTGTCTGTCAAAAAGCACGTGGCTTTGTTTACAAATCTGTCGAAAAGCACGTGGCTGTCAAAAAAACACGTGGCTTTGTTTACCTCATGCTAGTTAGGTTAAGTTGGTACCACTAAGGTTTAGGCCCGTCAAGATGGTAGTACTGAGGTTTGCGATGCGTTGTTGTTGATGAGAGCTGTCAAAAAGCACGTGGCTTTGTTTACAAATCTGTCAAAAAGCACGTGGCTGTCAATAAGCACGTGGCTTTGTTTACCTCGCGCTAGTTAGGTTAAGTTGGCACTACTGAGGTTTAGGCCCGTCAAGATGGCAGTACTGAGGTTAGCGATGCGTTGTTGTCGATGAAAGCTGTCAAAAAGCACGTGGCTTTGTTTACAAATCTGTCAAAAAGCACGTGGCTGTCAAAAAGCACGTGGCTTTGTTTACCTCGCGCTAGTTAGGTTAAGTTGGCACTACTGAGGTTTAGGCCCGTCAAGATGGCAGCAGTGAGGTTAGCGTTGCGTTGTTGTCGATGACAGCTGTCAAAAAGCACGTGGCTTTGTTTACAAATTCAAATTTCGCGCTAGTTAGGTTAAGTTGGCAGTACTGTCGCGCTAGTTAGGTTAAGTTGGCAGTACTGGAAGAGGCCACTGGCTGAGGTGGAGGTGGCCACTGGGAGCCGGAGGTGGCGGTGGCCGCAGAACTGTCCAATTATACTACTGCCGATAACTTAATTTTTCGGAGTGTTGGATCCCTTCCCTGTTTTCTCTCTTATATAGAGGATGGTTGCTTAGTTGTACTTCCTCTTAAAACAATAATCACCACCACCACCACGGACTGATCCTGCATCAAGCCTACCCACTTTAGTTCAAAAGAGCGGTGTTTTGCCGCCTGAGCTACCCATCCCGGCGATTGCAATTCTTCAATGAACTTATGGAATTCGTTGCACAACGTTACTTGTCAGCATAAAGGCTTGGATAAAGAAAGAACAGGGGATTTATGACAGTTCTCCTTTATTGGAGAAAGTTGTAATTGTGGTGGTGGTGTTTACTGTTTAAAGAGGACGTACAACTGGACAACCATACTCTGTTACAACTAGTCAGAGGGAAATCTGGAAGAGTTCCGACGCTTCAACAAATGAAGGTATTGGTGAAAGAAAGGGAAATACCAAGAAGGGCTTTAAAATTAAAGACTCCCTTGGCCTCGCAAACCTAACACCGTCGGTGTAGGATAAAACGAGAATTCACCAAGGGAGGTCGAATAGGAAAGATGAAAACGAGGAGCATGACGCAAGCAAGTGGATGAAATGCCGGACACAGAGATAATATGATATGAGTAAAGAACTGGAATCACCGAGCGAGTTGGCCATGCGGTTAGGGGCGTGCAGCTGTGAGGAGATAGTGGGTTCGAACCTCACTGTCGGCAGCCCTGAAAATGGTTTTCCCATTTTCACACCAGGTAAATGCTGAGACTGTTCCGTAATTAAGGCTACGACCGCTTCCTTCTTACCTCTACGCCTTTCCTATTCCATCGTCGCCATAAGAGCTATCTGTGTTGGTGCGACGTAAAGCAAATTTCAAAAATAAAGGACCTGGAATCAAAGATAAGGCTTTTGTGGAAGATGTTATACTTGTAAAAAGTAATAAATGAGTTACAAGATTGTGAGCAACTGCAAAAAAGCCCTCGGCAGTGTTGTGAGATGGACAGCAGGCAATGGTATGATAAAAATACAGGGTTAAAATTCAGGTTGTGACTTTCACTAATAGGAAAAGTTTTCTCAGTTTTAATTACTCAGTCGACGGGGTGAAAGTCCCTTGTAGGGATCAGTATAAGTACCTAGGTACCTAGGAAGGATTTTCGTTGGGATAAACACATAAACGGGATTGTAAATAAAGGGTACAGATCTCTGCACATAGTTAGGACGCTATTTAGGGGTTGTAGTAAGGATTTTTTGTGCAAGTTGCTTTACGTCGCACCGACACAGATAGGTCTTACGGCGAAGATGGGAAAGGAAGGGGCTAGGAATGGGAAGGAAGCGTCCGTGGCCTTAATTAGGGTACAGCCCCAGCATTTACATGGTGTGAAAATAGTAAACCACGGAAAACCATCTTCAGGGCTGCCGACAGTGGGGTTCGAACCCACTATCTCTCGAATACTGGATATTGACCGCATTTAAGCGACTGCAGCTATCCAGCTTGGTAGTAAGGACTTAAAGGAGAGGGCATGTAAGTCTCTGGTAAGACTCCAACTAGAGTATGGTTCTAGCACATGGAAGCCTTACCAGGATTACTTGGTTCGAGAACTGGAAAATATCCAAAGGAAAGCAGCTCGACTTATTCTCGGTGATTTCCGACAAATAAGTAGCGTTACGAAATTCTTTTAAAGTTTGGGCTGGGAAGACTTGGGAGAAAGGAGACGAGCTTCTCGAGTAAGTGGTATGTTCCGAGCTGTCAGTGGAGAGATGGCATGGAATGATATTAGTAGACAAATACGTTTGAGTGGTGTTTTTAGAAGTAAAAAATAACAATATTAAGTAAGGTTGAAATTCAAGAGGACAAATTGAGGCAAATATCGTTCATAGTAAGAGGCGTTAGGGATTGGAATAATTTAACAAGGGAGATGTTCAATACATTTCCAAATACAATTATTTAAGGAAATACTATGTAAACAACAGATAGGGAATCTGCCACCTGAGCGACTGCACTAAATGCAGATCAGTGGTGATTGATTGATTGATTGATTGATTGATTGATTGATTGATTGATTGATTGATTGATTGATTGATTGATTGATTGATTGATTGATTGATTGATTGATTGATTGATTGATTGATTGATTGAACCGTAGTTGCCAACCAAAACTCCGAAATTCAGATGGTCCAATTTTCTTTCTTCTCATACGACAGGCAGGGGATACCGTGGATGTATTCTAACACCCCCACCCACAGGGAGTTCTCGTAATTGAAATACATCTACAAATGAATAGAGAAGCATATGATACTGAGCATGAACCCATCCCTCTTTGATGCTGCGATAGTTAATAATGATATTGGTTTTATGCTCATCTGACATAAATTTTACGATTATTCAGAGACAGCGAGGAGCTGAAAATTTTGTCATGAAGGAGTTCTGTTACGTGCCAATGTATCTACCAGCACACGAGGCAAACGTACTTGAGTATCGTACGAAATGTTAACACCTTCAAACAACGCCGGAATAACCAGGGCTAAGAAAGCCGGTACCCTACTTTCTGAATTCCGCGGGCAAGAAGGTTAGGAAATGAAGGCGTTGCTGATAACCACTGGAAGTGGATAAATATGTCTAGTCTGCGTACACTATATTTCATACTAATCGAAAACTTTGTCCGCAAGAGAACGACGACGGAAGTTTTTTCCTTTGCAGCGTAAAAACATCTGTCTCTGTATATGTTGATGGTATATTGGAGAGAGTAGGTACAATTCACAAAGTCTTTATCGCTTGAGTTAGAAAACTTTTTAAAGTAAATTAACTTTCACTATAAGCAACGAATGAATAACGACACTCTGCACTGGATAACTTTAACAAAATTTACTCTTCCTGAATGAAAAGTGAACCCGTTCGTTGTGGTAATTTATTTAGATGGATCCCTCAACAATTCCACCACGACCGTAATAGAAAGACTAGGTATCAATGAAAATGTACTCATTATATAATTCATTGTACTTAACATCAAATTGTAATATAAAACCATGGTCATACAAAACGTAAAATTTCTTATCCCCCGCCTAAGAGAAACTTGTTCCTCATTACCCTTGACATATTGAAGATCCTGTTCAGTTTGATCCCTTCTGTCTCAGTCTACCTAGAAGTCTCTTTCTAACTCGGCTGCCTAGTTCTAATACCACGTATTTGACAATATTCTTCCTGTCCTTTATTTTCCTTAAGACAGGTCACACCTCCCAGCCGCATATGGATGTGCAGTCCATAAGAACAAATTCCGCTGTGCTCATTTTCCTATGCAGACGTGTAAAGGAAAATGAACCTTGAATGCATTATACTGTTGGAGTGGATAAATAAGCCACGCATACACACATTCCTACAGTACTGTGCGGTAAGGTTCATTTTCCTTTACACATATGCTTAGGAAAATGAACACAACGAAAATTGTACTGATGGACTGCCTATCTACATGTGGCTGGGAGGCGTGATCAGTCTTAAGGAAATTAATGGTTATGAACAGCATTGTCAGATACGTTGTATTAGAATTAAGCAGTCGATATGATGAAATTATCTGTGACGTCTGCTCCAGATTATGGCAGTGACAGAGTAGATCGTCCGTATGTTGTGATTACTACGTCGTTTCCATATGTTGGTTCCTTTTGGAGATCGCAGTATTTTCCTGAGAATTGAATTCACACGAAATGTGTGACTGGTACCTATTTTTAGTGAGAACACAATTTTCAAAACCATAGAGTAGTTCTGGTAGGATAATTCTGTAGTATATCCATTATTTTGTATTTCTCGAAATTAATTGTTAAATTAATAGTTTAGTGAAGCAGCACCTGTTGCTGTTATTTATTCTAATTTTGATTTATTTTCCTTCCCCGCTACATTTTATTACTTTCACACCAGCGAAGAAGTTCAACGAAACTGCCTCGGCATACACGCAAAGAAATCTAAGTGAATGCATTTAGTCGCCTAGATCTTGCCTGATGTTCGACTAACCATTAATAGTTAGTATCAATCCTAACCAAGAGATAGAAGCATTGTTTTAATTTTCTTATTTTTTGAAGGTTAGAATGTTTTGTGCATATGTTTTCAGCTGTGTCCATCAAAATCAAGTGTCTGATTTGTTACCTACTGGCATTTACTTTTCAAATCAATTACTAAAAATGTGAGTCTACAACGTGCCGGAGATTTCATGACGTTAATTTTCATGGGTACGAAATCATTACATATTTGGAAATTCTCCCCTATGGGCCATATTTCTTCTTGAAGCTGTAAGGTTTCAATTTTCAAACGACAGTTATAAGCGTTCATAAAATCGAAATTTCGGAGAAATTTCCTCCTAGCATCGTAGTCAAGGCGCTGAATCAATAAAAATGTTGCTACAAATCATTTTTATTTTATTTTATTTTTATTTTATTTTATTTTATTTTATTTGTTACAGCTAATTTTACTCTCTGCCGTTGTTTATAACTTGATGCCTTCTTCATTTGTTCGTGTTTTTTTGAATTACTTTGCTCAAATTTTTAGTTATAACACCACTTTCCATTAATAGCACATGAAAAGACATTCTGCAAATAGACCATCTTGAAATAAAAGTAAGAACAAAGATAATATCAAAATTAAATATGAATGACTTAACGGAAATCATAATCCCTTTACCTTGCATTACGGAAGTAGTATCTTGACCACTTTACTAAGAGAACGCGTCTCTCAGTACCGGCTGATATGACGGCTGGAACTAGTGTGTCAGAAATGAAATGCCAAAATCTCTGAAACTGAACCTTATTCGAAATATTTTACAAAGAGCTATTAATTTTGTATTCACGTAGATGCTCGAAAAGTTTGCCACATTATAGACTCCCCTTGTAAATTGACAGCGGAATATTTTTCACACTTCAGGAGAGGATTAAACACGTTCTCCTATGCGATTGATCTAGAAATGTGGGTTAAAATGAAAATGAGTGAATTGCTCCCAATTGTTCATAGCAAAAAGAATCTGAAATGTCAATTCAGTGAATAGACTGACAGTCAAAATTACCGTCTGTTCTCTGTGAATGAAGTGAGATGCATGCGACCTCTTGTGAATGACATAGCGTTCTCTGCACGGGCTTGGAGTGCTCTCACTGCTGTCAGGGGCCATCCATCACACTGTCCACGAGAAGCAGAGGATTAACCTCAACGTGTGGTAGGCAGAGCTTAAAGCCCGAACACTGTTCGCAGTCAAGAGCTTCACCACACCAATCACGGGAAAAAGTACTGCGGGACAGTCTAATTAGCGCTATCACAACGAGGAAGCTTTCACGATGTCGTGTTCTACGATCGATTTAACATGTGTAGACATAACAAAAAACTGCCTTTATATCCGAAAATGTTCTACAGGATGTAGAAAAATGCAGTCCAGTAAACACTGGTGTTGATAAAGGAGAACCATAAGAATTAAAATGCGGAATGGAACAAATTGTGTAACTTGCAATTTTCATCCCAAGTCGACAGGGGTAAAATAAGGTATTGAAGTTTTCAAACAATAATTAATTAGGTAGGAGTTTCCACGTTTTATTTCCTTTCTGTGTTATCTGAAGCCATCTCTTTTCAGTTTCAACTCAGCCAATTTATAACTGTTAGATTCTTCAGTCTACCGAAGTTAATTTTGAGTTTTATATATATATATATATATATATATATATATAGTAACATATTCTGATTGACTGACTGACTGACTGAAAGACTCATCATCGCCGAGCCAAAACTACTGAACATAAAGAAATGAAATTTTGGGAATACATTTATATTAGTGTGTAGGTGCTCACTACGGAAGATTTTTTTGGATATTCCGGCGCTAAAGGGGTGAAAAGAAGCGTGAATGTTTAAAATGAGAATATATTTATCTAAAAACTTAAAAGTTTACAGACGTAAACATTGGTATTTGGAATTTCCTTTAAAAATAAAGTAACACGTGTTTTTTGTTTTCAGTTAATCCCATTAACGGGGTGGAAAATGAGGGAAAAGGGATTGAACACCTTCTATGAGGAGACCTATATCTCAAAAACTGAATATGTTACAGACATAAAAATTGGTATTTGGAATCTCTTTTGAAAATAAAGAAATAGGTATTTTTGTGTTTTTGAATAATCCAATTAACACGCGAGATTTCGCATCCGCGGTATTTTGCAGCACTTTTTAAATATTTGTTAATTTTGTTGCTAGCCGCTGTAGAGCTTAGGACGCTCGTTTCATCCATCCCCGCCCTCTCTCCCGCCTGACGGTGATTATCGTCAGTTTAAGTTTTCTTTCACTCTTGCATCTGCCGCGGCAAATTCCCCTCGAACGACCCCTCGCGTAGTGTACTCTTAAATGACTGCATTTCCAAGAAAAGTAAAGTTCATGAGGTTTATGGTGGCTTTCAGTGAAGTGTGGTGTTGTAGTTTTATCTTGACCAAATCATTCATTGAAACGTGCAATTGCAAACGTTGAGGCAATTTGCTCACGCGCGACTTCTCGCGTTCTTTAAAAACACACGTAATTTTACCAGATTTTGCAAAAACATTTCATTAATTTTTTACATTGAAACAATATTGTTTCTGGGTAATTATGTTAGTACTAGTTGCAAGGCAGTTAAACAAGTTACATATTTATATTTTTTATCAGAGCATTCACTGCAGAAGGAAAATAGCAGCTCATTAGAATATTAAGCGTGAGCAATTTGCTTTCGCGCGACCTCTCGCGTTCTAAAACGGGCGGGGGTGAACAGGAGTGACAAACGGGGTGAATTTTTAAAAGGATTATATATGCAAATTATCTCAGACACGTAACATATTACATATTTCAAAACTGCTATTTGGAATTTCCTGTAAAAATAAAGAAACATTTTTTTCGGAAAATCCTCTTAATGGGAACTAAAAAAGGGTTTTTTTAAAATTAGCATATCTACAGTATATCTCAAAAACTTAACATGTTGCAGACGTAAAAATTGGTATTTGGAATCTCCTTTAAAAATAAGCAAACACGTATTCTTTTGTTTTCGGAAAAACCCTTAGCGGAGGGGGTGAAAGAATTACGAAATCCACGCGAACGTATTCGCGGAAAATTGCTAGTAAATTTATAAACCTGAAGGACAAAATGTATGGTAAGTGTATTAGACCTCAAAAAGAAGCAACTTAATTACAATAGAATGACATGTTTCGTTCTTGGAAACAAATCATCAGATTCTATCAAGTCCCCCTCATGTATTTATGTTTATTTCTGTTTAAATACTTAGGAACTTAGGAACTCTTAACGATGTTCTCCAGATGGAATAGATACAAAGCCTCGTTTTCGAACTAGGCTAGAATTTGGTAGACCAGCACTAGAGTTTCTGTCAACATATTGACAATGGCTGGTGGGTTCAGCAGCAATGAATACATAGGTAGAATTTTAATCTATGGGGTATCTGGCCGGAATGCAGCCGAAACTCGCGGATGGTATGCACAGTTTCTAAATAGCCGTCTGCCTTATATACATGCATTTCGCCGAACAGAGTTACAATTAAGAGCTCATTCAAGGCACATACAAGCAACTATTTGCTACAGAGAATGTCTGTATATGTATAAATAAGAGTTATTAATCTTTATTTTTGCACCTTTGGCTTGTTTACAAATGCACCCTGTTGCATAACGTGTATAGCAAAATAACTGCTATTTGTTTCACATCCAAAACACAGCACGTTGAAGGGCTCCTTTGCAACCAGTGAATAGGCATCCCATTCATCATTAGTGCATGCGCGACACTTATACGTGGAAAGGACGGCGTTGGAGGGCCACCTGGTATATAGGAATATATCTCCATGTGCCGCAGCATCGCACAGTACCTACATGTGGCCGTGTTGCAAAAAGTCATGGGAAAGCAAACGCCTGCTTGTAGTGTGTGGGTCTTTTATTGGCTTCTTCTGCTATGCACAACAGAAAAGTGAGGCAAACCGATCCACTGCTTGTCCAAGAACATGCCAGGCCACATCTCTACCACACGCCTATCACAAGCGTTGCCAGCACCTCACTTTCATCACAGTTTTAACATCTGTATCTTCGAAACTACACCTCACGGCGTTTTGAAACAAAATGCGTTACGTTTCCTTTTCATGATTTTTGACTTGTTCTACCATTTATCTGACACCCCATATTACTATTTTATTTCTCTATTGATTATTAGTGTTTTAGTTAGCCAAAATTGTTTTACCGTTAAGAATTAATCTACATTACATTCAAAGTCATAAATAAGTGTAGTTATTATCTTTTAACCATTAGAACAATTAAGCAATTAAACAAGAGAGCATTGGTGAAAAAAAATTAAATATATTTGGAGTTAAGAGAGTCATATTTCTCGAAAATCTTTTGAACGCACACTCATTTACTGCTTCGGATAGTAAAGTACTTTAATTTTAAGCAAAACAATGAATAATACAGACAGAGATCCTAACATACAACTGCAGTGGTAATGAAATAAAAAATTCTGCATTTAATCGTTTGAAATAATACGAAGTTTTTCCAATAATAGGCTCCCAATTTATGTACGCTACGATTATCGAAAAGCAGGCATGCCCACCGCAAAGTTCGAAAAATATGGCGTTATTCAAGTCTGATGAACAAGTTTTCAGCCGGAATGAGAGAGAGAGAGGGGCAGTGAAAAAAATCTCTGGTAAGCAGAGGAAGGAGGATTATTTTTTTCCTCTCCATCGATAACTCTCCTAGAATAATGCGTATAGCTATGGCCGCTAATTGAATATACGTGTATTAATCCCCGGTCCAGTCAGTGAAGGGGTGGTGGGAAGTTGCTATCTTTGGAAATAAAATTAATGAATACCGTTCAAGCGTACTTTAAAGCAGAAGTCTAGCTATGGAATCCAGTTCATCTCAAGTGTTTAGAGAAACTGACTGAAAAACTTAGTTGGAGGTTTTGAATGTTTGAAGACAAATAGCCAGGGATATTTCGTTTGTTATCGATTACGATTAACTGGGAGAAGAGACTATTTAAAATAACCTGGATGTGCTATCAATAGACTGAAAACATTTTAAAAAATCATTTTCATGTAACAACACTTTATGGAAATGTCCGACTCGTTGGCTAAATGGTCAGAGTACTGGCATTCGGTCCAGAGGGTCCCGAGTTCGATTCCCGGCCGGGTCGGGTATTTTAATCGCTTCTGATTAATTCTTCTGGCTCGGGGACTGGGTGTATGTGTCCATCCCAACACTCAGTTCTTTATATTCAGACAACATATCACACTAGCAACCACCACAAACACGCAATAGTGATTATCCCTCCATATAGGGTTGGCGTCAGGAAGGGTATTCGGTCGTAAAACACGCAGTTCGCACCAGCGACTCCACAGATATGGGAATAAACGGTAGGAAAAAGAAGAAGAAAATAAAGGAGACTCCACTTTATGGAAATGAAGGATGGACATTGGGAGACGAGGAAAAGAGCCTTCTTGATGCAGCAGAAATGTTATTTTGTTACGAGCCACGTAGATTGAAAGAAAAACAAAACGGAAGTCTTACTATAAGTATAGGAAAATAGAGGGTTGTTAAATGAAACAGAAATGAGTAAATCTATAGAGCATATCACAAGGCATAAAATCTTCGCCGCTAATACTTTTGTAAACAAATTGTTATAGAAGGGAAAGAGACGTTGTCCTGGAAGAAAGTATCTGGAAGACGTCAGAGTGGTATTTTAAGGAAACTCGAAAAATCCCAAGCTAGTGTGTTTGATGCTGGGTTACAATCGGACACAAAACAAATAATATTATTATTGTAACTACTAAACAAGGGACTGTAATTTTAGAACTCTTCAAGATTGTTGAGGTCTACAGTGAGTGCACAATCATGCGCGGTTATAGACCAAAATTTTAGTAATATCTTGTAGTTAACTCGTTATACAGTCAAAGTTACTTTGGAGGATAATTAAATTACACGGAATCCTTGACGATATAATGATGAACCTAATAATAATAAAAATAACGGTGACATGAAAATACGGCCTCCCTTACAATTAGTCTACCAGTCTTGCTTTTAGCATGCAAGTCATCTACAGTACCGGTCAAACGTTTAGAAGGACATAAACAAATCATGAAATATCATCTAGAACCTAAATTTGTGGCACTAGACTTCTGTAATTTGTTTTATGAGCTCCTACATCTAATGAAACATATACCTTCTGATATCACTGAGTTAGGCTAAGTATCGTAGAAGTTATCATGTTTAACTGTTGGAAGGTTACAGTAAAAAGTTACTCTAATAGTTTGCAAGAGTTACCACCAAATTCTTGTAGACTTAGCAATAGACTGGGTTCATTTCAGTACTAATATAACAATTTCTAAAAAATGCGGCACCGATTTTGACATACACATTTTTTCAAAGCAGCGCCAAGATGGTCGAGTCTTCATGTTCTTGTCATACTTTTCACGGTGAGCTATTGGCGACAGAAATGTGTTCTTACATGCCATCTGTAGAGTGCAAGTGAAACTACCAGGGCAGATAAGTCTGACGCCGATAGCTCGCCTTGTGACCTTAGGCCATATATGACAAAGACAACGAAAAATCGAACTTCTTGGTACAGTGTTGAAACAAATAAACACGCAGAGATAAACGGTGCCATGTCTTTTGTGAATTTTTATATTTGAACGAAAATGGCCTATTATATTTTCCAAGAAATTGATTTTCTTATTTGACCTTCCAACAGTTAAACATTCGTAACTTCTCAATACTTGACTTAACTCATTGAAATCAGGCGAAATATATCCTATTGGATATAAGAGCTAAAAATACTAATTACACAGGTCTAATGGCATCATTATATGTTCTAGGTGACATTTAATGATTTCTGTATGTGGTTCTAAACTTTCGACTGGCACTGTAGCTCCACGTTTTGGAACTTGCTCTAGCCACGTTTATGATACCACCTACAGATTGTCCTTCAGTTACTCTGTCCTTCTTGCATCTAATCTGCATCCAGCAAGATCAAGAGGATTTGGAGCGGTGAAGATGATGTATGGAGAAGGTGAGAGGATTTGCGGCCGTGGCCTATAACATGAAATGTCTCGAGCATTCGCCTTATGGATGGGTAGAGTTTGTATTCCATATCCGGAGAGAACACGGCGGGCCTCGTGAACGGTAAAGCCGTCTTTTAGGCCGGGAGATTTCTGACAGTAGCATGATGTTGGGAGAAGGTAAGATGGGTTGGGCTGTGGCGTAAAATAGGAACTAATCCGGCATTCGCCTTAGTGCAGGAGAATGGGAAATCACGGAAAATCATTCTCAGGACAGCCGTCGGTGAGAACTAGCCCCACCACCTCGCGAGTGCAGGGCTGCAAGACTAATAAAACAAGATGTTGTTAACCCGAAGCCTACTTTAATCGGATGCATTCCACAAGAATAGATTTCGGCTTAACAATAGCATTCACCAAATTCCAAGGGAATATAAAAAAACGATTTGACTGACGAGCATCTGTTAGCGCAGTTGAAATAAACCCAGATTTTGTGAAATAAACTTAAGGGCATATTTTTTATTAAAAGTAAAATGTTGTAATATAAAAAGATATTTTTTGTAGAATGATTTGCATAAAAACCAGAATCTGTTTTTGTCTAAAAATCAGCAACCACCACTGGACTACCTGCCCGTTTTTGCCCACATCTATCAATTCGCACCGAACTACGTGTTACCGAGCAATTTGGCCGCATGGTTAGGGGCGCGCAGTGCATTGGGGAGATAGTTGGTTCGATCCCCCACTGTCGGAAGTCCTGAAGATAGTTTCCCGTAGTTTTCCCATTTTAATACCAGGAAAATGCAGGGCTGTACCTTAATTAAGGCCACGGTCACTTCCTTCCAACTCCGAGGCCTTTTCTCTCCCATCGTCGCCATAAGGCCTGTTTATGTCGGTGCAACGTAAAAATTTATTTTAAAAATTGGCGGTAGGATGTCACTATTGTGACGTCAGCAGAGTTTTGAGGATTTCGTAGGCTTAATTATTAGAAATAAAAGGCAAATATTATGTGGATAATAAATTTTATTCAGTAGAGTGTGGTAATTTGGAATGTGGACAATAACTCGCTGTAGTATGGGTCTGTGATATGAGAATTGAGAGACATATTTTTAAGAGTTCGGGAGTGATATTACGAGTAAAAGTAACATCAATAATGAATTGCCGAATGTGCTGGGATAATTTCTCGGCACAACATTCAAATTAAAGTGATATTTGCGAAAATCACCCTCTAACTGAGCACGCGAGTCAACACAGCGCCATCTTATAACAGAGTATGCGTGTGACGTCACGTATTTAGCACAAATTTTTGCCTTAATTTGAAGCGCTATTAAAACTACGTTTCATATTTTCTTTTTTGCAACAAGTAGCATCCACATTTATCTGTCAACTGAGATATTAACCATAATCGTAAATTAAATACTCTCAGCAATATACGCGTTCTAACCAAACACTAAAAGAGCCTTAATATTTTTCTTTCCATGTACCCATTTTCGAGGAACAAAAGTCTACGTTAGAAAAGACACTACATAGTCTTTACCGGTTTAGCGAGTTTCTCATCATTTGGTTTGGGGTTTGCCCATACATGTCATAAACATGGAATACTGAACGAACTTTCTCTCACTCTTCGAAACTCCTTCCACAATGGAAGCAACTTATATAATAATATAAACAGTGGCATGTACTGAGGGCTACCAAGGCTATCAGTGAAGCCCAAACCTCAAATGCGAACGATGGAAATCTATAGCACATAATAATGTAAGCATCTGACACATTATTTCATTTACGAACATTGAAAGCAATGAGAAAAATCGTCGCACGTTTTTCTGAGAACAAGACTTCGGAGACTGATATTGCAGCCCAGACTCTCGTCCCTTCCCATCGACTCGCCTCACGTGGCTTGCTGCTGTATGGCTGATAGGCGCGGGACCGGGGTGGAGGGGCAGGTGTGTTAGGCTTCGGTCCGTCAGATCGCCATTGTTATCAACAATACGTTACTCATTTTATATACTTCCTCGCCTCATCTTTCTGACTTAATTATATATATAACAGAGTGCTGGTATTTCACTTCCGTTTACTTCTACATCCTAATAGGAAGACACTGCAGGGCTGCTGTTAAAGGAGTAATATAGTTTTATTTTTATAAGTAGATCTACTAAAACGAAATGCAATCTTTCAGGTTTAGTGTTCTCTTTGTTGGTTGGAATCGAACCCGTGATCATGGTCAGGCACCACCACTGATCTCCGAAGGAAGCTAATAAACCAGTGAACGATGAGTATGACCGCTGTAAAATTCAACATTTTGATTTAATGATGATGATGATGATGATAATAACGGTGCATGGCAGCTGTTTAGACTTGGTAGAGACCTAATGAGGATAAAATGAATGGCGAAGAGGTCATAAAAATCCAGTCCCCAAGCCAGGGGAATTAACAGTATAAGGGGGTTGATACTGAAAATTGAACCGGGGCCATCGGACCTTAGGCAAGCATTCTATCCATTTAGCTACAATGCCAGACTTCAATTTGATAAACCTTAGGCTACCATCTCGACTGATCAGGTGTTGACAGTGGCAGAGGCCAGGACAGTAGCTTGTGAAGCAGCCTTAGCAACGCAGAAGGCTTCTCCGTTGGCTATTGGCAGCAGTTCAAAACGCTAAATCAGGGCCTCTCAAACGCCCAAAATCTCACGCGTGCAGAGCGAGGCGCAAGACCTCCGTGCACTGTGCATCGGTGCCGCTCGGTGCCGCTCGGTATGGCTCGGATCAACGCTTCGTCTCTGGGCTACTCGGCTACGCTCGGCTCTACTCGGCTATACTCGGCTCAACTCAGCCCGGATTTGGAGCGCTACGGCTCAAGTGGGGGAGAGGGAGACAGGCGGAGTGAGCGAGAGAGGCGTGAGGAAAGAGAGAGTTAGCGCTATTGCTCCAAATCGAGGAGTGGGGGTCTGCACTCTGGTCAACCAAGCCAAGTCGTCTTTTGCACCGTGCACAGTGCATGCACCGCGCGCATGCACCCTGAGAGGCCCTGCGCTAAAGGCTTGACGTTCACTAAACCAACTATCGAAAAGGGGTAAGCTAAGTCTAATGGTAGCCCATGTCTTGATTCCAGCATACGCCACTGAATATAGCATACTTCAAACACTGTTTAGTGAGGAAACCAATGGCAAACTACCTCACTCTTTATCTTGCCTAGTACACCTCATTTTGGCTCCGCCATTGGTTTTTGCTGCTTCCCTATAACTGCATAGACTTTGGTAGTGCTATGTGAGGAACCAACCAGCCTCGAGGCTGATGACCTAACAGACAGACAGAAACACTGTTTAACTTGTCAAGAGTGTTAAGACGAAATCGCATCGGCTAGAAAAATACTCAAATATCGGACTGTTCCTTCGTCAAGTTGGTACCAGTGTAGTGTTGTGTAGCTGTCTTCCTCCTCACATCTGATTGTCGGGAGAAAGTGCTCTTTGGAGCAGAAATAAGAAAGAGTACGTCCCTTGTTTCTCTAATCACATCCGAGATCTTCCCTCTCCCGCTCGCAAGCTCATCAAATGATTAGCTACATGTAATTAGAAGAGTGTTGACTGATTGACACCAGATAAGACGGATTGCTGTTCAACGTTAAATATTAATTATTATTCTTTGTTTTGATTTCTTTTCAGTTGAACACTTTGTTGACGAATGGTTGTTACAGGTGAAATAAAATCATCAAAAGCGTTTTGAAAGAAATGTTACAGTTACCACCAGCCACATCCGATAGCGCGCTGTGTTCTGACCTAAAATATCAAGGGTTTTCAGAGTGACATGGGAATATCACCTTTTTCTCAAATGGTATTTTTATTGGCATTGTTAAAATATACAACTTCTACACGTCAGAAATCCAGTCAAGAATGGTATTGTAAATACAATGGTACAATTATAGAATGTTTTTAATAATGATGTTATTTGTTCTTACGTCCTACTAACTACTTTTACGACCGGGCGAGTTGGCCGTACGGTTAGTAGCGTACAGTCGTGAGCTTGTACGCGGGAGATATTGGGTTCGAACCCCACTTCCGGCAGCGCTGAAGATGGATTTCTGTGGTTTCGCATTCTCACATAAGGCAAATCATGGGGCTGTACCTTAATTAAGGCCACGGCCGCTTCCTTCCCACTCCCAGCCCTTCCCTATCCCATCGTCGCCATAAGACTTATCTGTGTCGGTATGACGTAAAGCAAGTAGCAAAATATAACTACTTTTACGGTTTTCGGAGACACCTAGGTGCCGAATTTAGTCCCGCAGGAGTTCTTTTTACGTGCCAGTACATGTAGCGACACGAGGCTGACGTATCTGAGCACCTTCAAATACAAGCGGACTGAGCCAGCATCGAGTCTGCCAAGTTGGGGTCAGAAGACCAGCCCCTCAACCGTCTGAGCCACTCAGAGAGGCTTTTCTTATTTTGGTGCCTGTTAGGTTTTTCAATCTTCCGCAACAAATTTTGAGTAATAAAATGTATAAACTACCAGGAAAGGAAAAAAGATATTACACCTGAAAATGAAACAATTAACTTAAAATAAAATGAAAGGTTTCGTTCCTGATAGAACATCATCAGATTCTAACAAGTATTCTGTTCTATCTGTGACCTTTTCTCATAACATTATCTGAAATACTGCACTGTACTGATCATAAATATTTTGTCACTTTAGTCCCCTTCATAATGTTTTACGTCACTTTTCTAGTGAATTCTGTATCTCACCCATCTATTCTCACAACATTCGTTATAAAGCTATTACACCTGCACACTGTTCGTATTATTCTATTTTGAAGAAAATGTTTAAAAAATTAGAATTTCAGAAATAAAACAGACTGTTGTTTTACTTATCACTACAAACATTAAGAGGAAGACACGAAATGGTGTTTTTTATTTCGCTTTGTGGAGAAAGAGTTTCACTTAACATTTTACACTTACATTTCAGAAAATTAATGCATATAATCTCCTTAGTGGAGCAAGAAACATTTTAATAGTACACCACCTGACAAATGAAACTACACACTGTTCACAGGCTGACATATTTGAGCAGCTTTAATACATTGAATGCCACGTCATTCGTATATGAATGACACTTAACTTCCCGCTAATGCAGCGTCATCCACATATGAATGCCGTGCAGATGAGCTGTATCAGGCTTCGTCATTCGCATACGAACGACGTTACGGTAAAATCAAATGGTAACCTTAAAGTGTGGCCCACGGGTTACTCTTTAGTGTGCTTGGTTTGGCCGTACCTGTAATGGAACTGGGTATACCATGCTGAATATAAACATAGTATGCACGAATAAATTTGTTATTTATTCTAGTTGAAAACAACCAATATATTTTATCAAACACACTTGTTCTGAATTATTATCTGAATTATTATATTTTAAACTTATTCTATACGTAAATATCCTATAATATGTAATGATACCAGTGATGACCAGTGGCGTCTCTAGACTTACAAATTTTACAATTTTAAATTTTTTTCAAATTGAAGGCACGCAGGCTGAGCTAGAACCGTCTCTGGTAATGGTTTATTTTCATGTTTTTAGTATTTTAATTTTCCCTG